>NW_006443225.1:11020403-11057043 GCF_000325575.1 Pteropus alecto | reverse complement strand
CCCCGCGGCCCCTCTGGGCTGCCAGCGCCTGCCGCTGCCTCCGCTTCCTCCTCTGCAGCCGTTCGGCCGCTGCGTGACGCGTCGTTTCCTCCCAACATGGCGGCCGGGCCAGGTCGGCGGTGATGGAGGCCAGTTCGGGGCCGCGCCGGGTGCTAATCCCCACAGTAGCCAGGGCAACCCTGCGCTCCTCGGGCCTCTAGGCCGCCGCCTCGTCCTTCGGTCCCCCCCAGCACCCCGCCCCGGGCTGGGCTCCCTCGCCGCTCCTGGGCCAGAGGGGCGAGTGAACGGCGTGGCCAGGGATGGAGAAGCAGCGGTCCCCGCGGCGCAGCCCTCCAGGGCGCCCCTCGGGCGGTGAAGACCTTTGTGCTCCTCGCCGTCCCGCCCGCCCCCTTGTGATCCTGCCGCTGCCCTCCACGCCTCCTCGCCCCCACCTCCACCCCCTCGCCTTTTCTTTTCTTTCCCCTCCTCCTCCCGTCCAGCCGCTGGGAGCCGCGGGTCGGACGAGCCGCCGCCTCCTTCTCTGCGTCCATGTATGAGGGGAAGAAGACGAAGAACATGTTCCTGACCCGGGCCCTGGAGAAGATTTTGGCCGACAAGGAAGTGAAGAAGGCGCATCACTCCCAGCTGCGCAAAGCGTGCGAGGTGGCATTAGGTGAGCGGGGCGGAGGCCCGCGGGGTACAGGGGGCAGCGGTGCCGCGCCCCGTGGGAGATGAGGTCGCCGAGGGGCCGGCTCTGGGTGGGCGCTCCTGGCTCTTGACCTCGAGGGCCCCCCTCCCCCCGCCTCAGCTCTGCTGCCTGGCTGCAGTTGACAGTAACTCGGCTGGATGGGGCTGGGGCAGGGTGAAGAGGAAGGGCAGTTAGCTGGGCTCGGGAGAAGAGGCAGGGCTTGCAGTGAACTTGAATATGAGAAGATTTTTGTGGGTGGGACATGCGGTGCGGCCAGAATATCACCCTTTGTGATGAAGCAGAAGATGAGCTGGTTTTTATTAGCTTGGAAATTCCGGTGGAGCTGATCTGTCAAGATCGGGCACGGGGAGGGTTCCATATCATAATTTCAATAACTTTGTCATGGTACTTTGGGAAGATAGGCTGAAGTTGTTCCCTTGTTGACAGTCTTGAAAAGGGGTTTGCAAGAGGTGCAGTGAGTTCTGACATCTCTCCGCCGCCTCGCCACGGGAAAAACATAAGAGTAATGTTTTATCTGACTGAGCTGACCTGGAAGAACAAGACCAGAGGTTAAGAAGTGGGGGTGGCGATGTGAGCGGGGGAAGGAAAGGACTTTTAGATAAGCTCGCTTCAGTAACAAGGAAGGGAGGGTTTGAAATGGGGTAAACGAAAAAGACAATGACACCCACCAGCCACATGTCTGGACAGTGGCAGCTGCTCTCAAGCTTGAATTATGATTTATAGTTCAGACGGAAAAGCGCTAGTGTGATGAAGCCCACAGCAGGGTAAATCCGAACAATACCTATAGCGGGGACAGGCAGACGAGGAATTGTCACGGGGGAACACTGATACTGCATCCAGCAAAGATAGAATCGTTTGAGAGACCAGGACATTTAACACAGAGGAATTCCTAATGCTTGCATTTTATTTTATAGCGCTGGTAATAGACAAGATCAAATTGACAAGAAAATGAAGCTCGTTAAGTGGGTTTTAGGAAAAAGTGTCCAAGGGAAAGAAATCGAGAATAACTGAAATGTATACAAAATTAAAGGGTCAAGACAGCTTAAAAGCAACTTTGCCTTTTCGTTATTAAAATAAGTAGAAGACTACTTCGTAACTTGCTATATACTAAGGCTTACCTTTTTTATTTTTTTATACTTTAAGGTGGTGCTATAAAAAACATCAAGAGAATTTCATTTAAAAAATTTTGAATCTGTAGTTACCTTAAGTTTAATTTTTTGGCCTTTCATGGGTCAGAATTTCACCTTTTGTTATTCTTATAACTAATGAAAGATTATTCGAGGTGTATGAGAAGTCACTACAGTGGTAAAACTTCAATTTATATCTGGGTCCTGAAAGGATATTGGGGTGGGATGAGGGAAGGAGTTATTTTCAGAATTTTTAAAACTGTTATATGTAGGTTTTTGAATAATTTGCAGGTTAAAAGCACTTGAGATTCAAACTAAAGTTTTAGTTTTTAAGAGATTTTTCATGTTAGAATATATTTTTTAGTATACTTAGATTGTAATTATTAGACTGAAGAAATGGAGTGTGTGTGTGTGTGTGTGTGTGTGTGTGTGTGTGTGTACGTGTACGTATGCGTATTTTTTCTCTCCAAAATGCTAGTATAAGTTCTGTGTTTTAATGGAGAGCTCTCTGGAAGGAGAATTCAGGATCCCGGGTTTATCCCAGTTCTGTTACATTGCAGAACAGTCAAGTCCCTGGGCCTTACCTTCCTTCTCTGTAAAATTAGGATATTGAACTTAATGATTGTAAGGTTACAGTTCCTTTAACGTGCCATGAACGTGGATGCAGTGTTGTATTAACTTGGTGCAATGTGTATTCCTGCCATTCTTGATTGGCATCTTTACAGGTTTTATAGTTTGGTCCTTGTCATTTCTAGACATAGGAACTACTTGGTAGTGTGTGTGCCAGCTATACCAGGATTGTCGATTCCAGATCTTGCCAGTTTTTACCTTTTTGCCCCTTCCATATAGTTAGCAGAAGCTTATTATGTGGAATGTGACTACTCAGGCAGGCACCAGAGTACTTTCTTTAGTTGAGATTGTACAAGGCTTTTTCTCACGCTTCGTAGAAGTTACACTTAGCCTCCTACAACCATTAAGCAATCTCATGGTAGTTAATCCATGGTTGTTTCTTCCCTTCTATTCATCCATCTACACTATCACCCAAACCTAAGTTGATAGGGATAACCCATTTGACCTTTGCAGAAAGTATACTGTCTTGCAATAAGAAGGGATCCCCAAATCCATATTGTCCCAGAAAACTGTTATAGACTTCCCCCTTTCACTACTGAAACCTGTGCCAGGCCCACTGTGGTCTCTTGATATCTGTGTGTGGCCAGCAGGCGTGATGGGGAAGTCAACTGAAATGGCCTGGTTTGGACATCCCTGATTTACACGTTGTGACTGGTAGGAGCTGGGTGGTAGAAATACGGCGGTGGGTGTTGTTATAACCATTGTAATTACTCTCTAAATAACCTTTCCGTATACACCTGTCTGCTTTCATCTCTTCTCCCCGCCCACATATTTATTGAGCACCTACCGTGGAGCTGAAGGGAGATGGCCAGTAAACAAGAAAATATATAGTATGTTAAACTTTTAATCCTCTTGTGTTTTAAAATCATTTTATTGGCATGTGAGTAGATTTCAGAATACTGGTATTCAAAAATTCAGTTGCCTTTTAATAGAAATGTGAATTTTAAAAAGATTTTTCTGGAAATGATACTCCTGAATTTACAGTTCATCACATTTTTAAGAATACTTGATATTTTTGTTAAAGTATAGCTTTTAGGAAATCTTAACTAGATTCGAGATTTTTTTACTTTGTTAAAACTAAATCCATTCTCAAAAATACTACGTAAAGGAACTTTTTATTTTTACAAAAAGAAAAATAATAAGGAAACCTTTAAAAGGTATGCAGATTATTTAAAATTGTTATATTTCCGACTTTATTTTGAAGTAAGGGATGGTTTTAAAAAGAGGAGAGAGAACCAACCCCTCCCAGCTACATTGTTACCGTTAGGGTGAAGTCCGCGGGCCAGAGACCAGCTCCAGGTTGCCCTCTCTCGTCCCTGCCTGGCTACAGCTCTCTGCAGTACATGCAACGCACAGGGAGGGCTTCTAGGCTGCCCTGGCTTAGCCTGATTTTTTTTAGAATCCTGAATTAAAAATAGTCCAGCCATCTGCTGGCAGATGGAACAACAGCCGAGCTATTTTTAGTTTCAAAGAATTTAGGATTGTTGTGGGATGGGGCTTGAAGGTAGCATTGTTTATCTCACAGGGAGAGTACAGTTGGGCCATATTCCAGTCAGGCCTCTGTTTCAGGAGTTTCTTCGATGTTAAGGGTGTGACTAGTTCAACTTCTGCTTCTACCATCAGATATCTATGAAGATATTCTGCAAATGTTAGGATGAATGAGTTCAAGGTTGGAAGCTGGCACCGATACAGGAATGAAAGGGGTAACTAGAAGAAGGTTTGAGAGGCAAGGTAGGCATGTAGAGGCAGTGATAAGGGTAGATTCCCTTTGGAGATATAGGATAATAATGGAGAAAAGGACTTGTTAGGGAAGTAATTTTTACATCAAACAATGTGAATTTGTGGTGTTCATCATGTTCTAAAGCGATCCTACTGATTTCGTTTTCTTATGTAAGAGTCTGTTACCTCTAATTATAGCCTCCTCCAGAAACGTAAATATAATATTTAGGCTAAAAATCTTTAAAACTTGCTTCCTCTGCCCCTCCAATCCCAACCTTATTTTAGTTAGTGGTATTATAAAAAAGGGATGTATGGGTGGAGGAGAAATCATTGGAGTGCTTGTGGCCCTAGTTTTATGCTACTTTTGGTAATTTTATTCATTTTTGTCACTCTCCACCATTTATGAATAAATAATGACTTACTCCCAAATAATACCCTGCAGACAGTGAACATTTTAATTATAATTTAAATCCATTATCAAGTCTCCTTTTAAACTTTCCTTGATATATAAAGTAAGAGGTGTTTTCAGTAAGCCAGGCTACCACAGTTTTCAAGGTAGCTAGGAAAGAAGAGTATAATGAATGAAATGACTGAAAGGAAGAGTCTGTTAAGTTTGAGTTGAAAAAGATAAGTTTGGGTTACAGTGTGAAGCCTTACAATGCACATTAACGTAGGATTGTGAACAGTCCTTTTTGAAAGATACCTATTCAGTTTTGCTTAAGGCAGTCTTTCCTAATTTTGACCCTTTTCAGTGGCTGTTAAGGCTCTTAGCACCACTAGGAAACATTAAATTCCTTGGAATTTACTATGGGACACTGTTCAAGGGGAAAAAAAAGGCAAAGTAGATACAGTAGCCCGAACAGATGAGAGAATTCTCCAGAAGCGTTCCTGTGTTTGGGGACAGCAGGTGTCCTGGTGATAGTGTGGGAAGAAGAAGAGTCAGTAGGTTAAGAGTGGTATCAAGACCAGAGGACTGTTTGCTAACTCCTGTCCCATCCCATCCATGGCAGGCTGCTGGCAGGCTTCCTGATAATGTTTAACTTGTAAAGACACTTCTGTTGGTAATTGTTTTTTCAAAGCAGAAAAAAAATATGAATGGGAAATAATTTGGGGGAAATATTTGTCATAGTATTCCTTACAAAACAGAGGAGGAGATATTTGAAAAAGTAATACATGAATAAGTAGGCATATCATTTAGATATTTGTTGAACTGAGCGGTATGTGCCAGATAACTGTTCCAGGGCTGGACATATAGCAGTGAACCAGACACGTTTTCATGGGACATGCTTTCTAGTGGGTTGAGGCTGATGTTAGTAAAAAAAAACAAACTAATACTGTCAGATTGTTATTATCTGAAGAAATAGTTCAGAAGGTTAAAGGGAGAATGGGAGTGCAAATTTAGATAGGGCGGTCAGGAAACGCCTTTTCTATGAAGTGACATTTCAGCAGAGAAGTGACTGAAGAAAGAGATTCAGCCTTTCAGATACCAGATGGAACAGACAGAGGGAACGGCAAGAGGGGTGCGTGCTTGGTACGTGAAAGGAGGCTTGTGTGGCTGGGGGATGTGAGGACAGGAGTGGTAGAGAGGGCGACTTTGGATTTTACTGTATCTGTGATGGAAGCCATTGGAGAGCTTTATACAGGGGAGTGACATCGCAGATTTAGATTTTGAGTAGCTAACTTTGGCCAGAGATGGTAGTGATTTAAACTAGGCTGCTGGTGATGAGAGAATTGGTTGCTTTTGGTGTATACTTCAAAGGAGTCCGCAGGGTTTGCTGATGGGTTGGTTGTGCGACAATGGTCTTGTAGCCACAGCTGTCCAGGGTTGTTTGAGAGGGCATTCACTGTGATGGGAACACTAAGAGAGAGACAGTCTTTGGGGAATAAGTTTGTACTGTAAAATATTTTCATCCAACGCTGTACATGTATTTAAGAATTTTTTAATGATAGAATATCCCGATGATACAGTAGGATATTTTCTACTGAGAATGCACAAAATAATTTCAAATTTGAGTTGGCAGAGATTTTTACAGTGAGGTTTTTCTCCCTCAGAGAACAAGCCTTTCACATAGTTTTAATTACAATACACAACTGGCCTGGTCCCTTGCTGGCACCAGATCTTTGCAGATGTAATTAGTAAGGCTCTCAAGATGAAATCACATTGGATTTAGGGTGATGTCCTTGTAAGTAGAGGAAGAACATAGACACACACAAAGGAAGAAAACTGAAATGGAGGCTTAGGTTGAGTTACATTGCCATGAGCCAAGAAACTCAGGGAGTCCCCAGAAGCCAGGAAGAGTCAAGGAAAGATCCTTCTCTGGAGCCTTCAGAAGTAGGATGACCCTGCTGACACCTTGAATTCAGACCTCTGGCCTCCAGACCTATGAGCATGAATTTCTGTTGTTTTAAACTACCTAGTTTGTGGTAATTTGTTAAAGCAGCTCTAGGAAACTAACAAAAGTTCCTTTAACTGTAACTTTTCAGACCCAGGATGATCTGTCTGAACTTACATTTATAGAGTATACCATTTTCTTGGGCTTTGCTTTATTGCCCTTTGCAAATACTGCATTTTTTTACAAATTGAAGGTGTGCGTGGCAATTCTGCGTCAAGCAAGTTAATGGTGCCAAAAAGGTTATGACTCACTGAAGGCCCACGTGAAGGTTAGCATTTTTTAGCAATACAGTATTTTTTAATTAAGGTGCATACTTTGTTTTTTAGACATAATGCTATTGCACACTTAATAGATTACAATATAGTATAAACATAACTTTTATATGCACTAGGAAACCAAAAAATTCATGTGATTTGCTTTATTGAGATACTCACGTTATATTGTGGTCAGGAACTGAACCCGCAATATACACGGAGTATGCCTGTGTCTGTTTAAACAATCAAATGCTGTCTTTAGCTAGTCTCTGTTTCATAAATCAAGAAAGCAATTATTTTGAGGATTTGTGTGCATGAATCTCTTGAAATAGTTTCTTTAAAAAAAAAAAAAAAAAAGTCCCAGGCTCAGGTATTCAAAAGTTTTATGTTCTACTTTTGATATTTTTGTTTTGCTTAGATTTAGAATTAATATAGTCTGTTACCTTCTTATTCAGGAAAAGTTGTGAAAAACAATCTTTAGAATACTTATATAACAGTGCTACCTCTGGCAGTATCTTTAGAAAACTCCATGTGGGACAATTTTTTTCTCTCAACCTTGAATCTGAAAAGGTATACAATGAGACTTCACTTAATAACTCATCTATCCAGATGAGTTGCTGAGAAATTAAATAATCAATAAAAATATAAGCTGACAAAGTAGATATCATGAAGGCCAAGCACTTTATTCAGAGGAGAGTCCCTCTCCCTTTTATTGAGTCTGTTTACTTTTAATGATACAGAAGTCCAAAAAACTTGGCAGTTTATTACTTTTTAATAAACAAATTTTCTTCAAATAATTTCAAAAGTAAAACATGGAAAGACATGACCCTGCTAACTAGAGATAGCTATTGTTAACTTTATAAAAAAACAACTTTATCGAGGTATAACTTACACACTGAGATCTGCCTATTTTAAAAGTAATATTTACTAAATTCACTGAGTTAGAAAACTATCACCATAATCCAGGTTTAGAACATTTCCATCACCCCAGTTAATCCCTGTTGCCACCCCCAGCTCTATGCATCCAGTAATCTACTTTGTGTCTAGATTTACCTTTTTTGGATACTTCTTATTAGCGCAGTCATACATATGTAGTCTTTTGTGTCTGACTTCTTTCACTCAACATAATGTTTTTGAGGTTGTCAGCATTTCATTTTTTATTGCTAAATAGTAGTAGTGCGGCCGTACCTACCACATTTTGCTTATTTATTCACCAATCGATGAACATTTGGGTTGAATGAATAATGCTGCTTTGAATATTTGTAAATCTTTATGTGGACCTAAATTTTTCTCTTGTGTAGATACCTAGGTGTAGAAATGCTGGGTCATATGATAAATTTAAGTTTACCTTTTAAGAAACTAAGTTATTTTCCAAAGTAGCTGTACCACCTTGTATTCCCACCAGCAAGGTGTCAGGGTTTCTCATACATCCTTACCAGGCAACATTTGTTGTCTTTTTTATTTTAGCCATCTTGGTTGATTGAAGGGTTATTTCATTGAGACAGTGTTAACTTTTTGAGGTATTTTTTCCAGACTTTATTCTACACACATTAACATACATGAACAGATGTCTTCCTCAAAAAATCGAGCAAGAATTTCTAAGGCAATACTAGGAGGAAAAGAATAGTTAATGTTTATTGAGTATTTATGCCAAGTTCTGTGCCAATGAGATATTTTTTTTTTTGGCTTTATCTAAGCCCTTGAAACAACCCTATGTGCTTAGGTGCTATTATTACCTGCATTTTGCAAATGAAGAAACTGAGGTTTAGAGCTTGTGTTTGGCAGTGTTGGAACATGAGCACCTTTGAGCTAAATGTGGCCATCCTAACTAAACTGTACCCTTAATCACAAAACAGTTTATAAGTAACAAATTATGAAAAGAGAAAGGGCCTCCACAGAAAGAAAGGCACTGTTGAGAAAGGGCAAAATGCATAACAAAGAACCATCCAGCAGCAAATACAGGAAAATATTGCTCTGCACCTTTCAGTGAATCTTGAGAGTGTTTATGTATTGTGGATTCACAGTGGCATCCCTAAGTCCATCATGTCAGATCATTTTATTCTGTATTTTGCCTAAGAAATCAGACGGATTCATGTATATTTCTCTGTATGATTTTAAACAGAATTTTAAAGTGAGGTTTTAAGTTTAAGCCATTTGGAAATTCAGCGGTCCTGTGTCTCTCCCAGGGATTCTGGGTAGGCTGATTTTTATTGTACCTCAATTCCTAACCTTTAAAAAATACTCTCACTTGCTTTTATTTTAGTATTTTATAGCATTTTCAAATCATTTTAAGAATCGAAATAAAAACAGTCTTAGTAAAATGTCATCTTTTGGGAAATTACAGATAAGACTGTGAAAATAACTGGTCGTATACCTCACTGGCTTTTTATAAGTATATAATTATTGTGTAATTGTCATAATTTCCAGTTGTATAGTCTTTATTTCAAATGCATTTCTATATATCTGTGTTGTCGTCCTACCTAGCATTTTAATAACTTTTAAATGTGTCGTTGCTTTAAATGTTTTTGAGTTTGGGGACATTTACATGTAAATTTTGCTGCACAGATTTTCTCGAATTTTTTATTAATCCCTGCAAAATTCTTTTAGTGTTTGTGCAGAATTATTTAAAATAAATGCTTTAAGATTGAGCTTGCTAGTTTAGAGTATGGTCATTTGTGGCTTTTGATCTTTAGGCAAAATTGCCATAAATATGCTCTACCTATGCTGGGTGCAGTGTACAGTAGAGTACTGAGGAAAATAAGACCAGGGTATTTGCCAGCTTTAGAAATGTTTTGGTTTTGATCTGCTTTTATGTAACCATTCCTTTTCATCTTTCATTTGCAGTTTTTTTCTATTCTAAAAGTAGAAAACAAAGACATAAAAACTCTTCTTTATAGTTAAGATTAGGTATACTTTTGTTTTCCATAAATTTTGATTTTTTTATACTCTTTTTAGTGAGATTTACTAGAGTATAATATGAGGAATGTGTTTAATAAGTTCATTTTCTCTCTTTGACTTGATAGGTGTTGAAAAGCAGTGACTAAGTTAAAAAGCATTTTATCACATCTTGTTCCATCAGTGATTCTTAATTATAATAGCATAGTGCCTGACATGGTATGTGGTAGGATTGATTAGTCCTTATTGCCCCTTAATTGTTTTTTTTTTTGTAATGTTGCTTGATTCTTTTTCCAAATAATTTTAGGATTTTCGTTTATGCTCTCATGTTTACTCTTAGGATCTTACTAACATAAAACTTAATCAGAATTTCTTACCTTTTATTCTTATATATCAGATAAAAGTATTATAGTTGGGAAGAAGTTGATTATTTTGTTTCATCTATTTTGTTGAGTCCTCATGCTTCTGTTCCTCAAATGTTAATTTTTATGTGATAATTGAGTGTGTTTAATGCAATGACAAGCAAAAGCTTATGTGTAATTTCTAGCTTATATCTTTAGAAATGAAAATGGAACTACATGCATGTCCTAGTAATTACCAGTTAGTAATGAACTAGAAGTTAATAATTAAGCTTTTAAAATATATACCAGTGTCCAAATTAGGTGTTTTATAATGATTAGAAATGAGAACTTTTATATGATTTGAAGAGAAACCAGAGTACAGAGATGAGAAGTTTTATAGTAAATACTGTTTCTACAATCATTTTGCTAGAAGATACATCTACAGAAATTAAATTTACATTATCAGTTGTATTTTTTCCTAAATGCAATGTTGAATCTGTGTTTGCATATATGAAATGAAAGTATTTTTATTCTCCTTGTTCCTACCGCCATTTCTATGGTTATTGGAGAAGACTTTTGAAGGCAAATTAGAAGGAAAGTTAGTTTTGTTAGGAATAAGTAGTATATGCTTCTCTTAAAGTCAATGAATCTGTGGAAGTATGCTGTCCTAAACTCTTATTTGTGGATATATCTTGAGTTATTTTTCCTGTTGAAATAGTTAAAACAACTATTTTTTCAATTTTTAATTCTTTTACATTTCAAAAAGTACACTTGATTAGGTAATTAATATGCCAAAATCTGATTTACCTATAAAAAGTTAGGTGTTCAAATCATCACCATTATAATTCTTTTTGGTTGTTTTTCCTTGATTTTAATAAAAAGTGTTTTTATAAAAAGTCTTTTTCTGTTTTATTACTAAGTTAAAATTATATTTATGGATATTTACTAAGCAGATTTAAATTTTATATTAAATCGAATATCCCTTTTTTTGTTGCTGCTGCTGTTTTTAATGCTTTTCCAAGCGGTTTCTACCAGTCTTTAACATTTATTAAAATTATATAATCGTTTATTAATAGCAAATAAGGAGCTTTGTTTGATTTTTGCCACTGATGCATGCCTAATGTTGTTCTGTGTAATTAAGATATCCTCACTAGTGTGCTTGACTACAACTTCTTAATGTAAAGGTTTTGTTGATTCAGTTAAATTAATGTCCCCAAATACTGTGTCTAGGATAGTCACTGTTAATTTGGCTTCCCAGATGTGTAAGAAAAGGAAAGTATCTTTGAGTCGTAGAACTATTCAAGTTATTTCCTGTTGGGTGAATTATGGTAGTTTGTATTCCTCTGAGGTCTTGGTCTATTTCATCTCACTTGTCAAATTTGTGTGTGTAGAGTTGTTTATACTAGCCCTAATGTCTGATGTTTTTAGTGATACCCTATTTCAGATATTGGTAATTTGTGTCTTCACTTTGTCAGTTTTGCTAGAGGTTTCTAGTTTTCTATTTTCAATTTCATTGATGTCTTCTCATGGCTTTATTATTTCTGTGTTTGCTTTAGGTTTATATAGCTCTTTTCCTACTTTCTTAAGGTGCAAGCTTAGATTTGAGAACTTTTCTCTCTCTTAAAAAATATTCTGAAATTTACTGGTAAGAACACTTAAGTTCTACTCTCTTAGCATATTTCACTTATACAATAGTGTTATGAACTCTAGCCCCCACATTATATATTAGATCCTCAGACTTTATTCATCCTATAAGTGAAAGTTTGTACTCTTTCACCAACTTCTATTTCCCTCACACCCCAGCTGCTGACAGCTACCATTCTACTCTCTATTCCTATAAGTTTGGTTTTTTTAGATTCCACATATAAGTGATACCGTGTGGTATTTGTCTTTCTCTGTCTGGTTTATTTCACTTAGTGTAATGCCCTCTAGGTTCAGAATGTTGTCGTGAGGTTGAGAAATATTCGCGTGTGTGCGTGTGTTTGTATGTATTTATATATCATATCCTTAACCATACATCTGTTGACTGACACTTAGGAGGTTTGCATATCTTGGCTATTGTGAATAATATGAACATAGGATTACAGATATGTCTCCCTGAGGTAATGATTTCATTTCCTTTGGTTATATACCCAGAAGAGGAATTGCTGGATCATATACGGTAGTTCTATTTTTAATTTCTTGAGGAACCTCTATACCGTTTGCCATGGTGGCCATACCAGTTTACATTTCCACTAGCAGTGTCCTAGTTCTTTTCCATTGTGGCCAGAGAATACACGCAGTGTGATTTCAGTTCTTTTAAATTTGTTGAAGTTTATTTTATGGCCTGGGGTGTGGACTATCATGGTGAATATTCATGGGCATTTGAAAAGCATGTGAGGTCTTTTGTTGCTGAATAAGTTCTGTAACTTTAGAACTTATTGATGATGTTCTATCTTCCGTGGTCTTGTCTCGTAGTTCTTTTGTTGTGAAAGGGGGCATCGAAGTCTCCAACTGTAGCTATAATTGTTCTATTTTTTTCTTTTATCCATTTCTGATTTATGTGTTTTGAAACTCTTGTTTGTTGCATACACACATAGGACTGCTATGTGTTTTTGGTTTCTTGACTTTTTTATCATTATGTAATGTCTTTCTTTGACCTTGATCATTTTCTTTGTCCTTTATCTGATAGTGTTATAGCCATTTCTGCTTTCTTCTGATTAATGTTTATGTGGTATTTTTTTCCATTTGTTTTCTTCCAACCTACCTGTATTTTGAAGTTAGTTTCATGTAGGTAGCATATAATTGATTCATATTTTTTAAATTTGGTTTGCCTAAGTCTGTCTTTTAATTGTTATGCTTAGGCCTCACATATTTAATGTAATTTTGATATGTTAGAGCTTAATTCTGCCATTTTACTTTTGTTTTCTTTTATTTCTTCCGTTTTTCTTTCCTGTGTGCCCTCTTTACGGTCTTTATGTGGGTTACTTGAATAGTTTTTAAAATTTCATTTTGGTTTTTCTATAGAGTTTTGAGTGTATCTTTTATATTTGCTTTTTTAGTGCTTGTTCCAGTTATTACATTATCCATACGTCACTTGTCAGAGTATTCTGACGTCAATACTTTACCAGTTTGAGTAACCTGTAGAAACCTCAGCTAGCTCTTTACCTTACCTCTTTATACTATTATCTTAACTATTTATTCTGCATACTTTAGGAACCACATAAGACAGTGTGTTTTAATTTTACTTCAAATGTCTAACATAGTTTAGAAGATCCAAGAGGAGAAAGGGTAGTGTTACATTTTTCCTATATTTTTATACTTCCTATCTTCTTTACCATTTCCTTTCAGTTTGAAAAATTTATTTTAGGGTAGATCTGGTGGTGGCAATTTTTTTTGTTTTCTGTTTTCTGAGAGGGTCTTGATTTTACCTTTATTCTGTCAAGATATTTTACTGGATATAGAATTCTGGGTGACAGTTCTTTTATTTCAGCTGTTGGAAGTTGTGCCACTGCTTCCAGGTGTTGGCCTCCGTAGTTTCTAATGAGAACTCCACTGTCATTTACGTCATTGTTCCTTTGTAGATAATAAATTACTTTTTCTACATGTTTTCAAGATTTTTGTTTGTTTTTAATTTTCCAGTTTGATTATTATGTGTCTTGGCATGTGTTTCTCTGGATTCCTGTTCTATTTGGGTTGCTCAGCTTCCTGAATCTGTAGGTTTGTACATTTTGTCAAATTTGGGAAGTGTTCAACTGTTATTTCTTCTTAGCTCTTTCAGCTCCATATTTTTTCCTCTCATTCTGAAATCTTGATAATATGACTAATACATTTTCTTTGTTATTAAGTCCAGGTCTGTTAATTTTTTTTCAATATCTTCTCTACCTTTTATTCAGATTGGTTAATTTTTATTGTTGTGTCTTCAAGTTCAGATTTCTTTCCTCTATCATATTTGTTCTGCTATTAAGTCCTTTCAGTGAATTTTTAATTTTGTGCATTGTATTTTTCAGTTTTAACATTTTCATTTCAATTTTACTTAGATCTTCTATTTCCTTACTGACTTCTGATTTTTCATTTGTTTCAAATTTCAGTGAAACATTTTTATTTAATGACGGCTCCTTTAAAATCCTCGTTAGATAATTCTGATATCTGTGTCAGCGTGGACTTGGCATCTGTTGATTCTCTTTGTTCATCGAAGTTGAGATTTTTCTGGTACTTGGTGTGATTTTCAGTTGTATCTTGGATATTTTGGTGTTGTGGGATTCTGAATCCTACTTAATATTTACTTTACAAACAGTCATCTTGTTTAGGTATAGTGCACAGGTCCAGGTGGGGATGGATGTTCAGCTCCTTGCTACTCCCTGAAGAATGACGCTAGGGTAGGTGAAAGCAAAGGGCCGACTTGAACTGTATAATTGCCTCTGGATTGGGGCCTGAAGTTCAGTTCCTCCTCATCGGCCCCTGCCGACACCACCCCGGTGGGGGAAGGGGAGTGCTTACCAACACTTCCTTGCGCATTTCATTCTTCCTCTTTGATGCCTCCTGGGGTTGGAAGTTTAACTGCCTATTCAGCCCCACTGACATCACCTTAGTGAGAAAAGCTTGGGGTCACTTGTCCTGCCTCACTGCCACCAGATGGGCCCATAAGTCCAGCTCCCACCCCCTCAGGCCCTCTGACAGTGCAAGTGCAGTTTTCTTTAGTCTTTGCTACAGTAGGGCAGATGTTATAAAAATTTTCTGACGGCTGCTGCTTTTCCTGTCCTTTGGCTAGTAGGAGATAACTTTTCTTGAGACTTTTTTTTTATTTTGGTCTGTGCCTATTGGTGGTTAGCAGTTAGGCTTTTCCAGCGTGTCATCCAGGATATATGGGAGGCACAGAGAAAACCCAGGGAATTTACCACTGTTATTTATTAAGTCTCATGAAGCCACCATTCAGAGCCTTCCTTTGTTTATTGTGTTACATGCCCTAGGACTTTTTAGTTGTAAGATGGAGGACTTGTGAGGAATGAGGCTTGCTCCATCTTGGCCAAAACAAGTTATCTTTTTTTCCTTCTTTTTAACTGTGGTAAATTGCACAAACCATTTTTCATCTTTACCATTATTATGTGGTTCAGTGGTGTTAACGTTGCACAACAATGTGAATATGTTTATCTCCAGAATTCTTTTCATCTTGCAAAACTAAAACTCATTACCCATTAAACGATTCTCCGTTCTCTACCCACCCCCCATCTGGCAACAACCATTCATTCTATTTTATGTTTCTATTGTTTTGGTTACTTCAGGTACTTCTTATAAATGGAATGATACAGTATTTGTCTTTTCATGATTCGTTTATTTTACTTAACATAATGTCTTTAAGGTTCATCTGTGTTATAGCATCTGTCAGAACTTCCTTTATAAGGCTGAATAATAGTCTATCATATGTATATATGTGTGTGTGTACACACACACACACACACACACACACACACACACATTTTGTTTATCCGTTTACCTGCTGATGGAAACTTGGGTTGCTTCCACCTTTTGGCTATTGTGAATAATGCTGCTATGAACATTGGTGTACAGCTATCTATTCAAGATACTGCTTTTAATTCTTTTAAGTATATACTCAGAAGTGGAGTTACTGAGTTATATTAATATTTTGAGGGACTGCCATATTGTTTTCAGTAGCAGCTGCATCATTTTACATTTCCACAACCAGTGCACAAGGATTCCAGTTTCTGCACATCTTTGCCAATATTTGTTACTTCTTGATTTTATGATAGTAGCCATCCCTATGGCTGTGAAGTGGTATCTCATTTGTGGCTTTGATTTGCATTTCCCTAATGATTAGTGATGTTGAGCATCTCTTCATATGCTTGTTGGCCATTTGTCTATCTTCTTTGGATAAATGTCTATTTGCCAATTTTAAGTCAGGTTTTTTGTTGAGCTGTAGGTGTTCTTTATATATTTTGGGAATTAACCTCTTATCAGATAAATGATTTACAGATATTTTCTCCTATTTCTTAGATTGCCTTTTTGCTCTTGATTGTCCTTTGATGTACACTTTTTAATTTTGATAATTTACTTTTATTTTTGTTTCCTATGCTTCTGGTGTCATATCCAAGAAATTATTGCCAGAGCCAGTGTCATGGAGATTTTTCTGTATTCTGATTCCTAGTAAACACATAAAATTGAAAAAATTTGAGTTGTTAGATTATTAAACTTATTTTTTTACTTTGGTGACCTCCTAAGGCTTTCTGCAGTATTGTACTTATCTTCCTTAAGCTATTCTTTTATAGAAGTTACAATTCTGTTTAAAATATCTGTGTTGGCCATGGGTGTTGTATGAAAAGCAAAAAGAGAACAGGTAGTCTCAATAAGAGAGAAGGGCCAGCATTCCCTGTTTTCCTCATACTGTTCGTGTAGAGGCCGTGGTGGTGGAAAAATTCCTGGCTGGTATTCAGTTTTTTATTCTAATCCAGATTCTGCCGTATATTGGATCTGAGACAAGGAAGTAATCAAGTCTCTTTGGATCTCTTCTTCATCTGTAATGCTTACTTATAGGGTTATTATAGGATTAAATGAGACAGTATATTTAGTCAGTAAATGTTCTTATCGCCTACATTGTGATTGGCAAGGAGATGCATATACAATGTATGTACAAAACTGTAAAATCTACATAATATTAAGACAGTTGCTTAAGTCATTTGGTTTTCAAAGTAAAGTGGCGGAGTTACACAGGTATATTTGCAAAGGAAAATCGATCAAGCTGAACACTTATAGACTGTATACCTTCTAGCATGTATGTTATACTTTAATAAAAAGTTTACACTAAAAATATGTGTATAGGAAAAAATATATTTTAATGTTAACAGAAGTTATTTCTATATAATAGGTTTATGGTGGCTGTTTTCTTTTTCCTTTATACATTTTTGTATTTTCTAAAGTGATGATGGGTTTTATAAATTCTTTGAAGTTTAAAAGGTAATTTAATAGTGACATTTTTATAAATTTCATCAAGTGCCTGAAATTTGCTTTATTGACTTCATTGGGGAATGAGAACATGAAGCAGATGAGGGTGGGGATGGAACAAGATAATTGTTGAAGGTGGGTAGTGGGACATGGGGATTCATATTCTCTACTTTTGAATGTTTGGAATTTTTCATAATAAAGTTTTTAAAAGCTGTTAAAAGAGTGCATTGTGAAGTGGGAGACTTAATGAAGACTCAGGTACAAGATGACTTTGTTTTTTCTGAGGGCAATAATTTTTGGAGAACAAAAATTTGTCACCTGCTACTGGAGCATGCATACATAATATTTCGTAGTTATGGGCTTTTTTTTTTCTGTGCTTACTGGCTTTTGCATCTTTAGCCAAGCTATTCAGTTATAGAATATACATGAAATGTCATTTGTTCCCTACTCTGTTACACATCCTTCATTCCAGTTAGGTTATGTGTCATTTTTGATTTTAATACAATTTTATCGAGGCATATTTTACATGTCATATCTATTAACTGTTAATCCCCATCCCTACAATGGCAACTTCTTACCTACTTTCTATAGATTGGCCTTTTCAGGACGTTTCCATATAGATTGGATCGTACAGTATATAGTTCTTGTGTATAATAATTTTCTTAGCATAATGTTTTTGAGTTTTATCCGTGTTCTGCCATTTATGAATATTTAGTCCTGTTTTGTTGCTGAACAGCATTCCATTGTATGGCATTGATGTTGTGTTTATCCATTCATCTATTGGTGGACATTTATAGATTGTTTCCAATTTTTGGTGATTATGAATAATGCTGCTTTCAGCATTTACGTGCAGGTCTTTGTGTGGATATGTTTTCATTTCTTTCTATAGGTACCTAAGAATGCAATTGCTGGGTTATGTGGCAAATTTGTTTAACTTTTTAAGAAATTGCCAACTCTTTTCTGCAGTGGCTACAGCATTTTACTTCCTTTCAGCAGCCATGTCTAAGGGTTCCCATTTCTCCCTATCCTCAACAACATTTGATGCTGTTGATCTCCGTAATGTATAATAGCCATTCTAGGGCTGTGAAGTGGCATCTCTCGTTGTAGTTTTGATTTGCATTTCCCTAGGCTAATGATGTTGAGCATCTTTTCGTGTGCCTGTTAGCCACTCGTATCTTGTTTGGAATAATGTCTATTTGAATCTCTTGCCCCATTTTTTGATTGGGGTTTTGTCTTCTCATTTATTGAGGGGCATATATCTTTTCTGACAACAACACCCCATGTGCATTCAGCTCTTCTCTCCTGCTGTTTGTCATTACCTTGCACTTTATTTTTCAGTACCTTGTACTTCCCTAAATTATTTTTGTCCTTCAAAATTTAGCTCCGATACCACTTTCTTTGTAGGGCTTTCCTGATGATGTATTACTTAATACTTCCCATTCTGTCATTCTCTTATACTAATTATATTTTCTTCCTTGAAATTTAGTGTTTAATTATGTTAAAAAGTAGAGAGATCTTGACATTGGTGGACTTAAAATTTGCAGTTTGGACTATTGAGCTTCTGATATGAATATAGTAATTTATAATTTTTATAAGGCATGGATTTGAATCAAGTGTGTACTACTTTTCAAAGCTGGCCTGAGGAATTGAGTCACTTGGCTAACAATTGAGGTTAGCCACTGCCTAGGAACATGTCAGCTTTGTTTTCTCTTTGTGAGGCAAATTATTTGCCTTAGACATGTTTATGAACTTTATAATTCTTTAAGGCCTGAAAATACCAGTGGCCTGAAAATATCTTGGATTTTAAAAATTATTTTCATATATAGCTTATGTCCTCTATTTTTTGATCGTTTATTCATTCAACAGCCATTTATTGAGTGTCCACTATCAGTCTAGTGATGCAATTTTAATAACATTGACCCTATTATTAAGTGTGTGACCTTGGGTGTGTCACTTAGATATATTTTCTCATGTATATAGTCAGGACAATAATGGCATTGATCTCAAAGTTGCTGGAGTATCTAATAAGATATTTTAAAGCATCCACAGTAGTACCTAGCACTTGGTAACTGCCCAGTAAATATTAGATTTTATTATGTGCAACTTATGATATGCATTGGTCCATGAAACTGATATAGTCTTTTTTCTTACGTAGTTTATAATCTGGTAGGAAATGCAGAACAAATAATTAGATATATGAACAGTGCACCTAAGGAGAAATGAAGTGCACTATTGAATTGGGTAGCTGGGGACCTAACCTAGACTATATGTGTGTGTGTGTGGTGAGGTGGATGGCAGGGATTCTGTATGTCTGTATTTCTCTGTGCTACCCCACAGGGGCAATGATAGTTAATTGAGGGAATAGAGATTGAGGAACTCTGGCTCAAAACTAATAGATATATTGAAGCCAGTTTCTACAATGAAATTATTCTTTTGGACAATAGAGCTGTATTAAAGCCTGACAATATTCATGTGTATAACTTACTTGTTTTATCTTGCTTTTGAAAATTATGCTACAAGAAGCGTGGTATCAATATGCAAGTTTGTTCATTTAAGAGATACAAAAATATGTTTTCAAACTCTAGAATGTATTTTGGAGGGACAGAATAAAGCATTTGACTTTCTACCTTAGTATTGCAACTTTGTTAAGTGTCAAGCCTCATGAAAAGGTGGACTTGATGGTGTCCTGGAGATTAAAATTGTGGGTAAGTGCGAGCAGTGTGCGTGTTTAATAAGTTTTGACGTACAATTTTGAGAAATGCAAATTTGGTATTTTCGTATGTGTTTGTGATAGTCCAAATCTTGATTAAAAATCATTCTTCAGGGTCTGTGGTTTAATCACTTGTATGCTGAACTGTAAGAAAATTTGATTAACTTCAAAATGTTCAATGCTGCATCTATTTCTTATTTCTTATACTTTTTTAATAAAAATGTATAAATATAAAAATTTTCTGGTCTATACTTTTGAGATTCTTTAGAAAGATAATTTTATTTATGTGCATAATTACTGGTAGCACCTTCCGATAAAATATAAATGTACTAATAATATAAGAAGTCTTTCCATTTGTGACTGTTAGAAGCATAACTTATAGACTAGAAACATTACTGGAAACTTTTCTATAATTTAAATGTTTAGAGGTCAAATCATTTTCATTTTAAAATTAGAGCTTTTATAGGGAAAAATAGACTCAAATATTATTTCTACATTTTTTACTGGGATTTTTATATCTTAAAGAAATATTGAAATTTGAAAGTAATATTGATATAGAAATAATAGATAAATAGCTCCCAGCCTTTAATATTGAACCAAACATAAAAATATTCAGGAAGATCTTTATTGCCTTTTTTTTCTTAATTTCTCAATTTCTCAAAATAATTAAAATGTACTGATATGAAATTCAAAAAGTACAAAAAGATATGTGAAGGATGAAAAATAAGTTTTCTTGTTACCTGTTCACTTACATTTTTTCCCTTTAGGCTAACACTATTACTTTTTCTAGCAAATTCTTTCAGAGAGATTTCTTGCATTTACAAATAAATATGTATGCATGTATATCATTTAAAAAATTTCCCTATGTGCCTACTTTAAGTGGAGGCTTTGACTTGACTGTACCTCTATCTCAAATTTAAGTTCTTTCAATATTCCAAACTTTTAGCTATTCTAAAAAGTTCTTACTTGTAATTGGAAAGAACTATACATTTGTGAAATGTTTTCATCAAGTCAGGTTTGGATGGTTGCTTATTGGATATTTATCATATTGTTGTTTGTACTTTTTCATATTTAAGACTTTTCTCTAAAAACAAAAAATGGTTAAACTCAGCCCCAAATCAAGTACTTAAAACACCTCTTTGATGCTCCTAATATTCTTACGAAGCAGACAATTGGATACTATTATCTCCATTAGAAAAATCTGTTAACTGAGTTTTAGAAAGTTCATACAGCAGCAAACCTGGGGGTTTGACTCATTTGGGGGCCTTTAACTCTGCTTTCTACTGTGTTGCTTGTGCATTCAAGCCTGAAATAGAACCGAGGGCACTGACTTTATAGTGCAGTATTCTTTCCATGACTCTGTAGCTGCTGCTTCTCTATATCTTTTATTGAGCAGAATCTGTTTACTTACCAGTAGGAGTTAACACTTAGAACAGTAACTCCATTCTTGTTGATTTTCACTGTAGTCACTGCAGATTGTTGATAATGAATAGCCAGTGCCTTCTTTTCTATCTAAATATTAAGTTCTATTAAAAGATCATTTTCATGATTCATTATTTCTTTAAATGCTTATTTTCACTTAGTTTTCCTTATATTTGATTTACCTATATTTAATTCTTTAGTAGTATTAGGCAGGCACGTGGTCAGAATTCTGTTGAGGTTTTTATTTATTTTATTTAAAATAGTTTATACATAAAAGTCCTGAATAGAAGAGAAAATTATCGACTTGAAACAGTCGCTATTCAAATCACATTTCTTGTTTTGGTTTTCAAAACAGCAGTATTCTTTGTTTCCGAATTAATAGGCAGCACAGTGGGTTTCTTTTTTGTTAGAACTTTTATGGGCACGTGGGGAAACTAATTACAAAACATCATTTTAAAATTAATACTTTTAAATTAATAAGTCTGGAAATTCAGCCGTTTGATTTAGGATTGTTTCTTACTAAAATTACACTTAAATCATTTCATACCTGCCTTGTCATCATCAGTAAATCACTTCAAGTTCTTTAATCTGTAAAATGGGCATGTCATTATATCTGCTATTCTAAGACTTGATAAGATGTATGTAAAACTATTTCGTACAATGCTTCACAAATAAGAGATATTTTTGTTGTCTATTAGACTTGTTCCTATTTATGTGATTTTGGTGAGCTCCTTAACAATTTTTATTGTCTTAGAAAATATTTGTCAAGGATCTCAATATTGATATACTAAACATTCAAGAAAGTTTCAGTCCATTAAAATTTTTTATTCCTAGCTTTAAGTATTTTTCATGGAAAAATTATTTAACACGTTAAAGAACTTAAATTACACATTATCTTTGGCCAGAGGTCAACGTTTAAGTTGAAAAGTTGCACAGTGCCTTTCTCTTACAAGTAATTAAAAGAATTTTTAATGTAAAATTGGAAATTCTAGATTTGAGTTATTCATAACTGCCTGTGGTTCCTATGTCAAATTTTCATATGAATGCAGTCATTCCTTGTTAGTTGGCTTTTAGTTGTTTTATGGTAGAAACTTCACTTTTCACCTCTATTCTGAAAGTTCCACTGATACCCAAACCATTGAGAGCAATAACAACAGAATGATTGTATTCAGAGTTTTGCACTGCTTTTTGACACATATCCTAGAACCATATTATAAAATGAGGATCTGCTGGCTTTGGGGGAGCAGGAATATGGGCTTTTGAGTAAAATCTATTCTTCTCCCTTTCATATTTCAGAAATAGCCAGGCCAATTTAGACTTGACTATGACAAGAAAACATTTATTTGAAATTCAGCAGAAAAATTGGTACTCGAAAGGACTGCTCAACTTCTTCCATCATACATGCTTGTGGTTTTATTTTATTTATTTATTTTTGGCTTAGTAAAAAATTAATCAGCACTGTGTTTGCCAGTAATGTTGGAAGTAATGGATTCTACCAAAAGTGCATATAAAGTACATTCACTTGAGGGAAAATTTTCATAGTTTAGTTTATGGTGCTTATTTCCTTGTATAGAATGCTGTAAAGTAAAATTGATTTTAGCTCAGGGGAAAGCAGTTACAAATACATAATTAATAAACTTTCTAAGCATGTAAAATAATACTAAGTATTACATTAGTAACTGACAATTTTTTTTTTACTGTATACCATGGAGATAAATAAAACCTTACAGCATACAAATATTAAATTAACCTTCACCCTAGTGTTGAAGCATGTGTTATTTTACATTACATTACACCTACCTTTTCCAAAATTTTTGAAGTTTTTAAGAATATAAGAACTTACATACTTTCATCAGCTCTCAATCATTTTAGTACCTGGGGACATTCCTTAATTCACGTTAGTGAATATTCACTGTACAGGTAACTCATAGTTGATCCCACTTTAATATTTGTTCCCACTGCATCTTTTTGCTTCCATTAAATAAGAGAAGGGAAGTAGAGGCAGTGACAGCGGCAGCATAAGGAAAAGTTACATGTTTTGGGGGTGTTTATCTGGGCACTAAAATGTAACTTAAAATTGTATTTTGTTTTAAATTGAATTTCTACTTCAGTAGAAATAAGTTGTTTATGCTTTAGTCATAATTTTGCAAACTAATTTTACAGAGGACCTCCACATTTTGAGGCTGATAAGTATGTTATAGGGGGGGTTGGTTTGGGAAACAAGTCCTAGCTGCATTATATTAAGCACTATACCTCTTAACCATCTGGGTTCCTCATCCAAATTCTCAGTACATTAGAACTTTCCATGTTCCTGGCAGTGCTTGTATGCTTTTCAGTTAGCCCTCTCCCCCATTGGCCAGTGAGTTACTTCAAAACCCAATCTCCTTAATCCCCTTTAACTCTTTCTGTTCCAGTTATCTGTTGCTGTATAATAAACCACATATGAGTATGTGGTGTAACAGTGACAATTTTTTTATGCTTACAGACTTTCTGTCCATCAGGAATTCGGACAGCGCATGTTGCTGCTCCACAGTGGCCAAGGCCGCAGCTGGGAAGACTCCTGACTGGGGGAAATGTGAATGGCTGGGGCTGGAATCCTCTCTGGAGGCCTCTTCAATCACATGTCTGGCGCCTGGGCCATGATGACTTGAAAGCTGGGCTCAGCTGGGATTGTTGACCACTACTAACATGTGACCTCCCTGTGGCTTGTGCTTTTCACATCAGGGCCATTGGATCCCGAGAGTGGGTGTCTGGAGACCTAGCATTCCAGGAGAATCAGGCAGGAGTTCCTTGTCCCTTTCTGGCCTAACCTTGGCAGTTGTCCACTGTCACTTCCACTGCATTCTCTTGGTTATGATGAATCTCTGAGGACAGCCCGGATTCAAGAGAAGGAGAATTAGATTCTATCTTTTCGTGGAGTTTTGGCAGGGTCACTTTACAGAAGGACACGTGGCATGGGAGATGACCATTTTAGAAAATAAAGTCTGCTACACTGTGTTGCAGTCTTCAAATTTATATATGTCTTAGTATCTGTGACTATTGCCACTTGAACATCCCAGTCACTTAAAATAAATCGTGGCCAAAACTTACCTCTTCTTAACACCTTGCCTTCCCACCCTACCTTTGCACAGTGAAAAACTACGTTTTGTGTCTACGTTAGTGGTACCTCCGTTATCCAGTATTCAAGCCAGATTTTCTCTTGCTAGCACCCTCTCCCCTTCCCCTAGATATATGAGCATTTTCATTCTTTTCCCTCCCAGATATCCATGGAATTTATATTTACTTATCCCTATTGTCACAGCTTTAGTCAAGTCATGATCTCCTCCTTTGATTACTATAACATTCTATTTAACTCCTGTATTTTTATTTAATCTTTAACTATATGAAATGCTATTCTAGAGTCACATGATTGGATTTGAAAAAATAAACCTAGCAGAATATATACATCCGGAGGAATGTTATTTTTCAAAGTAATCCCTTACATTTATACAACATTTTATAAATGTTGAGTTGAAAATTTCTTTCACATGTATAGTTGTAATTGATCTAAATCTCTGTTCTTCATCAATCCTATATCATCTTAATAGTTTAGGTTACAAGCGTCTTTGAGAATCTAATGAGAGTTGTGTTGTTTTTCTAGACTATTGCTTGCACGAACACAGTTTGAGCTGGTTCACAGAAGCACTGAAGTTAACTTTTGTAGTCACATGCCATTCTTCACACTTGGCTCCAAGCCACTTGTGATTAGTTGGTAGTTAGAATATGATTCCTTTTTCTAGAGTGTTTTTTCCTGCTGTGAAAGTATTCATTTAATAGAAGGAAGTGGTCAGAAAAGAACTGCAAACAGTGAATTCCACAAATATTTTTGAATACTGATAGCATAGCCTTCCATAGTTACTGTTTTGAAGGAGATAACACTTAGGATCTGTAAATTCTAAAATGTTTATTGGAAACTGTTCATTTGACTTTAAGGTCCTAGATTTCCAGTTAAGTTTGCATTGGGTAAATGCTGTTGCTCTGCAAACTATAATATAAAACAAAATGATGTCATGCGGGAGATGAATCATCCATAGGATGTAGATAACAGAATTTGTTGAATCTGTGTATTTGAAGTTTATATCTGTACCATCAGTGGGAGAAAAGAAAGCTGCTAAGCAAGTTGATAGTAAAAATAATGAGGGAATATTTACTGTGCTGAGGAAATCAGGTATATAACTTACGTACAATCAGTTATTTTTTAAAAATCATTCTTTCTCTGTTTATTAACAAGTCCTGTGCCTTATCAACTGTGTTGACTTATTTCTAGTTATTTAATGTACTTGAAAGGAATAAAATGTGTTTCTTTTGAAAATATTTTAAAATCTTAACAGTGACCCATTTTCTCCAATTTTAATCTTTCTTTCTCTGTATAATATAGTAGTTGTGTTTCTAAGACTAAAAAAAAAATTTTTTTTAAATAGTTTTGAAGGGATAGGGGAAGTTAATGACCAGAGAAAATAATTTCTGAGTTTCAATAATAGTTTTTTTCCAGGGCTATGACTATACAGTTAAAAAACTTACATATCCTGAAATCCAGCATCTGATTTTTATCTTCAGTTCAGGAGTGATGTCTTTTCTTATCCCATTCAATATTGTATATTTGCATTGTCTAGTGTTTCCAAAGCAATATCAAAAATATTTTGCTGTTTATAATTATCCTTGTTATGATTCTAACTTTAACAGAAAAGTACTTCCCAATTAAGCACTATGGTTTTTAGTTTGAATATGCTGCTTCTTAATTTGAAACTTTAATTATTTCTTCTTCTGAGTTTTTTTTTTTTTAATAATTAAGAATTAATTCTTGATTCTACTGTTTGAAGGCCAACCTGAAGCAAACTATTTTTAAGTCTTAACTCATTAAATAGGCAGTTTTCTTAAAGACTGTGTTACTGGTCATTCATTACATGTTAAGAAAACTGAGAGGGAATTCCTTCCTATTACAGGCTCAAGAAGTACAACAAATGGTATGGACAGTTGCTGAAACCCAACTGTCTTCCCCCTGTTTCTTTTAACCATTTAATGGCAGTGATTCTTAAACTTGTTTGTAGTGTATCAGAATCCGCTTGAAGCCTTGTTAAAACACAGATTGAGGGGGACTCCACACTCAGTTTCTGATTACATCTAGTGTGGGGCCTGGTGATGCTGCTGCTGCTGGTCCTCGGGCCACAGTTCTATAATAAGTTTACCCTGATAATTGTACAATGACATTTTCAGTTCAATTGCATCATTTAATAGAAGATTGCTTAAATATAGCACAATGTGTAACGTGTAATACACTACTTTAAGACTAGAGAAACTAGTTTCTAGATCACTGCTTACCAGCTGTCTGACCTTGAAGTCATTATTTAATCTGATGTATACTCATCTGTAAAATGAGGAATTGTCCTTTGAGGATAAAATTAGCTAGTATATGGGAAAGTTTTAAACTCTGTGTTGCTGCACAAACATAAAGTAATATTGCATATACTGTAAACATTTCAACTTGTGTTAAAATACTGTGCTTTAAATATGGTGACTTGCAGTATTTTGATACTTATTCACTCTACCTTCCTCTCTTTGCCCCTTGTCCTCTTAATCTGGATTGCTTTTAGTGATAGTGTCATTTTGTTTAAGTGGCCTTGAATGACTTTAAAAGGAAATATATTAAAATGAATACAGGCAGTCTTCATGGGACTATAAAAATGTAAGCATTTTGTGGGACCATAAAGATAACTCTGCAAGCTAAAAACATGCTAGCTATGTTAATCAGTGGGAACAACTGTGATTGTTCTGTAATCTTTGAAGATTTTGTCGAAACATTAAAAATTCTTTTACTGTGGGCTATAAATGAAAAACTAGTAAAACTCAGTGAGTTAGGGGTAATTTAAAACATCTCAATAAATAAATTATATAGTTTTATCAGAATTAGCAAAGAAACATTACATTCAATATAGCTTTTGTTGGATATGTTTTATTAGACTATTTAAATATGGATTTGTAAAAAATAATGGAATCATAGAATAAAATGGTTCACAGAGTCTATAGGATTCTCTTAGCCTAGTGTTTTAGAGCAAAGGTCAGCAAACCTTTTCTGTAAAGGGCTTTGAGGACAAGAGGAAAAATCAAGGATATTATGTAGGTAATTACATACCAATTTTTATTATGAAATTCAAAGTAATAGAGTATAAATTTTGTAATTCCGGTCTACTGGAATTCTTTTAGGGAGAATAACATTACTTTTCATTGGGCATCGAAGTTGGTGTTCCTTATCAAACTGATTGCAAATATTCAGCTGTAAAACTGTTCTGAAACTCATGGGCTATACAGAAAGAAGTGGTGGACTGGCTTTGGCACATCAGTTATAGATAATGCATGTTTTAGAATACAGGCATACCTCATTTTATTGTGCTTAGCGTTATTGTGCTTCACAGATGTTGTGTTTTTAAAACTTGAAGGCAAGGCCCTCCACCAGCAAAAAAGATTATGACTCGCCGTGTTGCGATACTCGCTTGGTGGTGGTGTTGGTCTGGTCACAAACCTCCAGTGTCCCCAAGGTCGCTTGTGTAAGGGACCTTTGCAATAGTCTAGTAAATGAAGTGAAGATTGTTTTTCAGGGTCTCAAGTTATTTGGTGACAGGTGGTGTCAAAACACAGTGTTCTTTAAAATGTTATTACTACCTCTGATATTCTTAACTAATATATTATTTACTTAACCAGAATACCCTATTCTCTGTTTTATAAATGGAAAATCACCTTATACAAAAACCACCACCTCTACCCTTCCCCTACCTCACATCTTTTTTTCTGCCTTACCTGACTTTTAGCAGTACCCCAGCTTCTTAAATAACAATAATATTTTAAAATGAAAAATACTGTTTTAAAATTTCTTGAAGATTTGTGACAGTTAATAAATATACCATTTGCCCCTCACCCACCCATACTGTATTTTTAAGTGATGTAAATTATTTTAATTACATGTATTGGTGAACTATACAATTTTAGCAGTCTTGTACAGATCTTAAATATCAGACATAGTGAATTTTTAAGTAATATTTTAAATGCCTGAAGATACTATTTTTACATTATTCCCCTTCCACTCATTTTACTACCATGGATACAATGGAAAGAGGTTGGGTCCACAGAGAAATAGACTGAAATCCCAATATCAAGTGCTTGGCACAGAGTAAGTAATAAATTGTATATCTATGACAAATTGTATATTTGTAATTTGACAGAGTCACTTTATAAAGGGTTTAATATAGTCTGGTATGTGGAAGGTGCTTAGTGCATGATAGCTTTTAATAGTTATTAAATTTATGGGCTAGTTATTTATAATACCCAAGCTTAACACATTTTTCTCAGTATTCATAGAGATCAGTTTGAACACTTGCTTGCCTTATATAACTTAAAATATGGAGCTAGAAATAAATAATATAGTACCATCTGAATTAACAGAAACGTTCAGTAGAGATCTTGTGCCACTTATGTAGTATATGGTTAAAAAGCCAGTTCTTAGGAAGTTAGACTACCTACTGTTGAAACCTGGTGAAACCTGATTAGCCACACACCCAAGCCATGCAGCCCTTGAGCAAGTTAATTCAACCTCCATATACCTCAATTTCCTAATCTTTAAAATGAAGATGTGATAGTACAGGCCTCATAGGGTTGTTATGAGGCTTAAATATGTTAGTACGTGTAAAATGTAATCATGCTTGGTATATAATAAGTTCTCAACAGCTGTTGGTTTTAGTGTTATAGGTTGGATTTATCTAATTCACCTCATTTCTTATCAGCAGTAAAGAGATGATTTCCCATTAAATTAGACATGTGTATTTTACAGTGTCTTGTATATCAGTACTTATATACATGGTCAGCAAGTTAGTTCTGGCCTGGTAATCTCGAGATAGTCGCAAGAGTGGTGCACTGAGTATCCCCCGCCCCCCCCCCAACATGTGCCTTATGTTTTGTGACTTGAATACCAGCATACATAATATTCTGTTCTTAGTATTAATACTTCTGGTTAATGTAAATAGTTACTTGACCCCCCCCAAAAAAAAATTGCTTTAAGGAAATGCTTTGGGAATTAGTAATCCACAATTGTACCTATTTTCATTGTTAATATATATTCTTCATGTAGTCTTATAAAATTATATGTTTGTCTACGTTAATATATTTAGCTGCAACAGAATTTTAGTACCTGATATTTTTTGAACTTGCATGTTTCTCAATTTGTTACAGATGTTACAAATTAGTTTATGAAATCTGTAATCAAATTAATGATCTTTCTCTTATCAAGTTTTCTAACATATGCTTTTTTCCCCTCCAGAGGAAATAAAAGTGGAAACTGAAAAACAGAGGTTAGTGGGGTGTCTTTTCTTTAGTAAAAATAATTTTTAAACTTGTCATTCTTGGCCAAGATAATAATACAGTCATCTGTACTTTAGTGTAGCAAGTTTTCTGCATGTGATCTTTATAATCAGTTTTTTTAAATAGTATTTAAAATAGTATTTAAGAACTATAATTGTAAGCATACTTATAAATACAAAAGATCTCATAAAAGAACATATAAAGGAATTTCTGAAATACTGTAACATACTTTGAAGTCTTTGCTTAGATTTTGATCAATATTTAGAAAGATTGCTAAATGTTTATTTAGTAATCTAATTTACATAAATAGTTTAAGTTTTTGATTTTCTTGCATTTAGTCACAGCTCTGGCCACTAGTTTTTGACCTGTAGCAAATCACTTAACTTCTTGTGAAATAAGGGAAGATGAAAATTGGTTTAGCAAGGTTCCTTTTAGAATGGAAATTCTGAGTTTTTATATGAGTTTATCATCAACATGATAAATGTGGCATTCTAATCAGACTCTTCTTTTTCCTTTAGTCCTCCTCATGGAGAAGCAAAAGCTGGATCAAGCACCCTTCCACCAGTGAAATCAAAGACAAATTTTATTGAAGCAGACAAGTACTTCTTACCCTTCGAATTGGCATGCCAATCCAAATGTCCCCGCATAGTTAGTACATCTCTAGATTGTTTACAGGTGTGTATAAAATGGTGTTAGCTGAAAACCGTCCAGTTTGAATGTGTTTCTTAACCATTACCCACCATTGATTGAGACATTTTCCAGGAAAGCCTTTAATAATCTTTTTGGTAAGAAACTAAATGGTTGTTTGTATCCAACACGAGAAAATAATAGTTGTGAAAAATAGTTTTAGTTTAAAGGTAACAAAAATCATTAGTTAGCTTAGTGGATCACAAAATTGTTACTAAGGTTATCAATAATGAAAAGTGTTGATTTGCTCTTTTTCCATCAGTGAAATGCAAGAACCATATAACTTAACCTGCTGCTGATTTTACATACATCATTTGCAAATGATTTTACTGAATGCGTGCTATTTTATATAAAACAATAGGTTAATATTGGCAGCTTAATATTTATATTCACTGTTGGACTATAGCTCTGACTTTCATTTATGTCAGGAAAATTCCTAAACTCTCTCATCCTGTACATGGGTCCTTCTACATATTTGTAAGATAAACCTAATGAAGAGGTTCTTCTCTTTTCAGATGTTTTCACTATTTGGGAATTATATCTATTTAGCAATTCAAGGACTAGGAAAAGACCATATCTTTGTGATTTGTTTTTAAGATAAGTTAAGGATATGTTCATTTAATATGTGACCTTATTTTCCTTGAAAAATTAAAATTATACTAATTAAGGCCTTCTCTCCAGGGCTATACTGATATGGTAATAAGTGAACAGATCCGTGATTTATTACAGCCAGTGTGTAGAAATTGGTTTTCTGCATATTCACAGATGTAATTTGGAAAGAGATTTTGCGTCATTTAAATGAGTTAGGATAGCTTTCACAAAAGCAGTATCAATAACGTTTAGATAGAAAGCAGTAAGCTATTCTGACTCATCAGAGACAAGTTCTAAGGCCTGGCTTTCTCAAAGTATTGCCTGATGGTTTTGTTGGTAGTTATTGTTTTTGTGGTTATTACAGCATAAATAACATACTTATAGCTAATAAAGCTTTCTGCAGGAAAAGTTGGTAGAGCCTTGGCTTTGATTATACCTTAATGTTTTTATGAAAGAATTTTAATATATATTCGTTTGTACATTGTAATTTTTATGTGTATTTAGTTAGTATACCAATTAGTTTAACTAGGATCTTTATTTTCTTTCTCCATTTCAGAAACTTATAGCTTATGGGCACTTGACTGGCAATGCTCCAGATAGTACAACACCAGGCAAAAAACTGATTGATAGAATTATTGAAACCATCTGTGGTTGTTTCCAAGGTCCTCAGACAGACGAAGGAGTCCAGCTGCAGATAATAAAGGTGATGAGTTATTTAAGTGCCTTTGTTTAGAATCTGTTTTTAAAAACACAGTTTACTTTGAAGATATTTAGAAAGGTTATTTTATGTGCTTTCCAGCTCTCATAGGGGTCACTTGGGCACTTTTCAGACCCCATATCAGGGGATTTTGTTATCGAATGCCAAGAGTTCGTTAGAAGACGACTATATTTCCAGATCTTTTATTTTGAAGATCCTACGTTAGGCTTGGGTTCCCGGAGTCTTCCAGAGTTTTTCAGTTTCTGTCATGTTAACTGTGCATGTTGCATCTTTTGAGCTTTAAGGTCCCATCTCAAGGCCCCGTGACCCCTCCAGTTTCTTCTGTACTGCTGGACCCTTGTAGTCTGCCGGAGCCATGTGGACACTTGTGCACCAGCTGTCCTGATTCTGTTGTACCTGTTCACTTGCCGAACCTGCACAGCTAAACCCTGTCCTGGGTTTGTGCTGCAATATTCCTGGGTGACTAAACTCCTTTAAAGAAAAGTCGCCCAGTTGTGTTTTCAGTCTTATTGTAAACATTCAACATGTGTGAATATAGCCCTTTCTGAGCCTTTCCGTTTCATTGCTCTTTTCACGTCATAAGTCATGTATCTTTAGACTGAAAAGGCTGTCTGTTCAGTCTGGCCTGTCGTTTGCATTTTCATGTCAGTCATGGTTTATCTAGCATATACTCAGTGCTGACTCTGCATAGCATCGTAAAACAAAAGGACAAAAGATTGACTTCTTGCTTTTGAGAAATTGCAAGTAAACCTAATGTAAGAAAATTAACATAAAGACATTCATTTTACTGGAGGATTCACCTTAGGATCATTTTAAATGCTTTATTCTAAAAACGCTTAAACATCTTCAACAATCACAATAGGATGTTTATTGAGTCCAGTCTATAAGAAGGATCTCAGAAAAATTTGGAAGCAAGTAAAACACAATGTGTATCCTCCAAAGTTGCCAGTCTAGTTCGACAGATATATGAAGCATAGCTTTGCTCTGCTGTGATAGTCTTAATGTTATGCATTTTAATAAACTAAAATGATAATAAAATGAAACGGGCTGAAACAATTGAACGGTTTTCTAGTGTTCTGGGTTTGCCACATTATTATGTGGCAACTATGGTTTTCTAGTGTTCTGGGTTTGCCACATTATTATGTGGCAACTATTGCCAGAATGAGGAAAACATAAAATATTTTAACAGTTGATGGTACATTCAAGGCAGATAGAAATTTTTGTTAGTGTACACTGAAACTTCTGTTAGTATATTCCTGAAAGTGGTAATGGTGTCTGAAAGTTTTCATTCTAATGTAAAGATACTCCTGTATTTTTGTGCTGAAACTACGGATGCAGAAAATTGCTTTGTCTTTTTTTCTTTTTAAGGCTTTACTTACAGCAGTAACATCTCAACACATAGAAATTCACGAAGGAACTGTACTGCAAGCTGTGAGAACATGTTACAATATCTATCTAGCAAGCAAAAATCTCATCAATCAGACAACAGCCAAAGCTACTCTTACTCAGATGCTAAATGTTATCTTTGCACGCATGGAAAACCAAGCTGTAAGTATTAAAAAGAGAGAGAGATTGTGGAGAACACCACAGGCATCAAATACAGAAAAGAGTTTACAGAAATTTATAATGAAATCTTTTGTGTCTGTAGAGAAGGATGTTTTTTATTTACAGTTCTACTTACTGGAGATCTGTGGTATTTTGTTTTAAGGTTTACTGACTTGTTTGACTTTGGATAAAATATATTTTTAGTTCACAAATAGAATTTGAATGATATTGATTGCCATCATTCTCATGGAAGTGTTTATGAATTGATATTTTTATTTCGCTCAAGCTTGGTAGATGAGTGTAATGTAGATATAAAACTACCTAATTTGATTTATTCTGGTATAAATTTATTTATTGAACCTTTAAAAAATAAACATCTATATTGATGAAATACATATTTGGGGGTAAGAGATCCGCTAGAGAATCATTTATTTTTCAAAATTGTCTAGGTCTTCATAATTTAAAACCAACTTCTAACTTTTTATTTTGAACTGATTTTAAACTTATAGAAAAGTTGCAAAAATATTACAGAGAGATCCCCTTTACTCTGCTTTTCTTAATGCCAACATCTTACATAATCATTTTACAATGATCAGAAACTGGAATCAACACTGGTATTATATTAAGTCAATTACAGACCTTACTTGAATTTTACCTATTTTCCCATTGATGTCCCTTTTTCTGTTTTAACATCTGATCCAGTATCCCATTTTGCATTTGATATGCATTTAGTTGTTTTTGACAATTTCTCAGTCTTATCTTTCAGCACTTTGATGCTTTTGAAGGGCACAGATCAGTTATTTTGTTGCATGTTCCTCTCCATTTCTTTTGTCTGATGTTTTCTCATTATTAGAATGAGGTTGTCCATTTTTTGCCAAAATGTATCTGAAGTAGTGTTGTGTCCTTTTCAATACATCATGTCAGGAATGTATGATGTTGATATGTCTTATTACTGGTGATGTTAACCTTGATTACTTGGTTAAGTGGTATCTGCCAGATTTCTTCCACTGTAAAATTGCTAATTACTCTCTTGTAGTTAGGTATCTTGGAAGACCTACTTTAAAACTATGCAAATATCCCACTCCTCTACCCCCAGTTTAAGTATCCATGAGTAGATCTTTTGGCAACAAGTTATTGCTGTGGTGTTTCCTTAATGGTGATTTTTTTGTTTCTCTCTCTCCTGTATTTATTAACCAAAATTATTTTTATCCTTTCCTATTTATTCAATTTTTTATTTATATCAACCTGTATTTATAGAGATTTTATTCTATTGTTTACAATCCTATACTATCACTATTTATTTTGTTGCCCAAATTATTCCAGCTTTGGCTTTGTGTCCTTTTGACAAGCTCCGTCATTTTTTGAGTACCTCCTTACTTTCTGGAATCTGAAGATATTGCAGGCTCATTTTGAATTTTCTCTCCTTCAGCCCCTGGGGTCAACCATTTCAACAGGGAGCCCTGACTCCTTTGATTGGAGAATGACGTTTAGAACCCAAAAACTGAGTGCTAGTTGTATTCATTGCTACTAGGATGCTATTCCTTCTAGGCCCTCTCAACAGATAGAGCTAGGAAATATATACCTGTATACTCACCCCACCTTCCTAGCCCCTACTCCTCACACACCTGTATGTGATTGTCTGTCTGTATATATTAAATACCATGTGTTCATACTGATAATTCCGATTCCAGTCCAACACTACAGGGTTCATCTCAGCCTCCCTTTATTTGTAACTACCTCTCTCTAAACAGTGAGAAATATGGCTTTCATTTTCTATAATACATTATTTGTTCAGTCCTATTATACATACCGAATAGTTTTATAATTGCTAACCTATACCACTGTGAGAAATTTACTAAGTAGATTACAGCATTTATATTTAGTTCTTTTTGTTCTTAACCTTATGGTATCCACGCCAGATATTGTTTTTCAAAGTTACTTAGGTTAGTTCTTCACATTCTTGAATGGGATAATGTTATTCTTTACTTAATACAATTAAGTTCATTTATTACTACCTGTTTTCTATTTCAGTATCCCTCACAGCCTGGTTAGTTTTAATTGTGAATTTATTTTTCGAGTATGTTAAACATTACCATGTGAGTCAGAGCCACATAAAAGGTACACTTAGAGAAGTACCACTCCCTCCTCATTCTTGCCACTTTATTTCTCTCCCCTGCCCCCCCTTTTCCCACCCCTTGGATGTAGCTAGTCTCTTTTGTTTCTAGTTTATCTTTCTTGCATTTTTTTTTTAGCACAAATGAGTAGATAGATATATGGTTTCATGTATCACCTTTCTTACACAAAAGGTACTATACTGAATTAATTATCACTGCATGATAAATTACCCTAGCTGGGTGCTCGCGGCTTGGTTTCGCATGAGGTTGCAGTTGGCTGAGTGGATCACAGTGTCAGCTGGGGCTGCAGTCATTTAAAGCCTTTATTGGGTTACAGCAGGGGTCCCCAACCCCTGGGCCATGGACTGGTATTGGTCTGTGGAGGAACTGGGTTACACAGCAAGAGGTAAGTGGCAGGCGAGTGAGCAAAGCTTCATCTGTATTTGCATCTTCTCCCTAGTGCTGGCATCACAGCCTCAGCTCCACCTCAGATCATTGGGCATTGGATTCTCATGGGAGCACCAGTCCCTGGTGCCAAAATTTGGGATTTGCTGGGCTACAGAATAGCTTCTAAGCTCCTCATTTGGCTGTTGGTGAAAGGCCTCTTTTCACTGTTGGCCTGAAAGGCCCGAGTTTATCATCATGTGGGTCTCATGGGGCTGCCCACAATGTGGCAGCTGGCTTCTCCCAGGGTAGATGATCAGAGGGAGAGCGATAAGACAGAAGCTGCAGTGACTACCTTATGATCAAAAGTGGTCACCCAGATCACCCCCGGCACAATGTGGCAGGGGATTCTACTAGGAAGTGAAAAATTAAGAGGCAGAGATTGTTATTGGCCATCTGAAAGGCTGGCCCACCATATGTACTATAGATACTCTTTTGTACTTTGCTCTTTTCACTTAGCAGTATACCTTCAAAGCATTCCATATCAGTCCTTAGAGATCTTCCTCAATTTTTTTTTTTTTTTTTTTTTACAGATGCATAGTATTCTAGGATATACTACAGTCTCTATTCGGTCTGTCTCCTGTGTATTAACACTGAATTATTTCTACTATTTTGCCTCCGCAAATAATAGTTTGCTGATTTTTTAAAGAAGTGAATGCAAATAATTTTATCACTTTCTACTGGCAGAAATAAAAGTTTTATGTGTTTGACTTGTTCAGGTTTTTATTACATACCTTGTACTTTCTTGGCACTGTTCTAGGACTCAGTTTTACACAGGGCTGGGCAAAACCAACTTGGCCACGACCTTCAAAGATCTTACATAGTGGGACGGAGAAAGGGAAGATGACCCTTAAACAGATTATCACACAAATAAATTCATAATTGTGATAAAGGCTGTGAACATTTCATGTCATGAAAGATATAGCGTTCTGTCCTGTGGGTAGTTATAGAAAAGTAGGAAGTGGGGGGAGAGAAAATAAAAGAGATGCAGACTGATTTAACTTCCACAATAGAAAATGTTTAAAGGTGTTTTGTTTTGTT
>NW_006443225.1:11001661-11020369 GCF_000325575.1 Pteropus alecto | reverse complement strand
GATATTTCTAGAGATTTTACAACTCTGGAATAAGTAGAAAAAGCTAGAATTTGACACCTTGCTTGTCTGTGATTCCAAAGCCTATGCTTCCCCTGCTAAACCGTGGTGCGGATTGGCCGAAGTTAGGTTAAGGATGAGATTGAATGGGAAGTCGTAGGTCCGTTGCTGTTACTTTGGAAATTGACTTTCTCATGAATGGGCTAGAGTATTGGTCTGAGAATTCTGTTCTGATTCCAGCTGTGCAGCTAGTCATCCCATCAGTTTCCTCATCTGTAAAATAAGGGATTTAGACCATGTAGACTACTACAGGGCTCTTTCTACCTTTTAGGCATTAAAATCTTTTAATTCAAATTTATTTTATAAATTCACGTAATTCTGGTATTTCCACATAACCTGGTATATTAGTGGGAAATATGAAATGTTCATATTTGACACTGTAAAATACTTATCTTTGTGGAAATTAATTCTGTGAGAATCATTTTTATTAGGTCCTGAGGACCAAAAGAGACATGTCTAAAAGCAGTAAAATGCTAAAAAATGATCCTGATTGTTACTGCTTTTACCATCTTATAAGTGAATCAGTTTTACAGGTAGTATTACATACATAATAATGACTGGTCTCCTAAAATAAAACCCTTAACATTTGTAGATTTTTTTAAAATTTTAATTCTTATTAGGTGACTGATTGGGCAGAGGCATTTAAGTACATTGCAGTTTTATTATTAAATGTAGTTTTAATTTTGTAATTAAAAGACATAGGACAAGATGACAAAAGAACATCCTACAGAAGTGTATACACTGAAAATTCCCTGCCTAACCCCTACTCCTTATAGGTAACCATTATTATTAGCTTCTTACATACCTATTTAGGCTTTGTATCTGTATGTATAAGTAAAAAGAAGTGTGTGTGTGTGTGTGTGTGTTATTCCCCCATCTACCTTTCCTCCTCCCTTAGTGAAACGTTTACTTGATTTTGGATAAGTCCACCATTGGCAACAATCTAATTATTATTCTGAGGCTATTAAAAAGTATTTTAGCTTTTTAAATTTTGTTTGGTGTGGGTAACACATGTTCATTATTCAAACACCAGAAATAACAAAAGAACATATATAGTGAAAGACTTCCATCCCTGTTCTTGTGTACCAGTTTCCATTCCCCTACGCAGTAACCACTGTTACTTGTTTTTGTGTGTTTTAATATATTTTATGTTCTTTGTTTCTGATGGACTACAATTTGTAAGCCTAGAGATGAAGTGACGCTTTATGTAAAGAATTTATAGTTGTGTAAGATTCTCCCTTCAAATTTTTAACAACTTATTTTACAAACATTGGAAATTATTCTATTTCCAGTTGCAGGAAGCCAAACAAATGGAAAAAGAAAGGCATCGACAGCAGCAGCATCTGCTGCAGTCGCCCGTGAGCCAGCACGAGCCTGAATCACCTCACCTTAGGTACCTGCCACCTCAGACTGTTGATCAAATATCTCAAGAACATGAAGGAGAGCTTGATCCCCATACAAATGATGTGGATAAAAACCTTCAGGATGACACAGAGCATGAAAATGGATCTGATATTTCCAGTGCAGAAAATGAACAGACTGAAGCTGATCAGGCAACTGCAGCTGAAAGTAATCTTTTTGAAAGGGGTTCTGGGTGGATGGGTGTATGTGTATATATTAAGGGAAGAGTGTAGGAATGTGTTGTTGGTAAAGAGATGTGGAAAGTAATATAATATAATGGGTATTAGACACATTGTGGTAATTGTGGACTTTCTCCATCCTAGGTGATAAATTTAATTTTACTTCGACCCACGAGACATCTGTTAACAATACTATGCATTCATTAGCATCTCATGAGCAGTATGATTTATAGACTTGTTTTGGAGGAGATGTGTGTTACTAAAGAGGGTTATAAATGTCTGTTAGCATGTTATATAGGAACTTCAGTTTTCTTCTTACATTAATTTCGCAGCAATCAAGAGACCTGTTTAGTAAAGTTTTCTGGAATGTGACTGAAAATTTTAGGAAATCATGATATTACTCAGAAAATATGATAAAAAAAAGTACTGAAGCTAAATATGAAAAGAAATCTTTTGAGTAACCCCTGACATACAAAAAATATTTAGTTTATTTTTATATTGAGATGTTCTTTGACAGTATTTTTCCCAAGTAAATTTATAAGAAAAAGGTTACAAGATTACAAAAATTAAGAGATTTATTTTACAAATCTGTTTTTCTAAAAATAATCACACGAAGTCATTTCCCCCGCTCCCCAAACATTCTGTTTTAGCTATTCTATAAAATTGTTTGGTGGTTCCCTTTGTTCCTCCTTAGGTCAGTGTCCTGTCCATTGTGGTTGTGTGGACCAAGGATGGTTAGGGCTTGGTGACAGTTCATCTGAAATCTGTGATTTTACTTCACTTTGAGGAAACACTTCTATAATTTCAGCTTTTGATTTTTTTCCCCCATATCTTTTCCATAGCTTAATAGTGGCATAAACATCAGCCGTGGCATAAATAGATGCTTTTGACAATTTTTAATAATACTTTACTGTTTACTTTAAAAGGGATAATTTTGAAAAACCAAGTATTCACAGGACTCAAGCTAAGAGTGAGTCTATACCGCGTGTGCAATTTATGTTTTTCTAGCCTGCTTTTGGCAAGAGTTAGATTACTTGCTTTGAATCACATCTCTGTCACTTACTAGCTATGTGACTTTGGACATAATAATTAACTTCTCTAATCATTTCCTATGTGTAATAAATATTACTGTTTCTTTAATCTTTTTCTGTTAGATGGTTTGTATGAGAATTGACTCTTAATTCACCAGTCATTTAAAAGCACATTTTAGTTACTGTGCATATTTAGTTATGTTGAAACTGATATTCAGAAGAGCTAATTTTAGCCAACTGGAGCACAGAAATACAAAGCTTAAGAATGGTAGAAAAATGATCTGTCAAGACATTTATGTTTTTACTCTGCAAAAGACTAAATGCTATTGTGTTTGGATTTCTTTTTAAAATAAGGTTAATGATTTGATATACTTATTTATCAAGTTTCCTGGCATTCAGTATTTTGTAGAATGCAGCAAACCATGATTAGAATCAGTGAGCAATAGGGAGGACAGGCTCCTGGAAGCCAGAATTATGAGTAGTGGTCCTTTATAGTGGTGAGAGTGGGGATATAAATAGCAGCACTATCAGCTAATATGCGGTCTGAGGCCATTTGGTATAGGGCAACGGCTCCCAGAACAGAGTCCAGTTCCCAAAGCCTCCTAAAGTGCTAATTGAGCATTCCTGATATATTTTCAACGTTTAAAAAAACCCAGTGGAAATCCTATTTTTATCTACAATAATCTATACAAACTAACTGGAATGTCAAGTTTTATCGGTTTCTCTTACGTTCAGAAGTTCTGATTGACAGTTATATCTGTTTTGATTAATGTTAAATTGGGGAATGAGTTCTTTACTTTTGAAGTTCAGTTTTACATTGAGTGTGTAGGTTCCGTTGGGGAAAAAATAGTAGAGAGGGGCCGGGAAGCACTGGTGGAGGCCCACACGGCCCTGTCTCTGCATCTTCACGGACCTCACTATCCTAGAGCACAGTGGTGAGCTTAATTAATCAAAGAAAGCTTTAATTACAATTAATGTATTTGGTGTGACATATATTAGAAATGTTTCATTCAAAATACTTGAAAAAGTTTTGGTTCTTAAAAGGAATAATCTAGAAAATTCACATAAGTTGTGTAATTTATTGTCAAATGAATCATTGCTGAAATTGAATTTGTAAAATATTTTAAAATTTGGTTTGGTTATAAATTTTGAAGGTTTAACATGCTTCTAGTGTCATCTATTTGATTTTTTGCTTTAATTCATTTTTTAAAGAAAGTTTTTCATTATAAATATTTAGTAACAAGTTTCCAAAATGTTTTCTTGATTTTTTTTCTTCTTAAAGCATTATCTAAAAATGACATATTATATGATGGAGAAAACCACGACTGTGAGGAAAAGCCACAAGACATCGTGCAGAGCATCGTAGAGGAAATGGTGAACATTGTCGTTGGAGGTAGTGCATTTCACTCAGAATGAGTTTATTCTGTCTTAAGGATTTTTATGTGGCTATGGAGACTCTTTATAATGTCTCCATATGAGACAAAAAAATGAAAAAGGACAAAAAAAAAGGACAAAAAAATGAAAAAGGACAAAAAAATAAGCTCTTTCTTAAATTAGTGAGAATGGGTATGTGTAGAAAATGTATTTAAATATCTTTGCTTATAGAAGACAACTCCTTTTTTTCTCCAGCTTCAGTTACAATTTTACATAAAACCCACCTTTCCCCACCCCATTAAAAAGTGGTGAATGCCATTTTACGTTTTGATTTTATGTTCGGTGGGAGAGGGGCAGGTGCGTATTCTCTATCCTCCTAAATGTGCTGAACTTTTTAATTAGAAAATGTTTAAATCGAATTTGGTTTTGAGTATTTTCTGTCTTTGTTGGAAAAATCATGACTTCTTATACCTTCATTATCACGACTAAGTTATAGTTGATATAGAGCCAGTTTCTATCTTATGGATTGCATTATAAAAATGTTATTTTGTTAGGAATTTTAATCACATTTTCATAAATACTTATTACAGATGTGGTTAGATTTGAGACCAATCCACTGAAGGTGATTTAATTCATGACATCTTGCACAGGACTAAGCATAGTACCTTACCACATATACTTCTAGAAGTATGATTAAATGATCTGAACCATATTTTCTAGGAATTCCTCCAAGATTTTGGTCCATTGATCATATCCTTCTTAGTTTTCCAGTGTTGTTAAAGATTTTGTCTGTCGTTTATATTTCTCCTAGTAATTTTTGTTGGATTCATCAAAGGAGAAAGTAAATTAGTGGGCTCAGTTCACCACTTTGAAAACAGAAGTCTGCACTTCCGTTCGGGGGCAATTGGAGAGAGAATTAGAGGGAAAAAATAGAGAATAATAGCAACTCTATAAAGTACTTTCTATGTAGCCCAAGTGATTTTATGTGCTTTACTTGGAATTATGCATTTAGTCCTCCCCAAACGCTGAGATGTTTGTGTGCTGTTACTATTCTTTTTTTTTTCCCCCACAAATGAGAAAATTGATGCACTGAGGGAATTAAGTTAACTTGTAGGAAGTGGTAAAATGAAGATTTCAACTCAATATCTGACTTCAAAGCCTGAAAATAAAATCAGAAAATGTTTTCAACTCCTTTGAGAAATTTCCTAAAAAGGAAAGTATTATCAATGAATATTGATTATTTCTTTCAGAAATTTTGATAAAAAGAGGGAGAAAAATGGACAGTAGCTGAGGTGTGGCAAAAGATGGATTTTTTTTAACATGAAAAGATTTGAGTGTGTTTGTTGAGTAGTGGGGAAGATCCAGCCATGTGTTCGGAATTGAAAAAACTCAGAGGAGGAGGATACTGCTGAAGGCAAGAAGAGATGGATTTGAGGGCGAGTTAATGGTTCACCTTAGAAATGAGAGGGAAGAAAAAGACACATAGTTGATGTCAAGGAACTTTGTAATCAGGCAGTGGAGAGTGAGGAAGCCTGTGTTAAATTACCTACTTCTTAGCTAAGTGGACGGTGAAAGCCCTTTGTTAAGGGAAGATGGAGGAGGGGTGGTGGGAGGAGATGTAATTGGATGCAGAGAGAAAAAGATTTGGAATATGTGCTTTGGGGAATGATTATCAATTTCCGATAATCATTAAATCTTGACTTCTTCCAGAGAATTTTTTTTATATGTAAGCATTCTTATATATGTAAGATGTATACATATAAAAAATTGTATTTAGTATTAGCATATTAAAGCTTCAGAGGTCCACTGGGGAAGCAAGTGTTTTGTGTAGTACAGAGTTACCCAAATAGGTTTTTACCAGCGAGTATCTTTTTCATTTACCACTTGTTAATTGTACAACATACTTTAGAATAATCCAGTTTAATCTATCTAGGATATTCTGCTTTGGAGAGCAGAAAGCAGTTTCAGAGTAGGAACAGCAGATTTAGTCCTTTCATTACTTGAATCAATCAAAAATTGAGCACATGTTATCAGTTATCAACAAAATTAATAATAGCTACCACTTACTGAGAACCAATTATGTTCTCTATGTATTTGTATGTGCGTGTGCACACGTGTTCTTTGGTGATTCCTCATAGACATTATTATCTTTGTTGCTAATGAAGAAACTTGAGGCAAAGAAAGATGACATAACTTACCTAGTCAAATAGTGGAGACTTGATTGAAACACAGGTCTTTCACATTGTGAAACCTGTGCTCCTTATAGTACAGTATATTTCTCTCATGCTAGCTTATAATTTTCTTTTAATTGGTAGGATGAGAGGAGCGGTTTCCTCCTTGATAACTGCTGAGTTATGGCTATAGACATCTATGCATTCCTTTTTGAATGTAACATGTTACAGCTTAGAGTAGTTCTGATACTGCAGTAACTTGGTGGCATTTGGATTATCTATATTTGTTCTACCACAAGTTATTAATTACAATTATAGTAATTACAAGTGTGATGACTTAGAGTGACATACTGAAAAATATTCAAGGTAGAGGCCATTATTTTCATAGCTATGTTCCAAAGAATATATATTATTAGAGATATTAATAGGTATTCTAAAAAAAGGAGAGGGCTCATGATAAAATAAATTAAAATACTGCATATTGTATATCCCCTTTGGAGAGCTCAGTGTATTAGCAAATTAAAGACTATAATAAAGAAATCTATTTCCCAGCATTTCCAAACTCTTATTTGATAATTGTGTATTTTTTTTTTCAAGGAATTTCTCTTACCATCTTAAGGCATTAGCATTCATCAGAACCCAATTTAGTTTAGTAAATGCTGATATAGACTAAAAGTAAGCTTCTGTTTTGGCACATCCTGGTTAGTCTTTCATCAGCTGAGTGTGTTTCATTGCTATAGCTTCTTAAGGATCATATTTGGATGTATTCCAAATGCATATTTACTTACTAGTAAGTATGCTAACCTTTAAGTAGTGCCAATGCATACTACTTCACATCACTTTTCTACCACTGTTTCATTTTAAATACTCCATGCTTTTTCAGTATACTTCAGTTAAGTCAGGTATATTTGCACATTTTTTATTCTTACTGTTTTAGATATGGGAGAAAGAACTACTATAAATGCAAGGACAGATGGCACCATTGGAGCTATAGAGGATGGTAGCGACAGTGAAAATATTCAAGCGAATGGAATTCCAGGAACACCAGTTTCCGTTGCATATACACCGTCCTTACCTGATGACAGACTGTCTGTCTCTTCCAATGATACTCAGGTATAAATGGGGGTGGGAAAATTCCGTTAATCTTATATATTTATAGGCTCCCAGCACCTCGTGGTTAATATATTCAGTTGATGCTGGTTGATTTCAGTTTGGGAAAATAACAACTTGAGTTTTTTTCCTCATTGATACAAACCAAAACAGTTTATTTCTTTAATTGATAGCTGAATTTCCAACTCCAGTGTTTCTCATGTGTTCACATACTTCCCCACACCCTCGTCCATTGAAATTACATTTAAAGAGAAAATTCTTGTCATATTTATAAGATAACTCTAGTATCATAGGATGAGAAAGAAATTTTAGAAATCTTGGGAACTTCATCTTTTGTTTAGGCAACAATGAAATTCATACTATGGTAGTGATAGCTCGTCTTCATCTTTCCTACCCTATATTTTGTGTGTGTGGTTTTTTTTTCTTTTTAGATAAGTCCTCTAAATCATTGCTCCATACATAGGGGTAACTTTTCGTAGCCTTGTTGACCGTCATTGCCTTGGCAGTCTCCATTGTCTCATGTCTGTCTGCCCAGAGCAGATAAAAAATAAACTAGGACAAAACATGAAGCACCCAGTGACAGCAGAAAGCATAGTTTAGGCTGCAGATGAGATATATTGTCAGGGCACAAAGTGCTAGTTTTGGTTACTAATATTATAAACTGGGTAAATTTTAAAGAGTTTATTTGGCAAAGGGAATATTTTAAAAGAATGCACTTTTAAGGTATTAATGTTGGAGTGGGGATAGGATGTCAAATTAAAGAAAAACAGTGTAGCAGATTCCTTATCTGGTTTCCCTTCCAATAAAACCCCACCTATTACTGAATTAAATAAACTATATAAAGACTGAAATGATTTTACGTTGGCAAATGTCTTCATTACATGGTATTGTTAACTCGTTTAGGAATCTGGAAATTCTTCAGGACCTTCACCTGGTGCTAAGTTTTCCCATATTTTACAAAAGGATGCCTTTCTAGTATTCAGGTCATTGTGTAAATTGTCAATGAAGCCACTGTCAGATGGACCGCCAGACCCAAAGTAAGTAGGTAGCTGTGCTGCCTGATAAATAGTTTTTAAAGCTCGAAAATTACTGTAAGATATCGGGATTTTCTTTTGTTTTTATTGTCCTGTAAGATGTTGAAAAATATATTTTAGGGCTATTTTATTTTTATTATTTATTTATTTATTTATTTATTTCCTCCCCTCTTTACTTCCCCAAACCCCCCACTTCTACCTCTGACCTATGGATGTTGCCGTTTCCCCTTAAGAACTGGATTTCTGAAGGTGGGGCGTCTCCTGCACGCTTGTGGCGTGCATCTAGGGCCTGGCACACCTGGTCCATGGCTCCACCTGGGGTGCAAACCCAGGACCTTCTGCGTGTAAAGCAGACATGCTAACCACTGCACTATGGAGCTGCTTCCTATTTTATTTTTTAAAAAAGCCTATATTAAAAAACACTGAGTTCCAAAACTGCTAGAGTAGATACCTTATGCTATTTCCCAGAGCATACCGACAGCTTTATAGAATTGTGCCTGGTATGTAGTAGGTGCTTAATAAATATCAAATGATTGGCTGAACTCTTATTTCAGTATTTTAAGTAACTTTGGAGTTATTGCAGCCCTGTTAAATGTAGCCTCATACTAGGTTTCTGAAAGCTACCAGTTAAAAGATAATAAAACCTAAGAGAAAGAAATCTTAAAAGTCATAACGAAAGAGAATATGTATCCATTAAGGTCTGGAAAATGCTCTAACGTACCTTTTGCCATGGGGAACAGGAAGTACCTTGCAATAGTAGTCACTTGTCTGATTCCCATCACACATCGTAGTTTAAATTGCAGGAAAGAGCAATTTTTGTAAGTCATCAAATATCTTTTGTGTGATTCAAGTGTAACTAATTCCTGCTTGTGACTGACTTTGGGAGTTATTAGAGAGGCGTGCTTTTCTAATGTTGCAGCATGATGTATTATAACATGACAACTTTGGAGAAAGAAACCTTGGAGAAGGCCTGAGTGGCTTTGAGAAAGGGATTATGAAATGAGAAATGGAAGCAAAACTACTTCATTAAAAAAACTCTAGAACATTTCAGTTTCTAAGTGTCAACTGAGAAGACTAGAAACAGTTATAAAAACTTTATTTTCTGAAATTTTGTTCTATTTTGTCACATTGTACTGATTCAGTGAGAAGCACCTATTAGGCCCAGAAGTGTAAAATTCTAAAATCTTTTTAGATCTAACTCCTTGGAGTCAGAAATATAATTTATTGACGTTTCTGTATTTTGAAAATATAAACTATACAGAAAAAGGATTAGGTTCCGATTGCAATATAAACTTTATTATATTTTCATAAGAATATATTTAGAATTTTTCAATTTTTATTCTCATGAGTGGGAACGATAACTTGTTCAGAAATTGACAATTTTGACATGTCATTCTGAATTGATGAAGACCTACTTTAAGGAGGATATAACTTAAAAATTTGATGTTATTAGTGAAGAAGAATTAAGTTTATGGCATAAGTGTGACTGAATATAGCGTTTGGAATAAATAAAAGAACCAGCTGCTAAAGCATTTAAGTATAGCCTGCATTTGAAAAGTTGCCTGGGATCAGTATCCTTAGCTGGGCTTAAGAAGTCTGTTTCAATGGGAGAAAAATTGTATTTATGAAATCTGATAATTAAAATGCTAGACAGTGATCAGGATGGAGTGTGGTACAGTATATTGATTAGAAAAAAGTTTTTAAATTAAAGCTGAAAACGTGTTTTTCAGTTTTTTTTATTAAAAATTCTTGGAATAAATGCATAAGCTATTAAGAGATTCTAAAAGCCTCTTTGTATATTTTTCAAAAAAAAAAATAACTTTAAACAGTTACTGAAAAAGTAACCTCGAAGTTGTGCTATAACTTGTTAACACAACCAAAAGTTTTTATTAGTGTTTAGAATTTTTGAGTAGCAAAACTAGGAACAAAGTACATTAGACCTGTATATACTAAGTGTGGCACTTAATTTAAGTTCATTATGATTTCTAAAAAGTGAAATATGCTTGTGAAAGAACAAGACAAATCTTGAAATTGTTTTTTGTTCAGAGGAACAGTAACTAATGTTAAAAATGTTAAAAATGAATGATTGTTTTTCCATTTTAAAAGATGAAATTTTGTGGTACAAGAGGACATCAATGAAATTAGCCATTATTAGTGTCTAAGCTTATTCTATACTGTACTTTCTTTTTTATGTTGTAGAGTTTTCTGTTCCTCTCCACTTAAAAGTTTGTGAAAGTATATGGTACCAGGAAATATCTTAAGAACAGCCTTTGGTTACCATAACGCTAAACTTGTCCATATACTGTGCCTTCTTTTTTACATTTTAGGTCTCATGAGTTACGATCCAAGATTCTTTCATTGCAGTTACTTCTATCCATTCTGCAGAATGCAGGACCTGTTTTCAGGACAAATGAGATGTTTATTAATGCTATTAAACAGTACCTGTGTGTTGCACTCTCAAAAAATGGAGTCTCATCTGTTCCAGAGGTTTTTGAGCTTTCTCTTTCCATATTTCTTACTTTGTTGTCCAACTTCAAGACACATTTGAAGATGCAAATTGAGGTATGTTCTGCATTTAGGCATTGTTGAATATTTCATTTGTTTTATGTTAAATCAGATTATTAATACACTGGAAAGTTTTTCAGAATGCGAAATAATATTTGTGTATTGTCACATACTGTTTTTTTTTCTTTACCCATTCAGCTAACATGTGCCTACAAAGCACTAAACACTAGGTAAGAAATGCTAAATCAAGTTAAGACACAGTTCCTGCCTTCAGGGAATTTATGCTAGTTGTATAAATGATAGTTGTCTTGAATTAGCTAGGCCTTCACAATAATTTTGCCATTGTATATATAGTATGTGATCACGGTTTTGGTTATCTTAAAAGAAAGCTCTAAATTTATATACTTTGTATGCATGTATATACTTTTAAGCCATTTAAGTTTTTGGCACTTCAAAGAGGTGATCGAGATGGATTATATTTTTTGGCTTATATTTTAGGACATAGGATGTATAAATCTAGTGTATATATTAGATTCCTAAAGTTTTCTCCCAAGATCTTTGGAAATAGAGTAGCAACCATGTGGTTCTAAAATACTTCCAGAAACTTAGCAAAACTAAATTTGGGAGTCTTCCAAACATGTCCACACATATCGTACAAGTGTACCAATTCCTGATCTTTTGTTTTTACCTTCAAATAATTCTGTATTTAAAAGTAGTACTTTATGTTTTACAGACTTAATAGGTGCTTTTTCCAACTTGTCATTTGTTAAAATAGTTTTGTTTGGGACATTGTATATTTTAGAAATACTTTTATGCTGGTCAGCTTTTGCCTTCATGTTATGTTTGATACGATATAAAAGTTACATTTCAGTTTTTATTTTTTATTTAATTGTAACTCAAGACTAAAAATTCATTAACTCATAGAAAGCATAAATTATTTTCCCAGAATTTCAAGGTAGTTAGGATAATTATATTATCTTTTATTATTTTTGATAATCTGTTTAAATTTATGTAGTACATTATTATGAGAATGAGACAGAATAAGGGCTTGATGTGTAAAGTGAAAGTTTTTCAACTTGGACTGTATTTTTGGACAGGAATCAATTTCTGGTCCATACATGTTGTCAAATTTTAGAAGTTTGCCATATACCATATTAAAATAATGTAAGCATTTAACAACAGTTGCAATTTTCACATAGTTTTTTCCCCCATTATCTTCAGAAACTACAGATAAGAGACTTTTAAAAAAACTTTTGGAACTTTTGCTTCTGTAACCTGCTAAAAGTCTTTCATTTGATGATCAGGCATTTAAATTGCCATTCGACAGTTTTGGAAGACTTTGTGTATCCAGTTACAGATTCTTTGGACACTGAGACTCTACTTCATTAAGTGCTGTTTAGTAGACTGTGAAATATAAATTCTTATGGAATCATATATCACAAAAATCATTTGAGATTACTATTTTTGTAGAGTAAATTTGATACACAAAGTTTTTGTAAGCACAAATTTAAAAGGAAATACTCTGAGAAATTTCCTGTCTTCTCATAGATGGTAGAATCTTATTACAAATTGTTGTAATGTCTTTTTTTTTTTTTTTTACGATAAGGTTTATTTCACTCACCATTGTCCCTTATGGGGAGATTATGGGAATAAAACAAGATGAGTATAGATATGCTTTTGGAAATATAGAACATATTTAAATGCAGGGTGAGCTGTGTTGCAGTTGGAGAAAACCCAACATGCGAAAACCTAAATTTGCAAAACAAAGTTGAGATTGTTGTTAATGAAGATTCATTTTATGAGACTATTCACTTCAGAGTTTCTATAAGGCGATTTTTCCATGGGCATTAACTTATATGTCTGTTTTGGAAAATAGTTTTAAATAGTCGGAATGTACGTGCCTATTGGATATGGCACAACTTCTCAGACCTTGGAATCGGATACTGCTACCCTCATTTCCTATTCCTCACTGATTTGCATTCAGTACCTGCATTTTATCATAGCAACTACTAAAACCCAGGTTTGCAAAAACAATGATGTCATTGAAAGAATATAGCATGGACTACCTGATGTAATGTGGACCCTGTGAATAATCTTTCAAGATACCTAAGAGATGTGTTTCCTTCTGACTTTTACCTCAAAAATTCTCCTAGCATCTCTCTGAGTTTGCTGCAGCATTCTGGGTCACCTCAGTGCAGTGTTTGAGAACTGTGGCCATAAATATTTATTGAATGCCTATCGTATGCCATGCAGTGTGGACACAGTGCTCAACAAGAAGGATATGGCTTCCACCTTCTTAGAGCTATAGTCATATAAGAAGTACTGACATAAAGCAAGCAATAGAAAAGTGATGAATTTTGTGAAAGAAAAGCACATTATAAGGGTACCTCACTCAGTTTGGGGAATTTTGGGGGGAGAAGTTGTTAGTCATAAATATGAATTTCTGTATGTTGTTTTTGGTTTTCTTTTTCAGTCACCCCCTCTTAGATCACAGTCACCTTTCTAAAATTTGGATTGGAAAATTCTTAGCTCTTAAATTGAAATTTATTTAATTAGGTTGATTAACTGCTTTGTGCTTGACATTATTTGGTATAAAGAATAGTGAGCAATAAGTTTTTAGTTTCCAGACAATAGAGATTTCCACTTGTGTGAGTAATTATGAAAATATAACAGTATGTATGAAAACTAGATCTTTTTTATTGTGTGGATTATATCATTTACTTTTAAATCTAGGAACAATAGGCTTGACCAGTAGTATAATGTCTGAAAAACATAACTGATAAACAGAACATAGTTTATGCTGTTTGGGGTGTTAAAAAATGAATTATGAGTTCCATTAGTTTTGTCAATATGTTCAAGAAATGATCACCCAGGGGATCTCCAAATCCTTGTAGATTTCTTTTGTAGTGGCTGTGTGACAGCAAACAGTAGTGTGAAGCGCAGTGCTCTTGCTGCATGGGCTAGTTTAGGTCACCCACCCAAGTTATTTTAGTCCTGATGTTTCAGAGATGGACATAGGAGGAGTTGAACTCCATACCATCCTGGATCCCAGCCTCCGCTCTGCAGCTTTGGGCTGCGTAAGAAGTGATAACAAAAAAGGAATCATAAACAATATTTTAAACAGACCTTTCCCCCTAATCACAGGTATTCTTTAAAGAAATTTTCCTATACATTTTGGAAACTTCTACCAGCTCATTTGACCACAAATGGATGGTTATTCAGACATTGACAAGGATTTGTGCAGGTATTTGAAATTATCCTTATTATCTTATTATATTTAAAAGGTTAAATATACTCATATACTATATGCCTTTTGTTAATGTATTGTATTATTACAGATGCTCAGAGTGTAGTGGATATTTATGTAAACTATGACTGTGACTTAAATGCAGCAAATATATTTGAAAGACTAGTAAATGATCTATCGAAAATTGCTCAAGGACGGGGCAGTCAGGAACTTGGTATGAGCAATGTCCAGGTAAGAACTCTGAAAGCATTTTTAAATTTAAACTTTGCTGAGGAAGTGCACTGTTTGCCTTAAAAGATCTTGTTTTGGTTCTTATTGTGAAATATTTTCTAGGAATTGAGCCTGAGGAAAAAAGGTTTAGAATGCTTAGTGTCAATTTTGAAGTGTATGGTTGAATGGAGTAAGGATCAGTATGTGAATCCCAACTCTCAGACAACTCTCGGTAAGGTGATGTTTTGAGTTATAATTCTTTGTCATTTTAAGTGAATGATACTTTGGAGGATAGTTGCAGATGCCATTAAGCCGATTTCATGATGTCTTTATTCATTTAGCTGACGAAGAAGCATCTTCCTAGAAATATTTTGAATATCACATTAAAGTGAAACATATTTATGCAACTTTTATAGTCATAGAAGTAACATACAAAAGCCGGTATATTTTAAGAAGATTGAATTGTTCGTCTATGTCTGATGTTTACCCTTAGAGAAAAACTCGTAGCTGCGGGGCTGCCTAGAGTAATCCTAGTCCATTGAGAGAAAACTGATCCCCATGAGGCATGAGCTGAGAGCGGAAACCAGTGGACACTCAGCACAGGGACTGCAAAAGGAACTCCTTTTAGTGGTGTAAATTGTATTAATGGCACCTAACACTTTATTTATACTAAACAGATATCTAAGCAACATTGAAATATCTTGCCTTATTTAAGAATTTTTTACTTTGTACATTTTTTTTCTTTGACAGAATAATTTATCAGTTTTTCTACTTACAGGTCAGGAAAAACCCTCAGAACAAGAGACAAGTGAAATCAAACACCCTGAGACAATAAACAGATACGGAAGTTTAAATTCCCTGGAGTCAACATCATCATCAGGAATAGGCAGCTACAGCACACAGATGTCTGGCACTGATAATCCAGAACAATTTGAAGTCCTAAAGCAACAGAAAGAAATAATAGAACAAGGGATAGATTTGTGAGTGTCTGATTTTTAAGGAGCAGTGTGATCAAGTGTCCCTCTGCCACTGCTGTGCTACCCCTGTCCTGGATTCCACTACATCTTCAGCTTATTTATTTTTTTTGCCTTATTACCACCTGTCAGTGAGTAAAGTGGGGCATGGTTCCCCTTATTCCTGCAGTCGATCCCAAACAAACCTTTGTAATGCACGTTAAATTTCACACCACAATTTATTTGCTGTTTTGTGCATCTGTGCAGTTTTGCGTTATTTAGTTCCGTAATAAAATCCCCTATTATATTTCCTCAGTAGGTGACAACTCAAAAAGTTCGAAGTGTGAAACTTCTAACAGCTAGCATTGCTCCTTTATAAGTTTTATATGTTCTCCATTGCAATTGTGCTACTCTTGTTATTGATCCATTATTGCTGATTTCATTTTTATATGCTGATAAGGTGATAACCTCCCTTTCCCACCTGGCTCCTCTACCAAACCTTGAGAGGTCAGTTCTTCATTAGGCCTGCTCCTGGACTGTTTTTCTTGTCTAAATGCTGCTTTTCTCCTTCGTATTGCCCATCTCTTGTTTCAGAGAGATACTGTAAGGGAAAAAGAACTTGTTGATCTTTCTCCATGAATTTAGCTGCTGTAAACTTAAAAATTTCCTTTTATCTTTAGTTGGCTTACTATTTCTGCTATAAAGCATTTCTTCCTGAATCTTAAGCAATTCCTTTTGATGAATGCCTTTTTTTCAGAGTTAATATATATTTAAAAATTGATAAAATGTACACATATTCTTTGTCATATACAGTCTCACAAAATTGCCCGAAGTTGCCATATAATACCTCTATAATTTTTCAGTCAGTATTTACAAATTGTCATGTGTTCCAGATGTACACAAGGTCCTAGAGGAACTTGACGAGTGAAACAACCCTTGCTTGTGAGAGTCTCAAGGTCTAGTATGTGTAAACAGATATTCATATTAAAATTCTGCTGTTCACTCACCAAACACATGTCTGGTACTTGGGACTGTGTACCAAGAGCCATGATGGACACTGGTCCTTGTATGTAAGATTACAGTCTAAATCTGGACAGAATCTATTTTTAAATGGTACTGTGTACAGTCCATAATAGAGTGTTGTACAAAATACTGCCAAGGTCTGATAGATAACTCTTATTTGAATTACTTAGGGATGAGAAAGAGTTATCAAATGGCTTCAAAGTGGAGGTCTCCCTAGCTTCTAGTCCTCCTCTCAGCCACAAGACTTGCCTTCTGCTTCATACTGTTAAGAGAATGCTTTCATGTTATCGCGCTCCCAATGTACTCTTCCACGACTGTTCCTCTCATGTCACTGTGTCCTGTCCCTCTTCCCAGTTTGACCATGCCATATCAGTATGGGCTGTTTATCTCCTGCATCCATCTTAGCATTTCCAGGGTTCTGTCCCTTACTTTGTAACTTCTAGGTGATCATGTACTATCTCACAACTCTCAAGTATTATTTTTAACATAAATAACTCTACTGAAGTCCAGACTCATATCTTTAATTTCCTGTTGGATGTCTCCACTAGCGATTGCATAGCTTCTTACACTCAGCATGGCCATAGCCAGATTTATCAGTTTCCATTCTCTCCATAATCAGCACCCCGATACTCCTACTACAAACAAAAGACAAACAGAATGCCCTATTTCTTTATTTCTTATTTAGCATAGTAACCCCAGCACATTACTAAATTTGTAAGCTAGAATCCTGGGAGTTACCTTAAGTTTTCCCTTTGGATCTAATCTGTCACTAAATCCTATTGATTCTACTTCCTGTCTGCAATTTATTCTCTTCTCCTCATCTCCCATAGTTCTCTTAAGGCAAACCATCACCATTTCTTGCCTTGACTAGTATAATCTTAATTGACTTAACTGTTGATCTTTTTTATTCTTTAGTCTTTCCTCACACTTAGCTAAAGCGATCTTTCTGAATGCAAGTCTTGGTTCTCTTTCTCCCCTTTCTTGCTTGTGTAGAACAAAGCCACAGCTTCTTGTGATGGCATGTAATACCCTTTATGGTTTGGATCTGTAGGACTCTAAGCTTCATCACTTGTTACTACTTGATCTCACCTCATTGTTCCAACAATGCAGAGCTATTTATTATAATATGCCGTTTTATACTTTCATGTATTAGTATGACTTTTTCCTCCCTGAGATGTTTTTTCTTAATATTTATAAAGGATATAGTTATTATTCAAAGTTCAGTTCCATGGTCACCTTCCCCAGGAAGTATATATGACCATCTCTGTTAGTCACTTTCTCTTCAGTGCTGTCTTCTCTGTATACATTATTTGTTGCATTTTTACTATTATAATTTTTTTAAATCTTGTTTCTTTAGTGTGAGAGCTTCTGGAGAGCAGCTTTTGTGTTTATCTCGCTGAAAAATGTTTGATTTTAATTCGCGTACATGGCGGTGGTTGATTTAGAACTTAATGGGGGAATCATTAGGACAGAACAGGGAAGGACATTTCAGATTGAGGATGGCATGTGCAGCGGGCACAAGAGGAAAGGGAGAACATTTGAGGACTCCTTCCTGTTAAGCATGCCAGGGGCAGTGTGGAGTGGGGGTGATAGGAAGTAAGAAGAAAGCATTGAGTTGGGACCAGATTATAGAAGGCCCTGTTCTCCATGAAGAGCCGTTTTTGCCTTGTTCTTCTTGGCATTGGCCATACTATTGAAGGATTTTAAGCAGAGGAACAGCAGCATCAGATTTCCTTGTTGGAAAGACAACTTTCCCAACAGCCCGAAGGATGTATTAGAATGTGAACAAAACGAGATAGACCATTTAAGAATCTTGCAATACCCAGGTGAAGTAAATGATCTGGAAACAGGTGACATTTGATTGAATCACCTCTTTAAGCATGAAGGAGAATTCCCTAGTGAGTGGAGCAGGTGACAGGCATGCAGAGAAAGTAGACTGCAGATGCATTATGTTTAGGGGACGAGATAGGATATGTGGGAGTATATGAGAGAGAGGCTGTGAGAACCTGGAGCCATACTGAGAAAGGTTTTGTGTGTCAGTCTAATCAGTTTGGGCTTTATTTTGCAAATATTGAGTATCTGGAAATTTTTTTTTTTTTTTTTTTGTATAAGGGAAATAATACAGTCAGATTGTGGCTAAAGCAGAAAACTTAGAATTAAAGGGTATATGTAGAATGAGCCAAGATTACCTAAGCAGTAAGGAGAATATGTGTATTAAAATTATGAGGTATTCGAACTATTCATATCCTTACTCAAAGTTCATCAACTACATGGCAACTATCTCACATAGTCTATGAAATGATCTGTATCAAGGATAACGGTGGCTTCCATTTGAGACTCTTTTCTAAAAAGAAAATAAATAAAACTTTGCATACTGTAACATTTTTTGTACAGCATTGATTATATTAAATAT
>NW_006443225.1:10944950-11001302 GCF_000325575.1 Pteropus alecto | reverse complement strand
AAATATATGTAATTATAATTATGTGATTATGTAAATATATAAATCATTGTCATGCATTGATTGTATTAAATAATTTTCTGTTTTCTGAATGCTATTATAAAATTTATTGCAGTTTAGGTCTTTTTTAGGGAATACAAATAATTTTCTATTTCTAATGTTCTTATAACTTTATCTAGATTTAATAAAAAACCAAAGAGAGGAATACAGTACCTCCAAGAACAAGGGATGCTTGGCACTACACCTGAAGATATCGCCCAATTCTTACATCAAGAGGAAAGATTAGACTCTGTAAGAGTACCATTTTAGTTCATTCTAACCATTTCTGTACAGTTCCTTTTTAAATTAATAATAATATATGTTGTTGCTTATTTAAAATGCCTTCCTAAGTATATAAGTAAAACTTAAAGAATAACCTATGTATTCTTAATTTTGCTTTTGAATTTTCTAAACTCAGTACCTAGATTTTTAAAAAATAAACACATTTAGTATTTTAACTTTTAGTTCCATGTTTGAAATAGTTAACCTATAGTTAAAATCTGCGGATCTTATGGATTTTTCTGCTTTAAATTGGCTGTGTGGCAAATGTAACATTCCATTAGGATATCGGTTTCTTTCTTTTGTTCTTTAGACTCAAGTGGGTGAATTCCTGGGAGATAATGATAAATTTAACAAGGAAGTCATGTATGCATATGTGGACCAACATGACTTTTCAGGAAAGGACTTTGTTTCAGCCCTTCGTATGTTTCTGGAAGGATTCCGTCTTCCAGGGGAAGCTCAGAAAATCGATCGATTAATGGAAAAATTTGCTGCAAGATACCTAGAATGCAACCAAGGGTAAGCAAGATTCAAATTCAAGTACTTATTGGTTGGTAACTATATGCAAAACTGTGCTAGGGAGCACTGGGAGATTCATAACCCTCTGCCCCCAAGGAATGCAGATTGTCTGCACTCTGGGAGTGATAAGATAGTTCCATTAAGAAATTGATATGAGCTAGAACATAAATCCTAAAAAAAAATTAAAAGTGCTTTGGAGTTTGAGGTGATTTATTTAAATGAAACTGTAAGACAATAAAAGTTTATAACATACGTTTATTTTTCCAGACAAACCCTTTTTGCTAGTGCAGACACTGCTTATGTTTTGGCTTACTCAATTATCATGCTGACCACAGATCTTCACAGTCCACAGGTATGTTTTCTTCCAAGCCAGTTTTATAATAAATAGTATGCATTAAATAAGTTCTTCTGAATTCAGTTAAGTAATAGTTGAAATTTTAATCTTGGTTAAACCAGTTAACAAATTGGGGTATTTAATTTGGGGTAATGTACATTTTACAAATGTAGTTTCTGGTACTAATTCTAATTATAGACTTTAAATATCTATAAAGTAAGTCTATATTTGTCTCTTGACAGCTATATAAAGCTTAAGATAAATTTTAATCTAAGAATATGTTTGTAGTTCTTCTGCCTATAGTTATTTTACAACATGGAAAAACACTATATATAAACTATCTTTTTTTCTTTTTTCCACATTTCAAACTTAAACAGTAGGGTGATTAGTATAGTGATTCTTCCTGTGCCTGTCGCCCAATTTCCCCAGTTATCAACTTAAGGACAATCTTGTTTTCTGTCCCATCTCGCACCCAAGTCATTTTAAAGCGAATCCCAAGTATCATGCCATTTCATCTGTATTTATTTATTTCACTGTATGTCTTTGTATAGCTCTATTTGAACTACAGTACCATTACACTTAAAAATTAACAATAATATAAAAATATCCAGTATCCAAGAATTGTTCAGATTTCACTTGCCTCATAAAATTCATAATTTCTTCTTAAATATTGAGGAACTATCCCTTGAGTTCTGATATTCACTAGCAAAAAAATTATTTTTAACATTTTACGTATTTTATGCCTAGTTTCTAAAAACATGCTTTGGTATCCTTGAAAATTATCTTTATGAATTAACCTATTTTCAGGAATTTCTTAGTACTTCTTAGAAATAGGCATCTAATGATATCTTTTTTTCTTAGGATGTGAAATAAACTATATACTTATTGCTAATCAGAGATGTAGTGGAACAATCAAAATTCATTTAGTTTAAAATTAAACTTTGCAAATATAAGGATTTTTTTGTGTATTTTGAGATGTTTAAAGTAGGATTAATATGGAACATATATACCAAATGTATGTAGGGAGATTATAAACAGCTATTCCTAGATTTAAACACCAGAATTCAACAACTATGCACTTACCAAGGATTACTTGATTTTTATATAGACCTTTTTTTAAAAAAAGATCATTTAAGATTTTAATCATCTAAAATTTTCCTTTGTCATGTTACTGACAGTATAGTAAAAGCAGCATACTTTCAAGATTTTCATTATCTAGCATGATACTTTTTTCCTTGGGTTTATAAGGGAGTCTACAGATTAAAACTTACTTGGATATCTTTATATCAGTCTTTTGTCTGGTTTTTCAATCTAAACAAAAAGTAGAATTATGTTTTACACTACTTCCCTTTGCTTTTCGAATGTTATATTTTAAAAAATTTTGGTTCTGTAAATGAATTGTCAATGTTATATGCATCTGCGTCTTATTTTTCTATACATATGTACATTCCTGTGTAAGTTATTTTGAGGAAATATCAAAACTTCCTTTAATGCCCTTTCGTAGTACCTAGATTGTTAAAAGTTTCTGAACACATACCAGTTAGGAAGCATTATCTTGAACTAGTGTCCTGTCTTCATAGCACTAATTCCTGTCTGGGGGACGTGTGCTTGGAGTCTTAGTCTGGCCATGGTAGCGTGTACACACCACTCTCCCTGTCAGACTGCTGGCTAGAGTCGTGTTGCAGTCTGCACCTGTAGAACAGTTTATGAGTTCCTACGAAGCTAAGTGGCCTGTTAGAAAGAAATTGACCCCATAATTATGACCCCATGTGATTTATGATTCAGGACCATATGAACTATAACAGTGACATTTTTAAAGGACACAAATAACTTTAAAAGAATCCCTTAAAATGAATCCATGTTTTTAGTTTTCAAAGTTAAAATATAAATTTTAACAAATCATTTATGTTCCCTTTTCACCAAGAATATGTATAAACTACCTTTTTAATATAGTGAGAGTCAATGAATTTTTAAAAATTTGAGGTGTATATAGTTTTATCCTAATTTTCATCATTAGTAACACTGGTTTCATGTGATTTAAGCACTAAAACTAGGCACAGCTTAATTTAAGCACATGAGGATAAGTCAAGAGTAGAGTGTTCCATAAAAGATAAGCAGGAAAAGAGAAATAGAGTTGTGTTTTATACTGTTCCCAGAATCCCATAGTGGCAGAATTATTCTGCCTGAGCAGTGCATTTGATCACGTGTACCTGAACTTAATGTGTCCCTACTGCCACTCCCTGGGAGCGTCCGCCCCTGCCGCCCTGCTAGGATACACACACACTTCACTGCTACTTTGGATTTTCTACCAAGACTTCTCTTGGTCTCTGATTGGCATGATGCTGAGATACTATGCTGTGCTCAGAATTACCAAGTATCGTTAAACTTCTTTTAGACTCTCACTGGCAGCACTTTTGTGGTCTTTTATTTTGGTATCCCAGGGTCATTGTTTTTTAGTATTCCTCAGAACTTCAGATGAAATGGCTTGCTTTCTTTTATATTTTTTAGCGCTATGACTCAAGATGAGTTTTTAAAGTTAAAATGTTAGAGATTTTTTTCCCCTTGAATAATAAGTTACATTTGAAAACTTTTATTATGATATTTTCACATTTTTGAAAAAAGAGTGCTTCTCCCACCCTTTTTGACACTCTAGAAAGATCTCTTTGCATAGTAATCTGAACTAAATAAATGTTTGTATCTCAGTTATATTCTCTGAACGTTCTGGTTTCTCTGTAGTTACTTTTGCAAACTTCTGATAACTTGCCTGCTTATTATTCTATGTACCTTCTTGAAAATTTATAGGAGGCTTATCTTTAGAAAAGTTACCTTTAATTCTTTATAAAAAAAGATGGAAGAGTATATTTAATTAAATAAATGTATCTTCAGAGACATAAGACTTCTGGATTTTGTCCATCTGGGTTTTTGGAGATATAAAGCGTAAACATTTTGGCTGTGCTAATTCCCAAGTTTGATCACAGGGCCACCATCTTACAGACTTGTACTCCACAAGTGGATCGAGGTGTGCAGTAGGACATTGTTGTTCACAGCACTCTGAAACAAGACAAAACATTCCAAGGATGCTTCACCCAGATCACCTAATAACAGTTGCCATGATGAGTCAGAGATTATCTGGTTTTCAATAAATTTTAGCTGTTTTTATCCTACATCCATTGTCATGTAAAATCAGCTTTTACATTATTGGCAACACATTTATGTTTTTCTGAACTAAAGATTTGAATCTTTTTGATACCATGTTTCTAATAATTGTCATGTTCCTTTCTTAAGTACTGGTTAGAACTCTTAAACCTCAGACAAAAAAAATTTTATTCTTCATCTGTTTTTTTATTACAGATTATTTGTGTGTACACCAGAGCATAGTGAATTAGTATATGCCACGATGGGTCATTGCTGTCATTTTCTATGACTTTCTTCGTTTTAAATATGTTTTGCTGAGTGTTTTCCACTTCCTGTCCTCAAAGTATTTAGAAATTCTCTAATGAGTATTTAAAGTCTTAAAATATAAGTGAATTTTTAATGTTAATTTTTAGGAAATGTAACGGTTTTTCATTTCTAGGTTAAAAATAAAATGACGAAGGAACAGTACATTAAGATGAACAGAGGTATCAATGACAGTAAAGACCTTCCTGAGGAGTACCTGTCCGCCATCTATAATGAAATAGCTGGAAAAAAGATATCAATGAAAGAAACAAAAGAACTAACAATCCCTACAAAATCAAGTAAACAAAGTAAGTATCCAAACCAATTGAGTCCTGGTTATTCAGGAGGAAAAATATGGGTTCTTAAGAGTTTTTCACTTGGCTTAAAGTATTATTCTAACAAGAAGTATCATAATGTAAAATTTGCTGATATGATTGTTTTTTTCTCCATATGCTAAAGGAAGATAACTCTGACCAATTATCCATGGAAAATGCTATATAATATGTATGGATTAGCGTGCATTGAATGTATACTTGTCCATTTAGCAGTTAATCTCAGCACGGATTCGGAGGTCAGAGAGACTGGGCAGGCAACCCCAATAGTCAGACTTTAACTCAGTACTTTTTCCTGCTTCCTTATCTATAAGCAACATATTTACATTTCTTCATCATTATATATAAACAGAAGCTGGAAGTAGGGATGATTTAAAGAGATGGGGAGGGTTAGGGTTGTGGGGAAGCTTGTGCAGTTGGAAATCACTATTTCACATGCATCTTAAACTATATCATTATAGAGTTCCTAAGTCTAACCAGCACGGAGAGCCAGCTATGGGCCTGGCTCCATTCTAGAAACTCTGTACATACAGACAATGATGATTAAATTAGAGCTAAAATCTGACTACAGGAGTGAGGTGAGGGTCATAGTTTAAGAATAAAAGTAATATGGAAAGAGGACTCCTGCCTTTCTCAGCACTTCCACTTAGAAATGAAATCTCAGGCTTTACCTAACAGAACAAGTTATAGTAGCAAAATTCTGTTGACAGGAGAGAAGCAAAAAGACCTATGTGATACATTTATTTCTAGATATTGATGAAGAGTTATGAGAGTCAGGGCTATGGAGATGATGTTAAAAAGAGTGGAACATAACTAGCCTTATCTCTTGGAATAATACGGAGAATGATCTTAAAGAATTTTAGTAAGTTTTTCTTCCTTTTATAGATGAGGAAACTGAAGACCAGAGGTTAGGAAACGTATTAGAATTATAGAATCTATCAGCTGAGTGTAGTATAAAGATTTTATTAAATCTCTACACCTAAAACACAAGAGTGGCAAAGCCAGATCTTGAACTAGGCATCCTTGGCTCTAACTGTAGGCCAGTACCAAACAGCAATTTACTTGGGAGTGAAATTTTTCATTCTTCTGCTTGTCTCATTAAGTATATTGATCAAGAATTCATTTTTACACCTAAGTAGATGCCAGTTATCTATTCAGTTTTCTTCTGTATACCCGTATTATAAGGTCTTCATATCCTTTTTTCTCTGGTCTCTTTTGTATATGGTGGTAGGAAATCAATGAGTAGCAGGATATGGGAAGGGGATGGTGGTGTGCTGAAATGCTAAAATTATTTTGGAGTATCAGGGCCACTGTTTATTTTCTTGTTTACTTAGGAGATGCCATTCAGCATGTGTCATGCTAAGAGGCCATTTCCTCTTACATCTCTTCTCCTATCCAGTATTTGCATTGTTCCACTAATACTTTCATTGTGACAGATTTGTACCCACTCTCTTCCCTTTTCATAGGTTTTCCACTTAGCTCTGACTCTTAGTTCAGGATTTTTTTCCCCACTTTTGAGGTGGGGTTCATATAACAAAATAAACCATTTTAAAGTGAATAATTCAGTGGCATTGGTATATTCACAATGTTACGCAACATTTTATAGTTCCAAAACATTTTCATCATCCCCAACTAGAACTATATCTATTAAGCAGTTATTCCATGTTCCCTCTCTCCCCCTAGCCCGTCTGTACCAGTCCATTTTGTTATATGCATTTACCTACTCTAGATATTTCATAAAAATGGAATCATACATTATGTGACTGTTTGTGTCTGGCTTCTTAGGACTGTTTTTAATTAGTTATTAATTGGTGGTGTTTATTTTATAGTAAAACATCAAAATAGCATTTTAAAATGCTTTCTATTTTAAATGCTCATAGTGTTTATTGTTTCAGATGTAGCCAATGAAAAACAAAGAAGACTTCTGTACAACTTAGAAATGGAACAGATGGCCAAGACAGCTAAAGCACTCATGGAGGCTGTGAGCCATGTGCAAGCGCCTTTTACAAGTGCAACACATTTGGAGCATGTGAGACCCATGTTTAAAGTAAGAGTTACTAATAACTTTCAGTCGTAATATACATTTATGTATAATTTCATTCAGCATATTTTTAAATTAAGGAAATATAGTAATATACCCCTGAGTATAGACCCAGAAGCAAAAACCATGTTATTTAAAAGGACATAGCAAATATAAATTTTTTTCTTAAAGAGAATGAGACAAGTTCTGCACTATTAGCAATTAATAGATACGTGATCTTAATTAAGAATGAATTTCAGAGAATGGTCATTAATCATTGGCCTGCTTTTCCCTAAATGAGTTCTATTTAAACCTTGGGAGTTACCTAAAATTCCAAAGTGATTGTGAGCCTCTTGCTCTCCCTCAGTGCTTCTGGCCCAGGAGCTACTTCACGTGAGGGCTCTGAGTATGCCTGGAGCCCAGAAGGTAGAGTAGGGAGTTAGAGGGAGCATTATTTATGTTTATAGGTTAACCTAGTAAGAACGTTGCTTACTGGTTCTTTAAAATATGATTTCCCATTCCTTCTTCATTTTCCTGTTTTTTTCAATCCTTTCTCCAAATTCCAGAATGAGTAAGTAGTGCATTATAAAGATTATAGGGAAGTGGAGGGAAATCTAGTCCAATTTGAAAGGGAGAAATGGGTAAAATACATTCCAGTTCGTGAGGCAGTGTGGTAAGAGATGGTCTCTGGAGGCTAAAGATCATTATTTGAGTTCTAATCCAGTCATTCGCTATGCATGTGAATAGACAGTAAAAGCTTTCTGTGTTCCCTTTTACTCTAAAACTTTATAATTACTTCTACCCCTATTTCAAGGTCTGTGTGACGATGTTTCTAAAAGTTGATGAAAAATTATAGGATGGGGGTGGGGCTAGGGAGATAATTTAAGAAGCTATAGTGGAGTATATAACTGGCCTTATCTTTTGGAATAATATAGAAAATGATGTTGAAATATAAGAAACACTTTACTATGAAATAATTTTATAAAGCAGATTTTTTTTTGTTTCGAATCATTTTATACTTGTTTTTCTTTTCAGATATTTTTGATAAGGGGGAGGCAGAAGAAAACAAAGAATAAAAACCCAGCCATAATTCTGCTACTCATAAAAAAATATTTTTTTTATATCACTTTTTATTTTAATTAAATAGTTGTGATCATACTATGGATAGAAATTTTGTATCTAGCTTTTTCTCCCTTATTTCCTCGTATCATTAAAAATTCTTCATAAGTAGCTTTTCCAATCTAGTCTTTAGATTAGTTATAGTTTATTTAAACATCCTCTAACCTAGAATTCTGAATCTTTCAGAATCTTTCTGCTCACCGCCATTATTCTCTTCAGACACCCTCATTTCTCATTTATTACTATAGCATTCTCCTAATGAGAGTCCTCACGTCTACTTTTGTGCTCCTCTTCTCCATTTACAGAGGCCAGAGCGATCTTTCTAAAATACCAAATGCAGTGTCACCTTCTTCCTTACGGCTTTTCACTGACTTTGCATGATACTGTGATGAAACTAACACCTAGACGGACTGTAGACCTCGTGTGGTCTGGCTTCACCGTCTTTCCAACTTTGTTGCTAGATTTCTTCTTCTCTTACTATGCTACAGTCACACTGGCATTCTTTCAGTTTCTAGAATGTCCTAAATTATTTTCTCTTCAGAGCATTCTTACAAGCTGTATCCATTGTCTAAAATTATCCTTTCCTCTTTGAGCAGTTTCCACTTTAAATGTTACCTTCCGACCCCTGACCCCTCGAGTCCAAGTTAGGTCTTTTTCATGACATGCTCTGCTTTTCCTTCATTGTATTTATAACAATTCATATTTATACACTTATTTATTTTAATATACGTATTAATATATGTGTCTAGGATATCTCTTTACTAAACTTTAAGTTCCATGAAGCTAGGGACTACATCTGTTCACTTTTTCCAATATCTAGCACAATTTCTTGCTTGTAGTAAGTGCTCAATAAATAAGCGTTGACTGGGTAAAGGAATGAATAAGAGATCCTAGTATGTGTTATAATATTAAGGGATATAAATATTAAGAATCTTTTTACATATTGCCAAATTGTATTCAGCAAAGGTTTATACAGTTGTGAGTGGGCAATTTCACTGTCTCCTGAATATTATTTGGTGTAATTTGATTGGAAAATCGTATCTTTAATTCCTAATGAATGGAGTTAAACATTTCTTCACTGGCTTAAGGGCCATTTATACTTTTTGTATAAAATATTATGCAGGTTTCCAGATAGATGTGTTGTTTCTTTACTTAGAATGTGTGATTTATTTCTTTCATGTGGTACTTTGTATTTTAAAAGTACTGCACTTTATATGATGCCCACAGCATCTCTCTATGGTGATAGTCCAGGTATTAATTAAAGAGGAAGAAATATGAGGTTCAGAGAGACTAAATAAGTAGCAAAGCTAAGACTAAAAGGTACTATGGTTTATGCTCCTTTGGTAGAGAGTATGCACTTCTGAACTTTCTGATGTTAAAGGCAAAGCTTTGAGTAATTCTCTTTTCCTTTATAATGCTAAAAACTTTTTAGATCTTTTAAACATTTCAGTTGTCATCGCCATAGCAATGGGGATAAACATTTTTCATCTGTATAGCTATATGGTTATATAGTTCTGCTTCACGATAACTTATTAAAAGCATATACTCTCCCATCAGACATGTCAAAGTTAGACACACATGTGCACATGCTAATAGATATACATGTGTTTTGATATTAGGATTTTCTGTAGTAGATAGCTCTTTATTTTTGTTGTTTTTTACATCATAATTTCACTAGGCATTTAGTTTTTATAGTAAAATTTAGTGTTTGTTGGCTTTCACCATTTGTAATGAAGTATTTTATTGAACTATATTTTTAAAGTATTGTTCTTCTGGGAACCAGAGATGTCACTGACATGTCAATGTAAAATATTTGACTGTAACAAAGATAAGGCTAAATGATTAAATGATGTCTAAGGAGCAGGTTTAAAGAAAAGAGAGTAACGTAATTGTTGCAAGTGGGAAATAACTAAAAGGATTTTCTTGGAAATAAAAAGTCTGAGATATTGCAAGGGACAAAGCTTTCAGAGAGATGAGTTCTGAGGTTGGATAAAACTAATCATTTATGAATGTTGACTTCCCATTTTTTATTGATATGAAAAATTTGTTAATGCTGTGCTTACAGTATGCCTAGGGTCTTCTAGTGAATTTATAATCTTGCTTTCCCATTTATTTAATTCCAGACAGCGTTATGTAGTTTTTCCCCTTTGTCTAAGAAAGCTTTTCAAATAACTAAGCCAAGAAACTCATTGCTTTTTTTCAGGACTTCCTCAAATCATGTATTGTCTGAAAGCTTTGAGAAATATTAATGTAGTATTATCATAATTTTTAATTAGCTCTTGAAGACCATGATATTTTTAAAATTTTTAAATTTCCTAGTTGGCTTGGACACCTTTCCTGGCTGCGTTCAGTGTGGGTCTACAAGATTGTGATGATACTGAAGTAGCCTCTCTTTGCCTGGAAGGTATAAGATGTGCAATCAGAATTGCATGCATTTTCAGCATTCAGGTAACAAAGAATTTTGCCTTTGTAGCCAGTCTGGAAAACGTAAATTACTTGTGCCATTACTATAGTTTAAATTATTTTTTTATGTCTGACTTAGGAAAAACTAATTTCAAGTTTATGATGGAATTTAAATGAATCTTAATGTCGAAGGTTTTGAGAAGCTATGGCAAAAGTGGTAGTTCTATACTGATGTGTCTAAAATTTATCATAATAACTTTGGTTTGCAATTTTTTTTCCAAGGCTTTGAATTCCTATGTTAACTTGAATGTCTTACTTAAATATGTTGCATGGTCATACTTATTAAATCATATGTATATTTTCACATTTTACATATTTTTATGTATAACTTTATAACTATACCTAAGCCTAAGAATAAGTTATCTTTAAGAGAACCAAGTATCTAGTACATAATTTTCATGAAGACAGTCTCACCTAGTAATTTATGTGCTTTGTCTGATAATAAATTTTAACCACAGCTGGCTTTCTTTTTAAAAATCCATTTTACATTTAATTATGAATGTTAGGGCTTAAAAAGCATAGCGTGGCTATAAAGAAAAAATAAGAATATTTATAATTAAGATTTCATCTAGTCCACATAGTATTTGAAATATATTCAATGAATGTTTTTTCTATGTGAATTCATTTGTTATCACTAAAATCTCACTTTGATTTGACACCATCATCTTTGGATTTCAGAAATTCTTTTTCTGCTTCATTCATCTTAAAATAAAAGTAACTGTAGTTTGAAGTATTGTATGTAACTAATGACTTGTCAATTAAAAATTTATAAAAAGTGTCATTAGGGAATTAGATCACTTTGTTGTATTTACAACCACATAAAGTATACTTTTCTCTTTTTCATAGCTGGAAAGAGATGCATATGTCCAGGCGCTAGCAAGATTTACCTTACTTACAGTGAGTTCTGGTATTACCGAAATGAAACAGAAGAACATTGACACAATAAAAACACTTATCACAGTGGCTCACACAGATGGAAATTACTTAGGAAATTCATGGCATGAGGTATAAGCACTTTCTTTATTTTCAGTTTAAAAAATGAGCTAATGCTAGCTATTCTATCACTGACATGCTTAAGTGTTTGGGAAGAAAATTTAGTACATTTGGGATGAGTACATTTAGCTTTTTATAGTGATTTATAATGTAGCCTATGTTTAAATCCTGGCTGCATACATTTAAATATTTTTGTGAACGTTTTTAACACAGAATTAATTTTCTTCCCTTTCGTTATTAAGATACTGAAGTGCATAAGTCAGCTGGAGCTTGCACAACTCATAGGAACTGGAGTGAAACCTCGATACATTTCTGGAACAGTGCGAGGCAGAGAAGGATCTCTTACAGGAACAAAAGATCAGGCTCCTGATGAATTTGTGGGTCTGGGGCTAGGTGAGAATTTTTAAAATTATTTTGAGATATCAAAAATTATTTTTAACTTGCTCAATGTAAGTAACTTTATTGTCGCAATGAAATACATTTAGAGGGGTATGATAAAATGCCCTTTGGCTGACTTTTTGAGGTAAAGCAAGGTGACTGTGTAGAGAACTGTCTTTTTTGCTTTGACTAGTATTAACATTAAATGACCTTAGTCTTGATCTCATAGTTGGGGATAGAAGAAGGATACAGTTTAAAATTATCTTCTTTTAAGACTAAGGTAACTTAAATGAGTGAAGGCTTATATAATAAGATGGTAACTAGTTGGAGCAACTGGAGAAAGCATTCACATTCATATTTTTTTAAGGACCTATGCAGGCCTAGCTAAACGCTTCTGCCAGTATGAAAACTTTCCCATGGCTCCCCATGTGCTCAGTCTGGCCAGGAACTTCCAGATTTAACCCAGTAGAACAAAGGAAAATATTAGAGAAAACAGATACAGAAGAATGGAAAACAATACATTTTTAGTCATAAATGGAAGAAGAAAAATTTCGACTATCTTTGATTTTGAATACTGTACTTCTGGGTTTGAATTTGGTATTTCTTCCTTACTGTTCATAACTTTCTTTAATTCTCTGAGCTTTAGTTTCCCTCTTCTTCAAACTAATGGTAATGTCTACTTATAGAGATGTTGGGATTAAATAAGAATATATATATAAACGTGGACTTAGTACAGTGTCTAGTATATTAATGGCTTCTGGACTATTCTCTATCCATCTTCCCTACCCCATTTTCACCAAGAAGCCTAGAGACATGACTCAGTAGAAGGGAATTGACCTGTGATCTAGGAATAATTTACCTCTTAAGGTTTTATGTTGTAACGTTATATTTCTGGACGTTTTCTGTCTTTTTTTTATCTTAGTGATATATCTCTGTTGTTGCTTGCAGTAAAAATTCTTAGAAAATGTAAAAGAATGTCAACTTTGAAAAATGATCCATAGAGCAAGAAGTAAAGACCAGGACCATGTTGTGGCTTCAGGTTGGACTTGGGACAGTGAGTTCCCAGTGGTAATCTGTGTCAGCCAGCAGAGCATTCTGAACGTCAGTTGTATCTTAGAGGTGGTGATTCTAAGAGGTGCAGGTGTTAGACCTAATAACTTAGTGATAGAGCAGCAGGATTTAGAACTGTCTGAGCCACCTGTGTGGTGACTTATGCAACCTGGAAATCTGATTTGGAACATTAGAACTGTAATTACTCCAGAAAATAGCACGAGATACAGATGAAAAATATTTACAGGCAAGTGAAATGAATGTGCATTGATTGATTCAATAGCTTTTGAAAGTTTTTTTTTAAAGATTCAGGAGTGTGAGAAGGCCAAAATAATGATAGGTACAAATTGCCAGGGCTCAGTTTTGCCAAGCAACAGAAGTAGGTTACACTAAAAATAAAACACCAGTGAAATATTTTATCTTCTAAAAGTTTAGTCAAATGAGAAATAATGGTACTTGCTGATAACGTTTACTAGTACATTTGAAAGTGAATTAAAATTAATTTGATCACTGTGCTGTTGTGCTACTTAGGTTGCAAGGATATGAGATGATCCGCCTTCTCCCTTCAGGAGAAGGGGGTTTACAGAAAAATATACACATTTTGGATCTGGAAATAGAACAAAAATTTTAGGTTTCTAAGGCACCCAGGCAACCAGCCACACTCTTCCCTCTCTCTTTTACGCTTTATCGAGGCTTTCTCCTATGTCATCTCTCTTCTTGGCCTGCTCCATTCTCTACTCACTCCTGATTGATCAGGTCTCTCATTTTTGAATCTACGTCCAAGAGGGAGCCAGTCTGTTGACTTGGCCCCTGTTGGGCAGAGCCCTCCCTTCAGGCCATCTCATTGGCTAACAGCTAGCCCAGTGTAGCAGACATTCACCCTGATCCATCTGTGCCCTGTCACCTACTCAGACAACAGATGCTATCTTCAGCAGGATACCGTAGTCAGAATTGAGTTAGAAGTGGATGTGGTACAGACATTCAAGCTGGTTTAGTCTATACATTTGTTTTTTTAAAAATAAATTAATATCCTCCTTTATCAGCAGCATCCGTGCACCAAGCATTCCATGTAACCAAGTTCATAGTGCTGAGTACATATTTATCTGACTTTCTGACTGATAGGATATAAGTCTGTACTTTCAATTTTTGAAAACAGGGAACTTTTAGTTATTAAGAATACATAGCACATGATTATTAGGTTTAAATTATGTACATATTCTTTTAAAATATGTAAGTTTTAAAAATTCAGTGACTCGGTCATGTAAATCTTCATAACACCTATATCTTTGTTCTCAGTGAACAAAAGTATTTTGAGTAATCTGTTTGGTAAAACTGAAACTGTTAGCCAATCATGGTATACTGTCATACACATCTTTGAAGGGTTTCACATATTTGTGAATAGATTCTTTGGATTGCTAGACAATTTACATAATCTTTGGTTCCTCTAAATATATTTATTCACAAGTAAAAATTATATTTAAATTAAAAAGTATAGAAAGCTCCACAGGAAAGACATTTGGTTGATAAACAAAGAAAATGTTGTGGTGATGGGCATTATTTTTTCTCATAGATGTTTCTTCATTAAATTCCTATAATGTGCTGTACACTTCAGTATAGCTCGACACCATTTCCCTGTGGCCCCCATTCTCTGTCACTCACATCAGGCTTTCATTCTTGTTTACTTACACAGATAGACTCCTAATTTGTCTCCCTGGCTCCAGTATCTTCTCCTATTTTACTTTGTTCTTCAAATATTGCCAGAATTATTTTTTGGAAAATAAATTGGATCATGTCAATTTTCTAAAAAGTCTAATGGCTCCCTGTTTGCAAAAGTAGGACATTAAGCATGACAATCACGGTTCTTCACAGTGGCTCATACAGATGGCTCTTTGCATTCTATTTCTAGTCTCTTTCCAGCTTCATTTACTACTTGTTTTCTTCCTTTGTCCTTGTCCTTTGCCAAATTTTTTGTTATGCTACACTGTAGTAAGTGTGTTAAAGCTTGGCATCCACTTCCATTACTTAATATATGCTGCTCTTTCTACCTGGATTGCTTTTTCTTCTGCCTTCTCACATGATCATCCTTCTGGGTCCAACTTGAATTAGTATTTCATCATATTTGAAGCTTTTAAGTGAGCTAACACTCCATTCTCCCTTATCCGATCAAAATTAGTTCTGTTTAGCAAAACTTGTATTATATGTAATTATAATTTCAGCCATGAAGTAATCATTACATTGTGTTAAAGTCGGTTGTAAGCCTCTCCATGAAGACAGGGCACATCTTTTTCATATTCATTTCTCGGAATAGAATTTGAGTCCAGCTGGTTTAAATAACATCATCCATTATGTTTGCCTTCATAAAGCATTGTGTCTGGCCAGTCAAGTCAAGAAGTATTTGTTGAGCATCTGCTTTGGACTCAATATTGAGTGAAGTATAGGGAAATACAAAAAATGTGTATGACTTTGTTCCTAACCTTAGGAAACTTTTTATTTGGCTGTGAAGGCAACATTAACACACCTAACTTATATGAAACTGTATGAAAGAAATTCTGATTTGAGTAGTACTTATTTAAGTAAATGCTTAGTTCAGAGGAAAGGTGAGAACAATGGAGAGGAATCTTTCATTGAGAACTCAAATTGGGTCTTGATAAATAAGTTTTAGATAGTTGGACGGCTTGACTAGAAACACATATTGGTTAGAATGTTGAAGGAAACTGCCTTAAATGCTGAAAAGTTTATACTTTATCCTGAAAATAATGGTAAGCAGAATGAAGCTGATGATTTAGGAAAATTAATCTGGCAGGAGAAAAAAGGAGAGATTGAAGAGGGGGGAAATTAGCAGCGGGGGAAATTAGCAGCAGGGAAAACAGGAACTTGCTGTAATCTAGGCCTGAAATTATAAGGGTCTAAATTGAGTAGGAATGAACGCGAATGAATGATATGAAAACAAGTCAAAGGAAAGATGTAGTGACTAGGGGAAGAGGGGAAAGATCTCAAAGACGATTGTAAGTTTAAGAGTTTGAAAACTTGGAGAAATTGTTCTGCTGTCTAGATGTGGAACTAGTTATTTAGGGGAAAAGAAATGATTCTTTTGAAAAAGAAGATGTTAGAACATAGTTAGAATTTCCAGTAAGCATTTGTAAACAAGAGACTGGCGATTGAATGACAGAGGAGACCTAATTATATAGAATCCGGGATCATCCTGAGAAAGTATCATTGCAACCCATGTTAGTGCTGTTTTTTAAACATTAAGAGTAATTATGCCTAATGTCATTAATTTTGTGATCTAAATTCTCAGTGACTCTAATTCATGTAATCTTTGCAAATGTTTGTGTTTTTATAATCATGTCTGTATACCAATTAGTATAGCTCATCAAGCACATTTGGCCTTGAAAAAGGTCACTGATGCCAAGAGTTGTTCGCCCAAAGCATTCTTTCTTTCATTAGGAAAATAACTAATTTCAGAAATATGTTCTAGAACTGTAAGTATATTCCTCCACTGAATTATTTTCAAACGTAGATGACTCTCTTTTATGTGTGGTAGTTGGAGGAAACGTGGACTGGAAGCAGATAGCGAGCATCCAGGAGTCCATTGGCGAGACCAGCTCTCAGAGTGTCGTCGTTGCCGTGGATAGGTAAGCTGTCCATTTTATTCCCTTTTCAGGTGAATACTGTTTTACTTCTGCAGCATTTAGATATATTTTGCTTAGCAGTAAACAGAAAAAAATTATCGCCAAAATAACTTTCCTTAAGTAATATGACTATACAGTGATATGCCATGATTTAGATGAAACACCTATAATTTTGCTTTTTAGGTCATAGAATATAGGAAGGAAATAAACAGTATGAAAATGTAGATTACAATAGATATTGGGCATTAGGGAAATGCCCAATTTCCCTAATGATGAAAAGAACACAGACGTTTTATTTCCTTTATAGAAAACATTCCCCTTGTTATCCCTATTTGAAAAGAGAGTAATTTGTCTTTCTGGTCTGTGATGTAGGACTGCAGCATTATGGGTAAAATGAAGGGATTAGCTGGCAACTCTTATTATAAGCTTCTGTGGGAAGGAATTTGTATAGTATAAACATTGTCAGGTATTCTTTGTTTTTAGTTTGTTTTTAAAAGGAAACCCATACTTTGGTTTATTTTACTATGGAATATTTAGTTTCAGATGTTAAAAATTCCCAGTATGTAGAATAATATCTAGCATTCTTTCGAAGATTTGCTTTTTCTAGATGACTGCCCCCAAAATTGAAACTTAAGATTTTACAACTCTGAATTTTTTCTAACCACTTCTGATGGACACTTTAAAAAATATAACATGTACCATATTCTTTTCTTGGTGCTCGGAGACATGTGCTGATCCATTTTACTTTGCTTTAGATAAAACTCTTTGCTCTAAGTACAGACAGAACTAGAGTCTTGCAGGCTACTGACCCACCTTGGAAGTACTCTGTGGAACTTTCTCCTTGTATTCTTAATGTCCACTTGCTGTCCTTTTTGTTAGAGGAAAGAGGTCATTTGCCTTTTTTTTTTTTTTTTTTTGTAAAGGTTGAAGAAAGATTGTGTATGGTCTTATACCTACTATGTAACCCAAAGGCTTACCACATGCTTGATACTTTTCAAAGTGCTTTACATATGTTATTTCACTTAATCCTTTGAGTAACTTTATGAGATGAATAATATTTTTGTCCTCAAATTAAAAATAAGGAAACTGAAACACGGGGAACTTAAATAACTTTCTCATCCCCACAACCAGGGTAATCTGGTTTGTTTTTTTCAATAACAGTTTCATTCACAGAGGATTTTGAGGGGTGGAGCCAGGATGCACACTCCAGCAGCCTGTCTCTGAGTGAGCACTCGTAACTGCTCCACCCTTCTCGCCCGCATGCACAGCTCCGGAGCAGTGCAGTGTCTGTCCTCCTTCCAGGTGATTTTCTTGCCTTCCAGAAAATCGTTTTTACTGTCATTACGATAACCTATTCAGGCAGGAGTCAACATTTTACGTACTATTTTTGTTTCCATGATATACTTTTATGACCATACCCAGTTCTAATTTATCCAACTATCCACTGTTAGTTACACGTAGACACATCACTCATTTGAACAAATAATATGCCTCTCTGTTTTAAGAATTTATGCTATTTCAGAGGAGTCTTGGCACAAGTTCTGTTAATACTTTGTTGTCTCAAACTCATCACCATCAAAGGCTTCTACAAACATAAATTCAGTATCTGATTGAATTTATTTAAATTTTAGCTCTTAGTGAAAACATTAAAAGTTACATCTTTGAGTTATTATACGATTATATCTTTGTGTAGTGCATTTTACTTTTTCATTAAATTTCTTGTGAATTTCTTTCTGAATATCCGAGTTTATTTTCATATGTAATATTCTGACTCTAGTCTATAAGCTAACTCAGTGAGATTACCCTGGTTTTCAAGACAGTGGTAAGAATATTGTCAGCCATCATCCTGTAAAGCTCTGTGCTTGTTCAGCGGGAAATGTCATTTTCCTGTCCTTCGGCCTATTGCTCTGAAAAATCTATTATGACAAGTAGATAAACACGAAAAATAAAAATAATTTTTTGCTTAATTGTTTATAGTTTCTGTTTCTTAACTGAAAAATATGTGATTCCATTAAAAGCTTTAAGATGGTAAAATTTTATAATTACTTCCATTTTTGTATTAGAGATCTTGTTCCATTAGAATTTAGGAGAGTATTGGGCACTTGAGTCTGGAATACCTCTAGGGCTTGCTAGGGTGCAGTTTGCTAGGCACTGCCAAACTAGACCAGTTTTTTAAGTTTTACTAAACAGGGATAGTTTGTCCAGGAATGATTTACCTCTAAAAGTTTATCAGTTATTTACCACCATATTTTTTGTTTTTATTGTTATTTTTTAAACACATCAGATCTAGCTTTATCAAACTAGCCCATCTCACACTTTGGAATGTCCTGTCATCTTGCAAAAAACACATATAGCTCATCGCCCATTGCATTTGCTCTTAAATATCTTTCACTTAGGTCTACGAAATAAATGTTACCTGTGATATTTTCATTCTGAAAACTTTCATATACAGTAATTTAGTTTGCCTGTGTGTTGTTTACAGATTAAAGTCTGATCCAGAATCTGCAAGTTTTGTCAACTTTTTTATTTTTTTTTTCATTTCTGCTTCACTGTCATAATGTGGATGAAGCAATAATCTATCAAAAATGTTTTTCCTACTCATGCTTTTCAGGACATGTCTTAATAACACACAAGATTCTTATGCTTCTGTTCTTTGCTTTTCATACAGGGAATATAGAATCCATTTCATAGACTGATTTTGTGAAACGTAGCTCTGTCTCCTGTCTTAGTATATCAAGGCTTAATTTTACATGCTTCCACAGAACGTTGTGCTCTACCATATGGCTTATCTTTAGTGGAGCATTACTAGAAATATAGTGACCCTCAGAGGCTACCAAAGTGAGTAGCAAGTTGAATGCCCTTTTCCAGGTTGCGTGCTCCCGCTACCTTCCACCATTGCCTGGGTCTACAGAACCTGTCTGATTGCTGCTACTACTTCTCTGTCCTGTGTTCTATCTCATTTCACTGCTTTCAGAGAATTTGTTGCTTATTTCCCCTGCAGTCGCATACAATCTCCATCTCTGTTCTGTTCTTTAGCCCTTCAACTCTTTGCCATTTGCTTCCTTCTCAGTTAAAAATTTTTTTCTTGTTTATCCTATACTTTTTAGTTTTCACTGTATTTTTTGGTTTTCTTTTTTTTTTTATATAGCTATTGTTTTCCATAAGAATACCTCTAGTTTGAGAAATTGGCTAATGACATAATGCCTAGTCTAGCAATTTTCATTTTTGTTTATGTAAGAGTTTTATACAATGGCTTTGTATATTTTAATTTCTGGATCCAGTCTAACCACTGGATTAAATGTGGTATTATTACTCTTATTTCTCCCCCAGATTGTGTCTTCAGCCAGATCTTTGAATTGTTGTTTTGATCAACTGACAAGAGCAATATAGGAAATCTCAAGATATTCCTTTAGTAGCTGAAATTCTGAATTGTCATGTTATTAGTTTTTAAAGCTGTTTTTCCAGTCTCGCTTTTATTATTCATTGCCAGAACACATAGACATACAGTCAGGGGCACTAAAGTTAAAACATTATGATATACTCAGAACATTTAGATTGTGGTAGCAGGAAAAAATTAGATATTATGAATGTTTAATTATGTTTTGTTCAGCTAAGTGTGAGTCAGTGTAGCATAGTAGCTAGGAGGGTGGACTCGGGAATCTGCCCCTCTGGTTTGCATCTCGACTCCAGCACTTACTAGTTCTGTGACATTGAGGAAATTATTAAATATCTTTGTGCCTTACTTTTCATGCTTATAAAATTGGACATATAATAGTGCCTACTTCACAGAGTATTCGTAATTATTATGAGTTGATATACATGAGGCACTTAGACAGTAACACACCTTGTGATTGTTGGTAGCTATTACTGTTACTATGGTTACTTTTATTTCTAAATTTAATGTTCGACCTGCTTCCGCCTTTAAGATTTCCTTTTTATCATTCAAATCTTATGGTGTTTATTTAAAATTGAAGAATATCCGGTTCATCCTGGAAGTCACATTCAAACCCTTGGTTACAAACCCAGAACATGAGTAAAAATGCAGACTTTAAAAAAGAGGACAAATGGGTCTACACTGAAGTCTTAAAAAACTCTAAAACACAGAAAAAGAGCTGGCCAGCTTTGCCCAGCATAGCTTAACTCCAAACATTTGAATGCCCTGAGAAAAGTCTTTTAACCACTTCTTGGTTAAACTGTTCAAGACTATTTGCAAAGTTCTATTAAATTGCTTGTAACTTAATATAAATGAGTTTTCTAATCAAATGTACAATACTTGTAAAATGAAGTAGAATTTTTCATTTTAAAAACATGCTAATATTAGTAATCAGGAAAAAATTGAAAAATCTATAGTGTGCCAATTATTTTACAAATTAATATTTTTCTTGTTCTTAGTCTCATAAGATACCTATCTAGTGTTTATAAAATTATTAATAAAATTATTAATAAAAACTATACAACCAGTATTACTTGAAGATATTATTGAATGCAAAGGAGGGAGTGAGGAGCATCCAAACTATACTTGTTACTAAACTGTATAATAAGAAATACTCATGTGACTACTTGATTTTTTTGTTTCCTTAAAACAGATAAAAGTAGCTAGTACCTCAAGCTACTGCATTTGAATTGATGTAACAGAAGTGTGAGACTATATGTTTTTGAATTATATTTTTTTCTTTAGAATATTTACAGGGTCCACAAGGCTAGATGGAAATGCTATTGGTAAGTATGTACATTTATTCCACTTACAAGCTGGCATTTTTTGGCTGAAAGACTTGAGAGTTAAGCTAAAAAATTATAAATCTATTTATATTATAGTGGATTTTGTCCGTTGGCTCTGTGCTGTGTCTATGGATGAATTACTTTCCACTACACATCCAAGAATGTTTAGTCTACAAAAAATAGTAGAAATATCATATTACAACATGGGAAGAATAAGATTGCAGTGGTCTCGAATTTGGGAAGTTATTGGAGATCATTTTAATAAGGTATTTGAATAATTACAGGATTTGCTTGCATTTGTATTATTTTTCATTGTTTAAAATTTCCTTATCATAATCTAATTGGGTCTGTTTTTCTTTCCAAGCAATTTTTAAACTACATTTTGTAACTAATTAAATTTAGAAAACCTTTTGAGCCCTGTTTCCTTCAGTTCTCAGTTTTAAGAATTTAGCTAATATAATGTTTTTCCTGTTGAAAAATATTGTTAGCACCTAGTGCCTTTATGGAGAATCTTAGGGTTTATTTATCTATGCTGTTAATGATATACTTTTTCTAAAACAAAAATAGAGAATTAAAGCTTTTCACTGCTGACATTAGCACTCTGTATTTGTTGCCGATGCAGGTTGGCTGTAACCCTAATGAAGATGTGGCTATTTTTGCAGTAGACTCCTTGAGGCAGTTGTCAATGAAGTTCTTAGAGAAAGGGGAGCTTGCTAATTTCAGATTCCAGAAGGATTTCTTAAGACCTTTTGAACATATAATGAAACGGAACAGGTATTATATTTGTTGAATTGCTTAATATCAGAAAAATACCGTATTAGTTTCCACAGCAGGGGGGAAACAGAAGGGAAAGAAAACCGATGAGTTTTTATACTGTATGTGTATCTAAGAAATTATATTATTTTAGGTCTCCAACAATTCGAGATATGGTTGTACGGTGCATAGCACAGATGGTGAATTCTCAAGCTGCTAACATTCGGTCTGGATGGAAAAACATTTTCTCTGTGTTTCATCTAGCTGCATCTGATCAAGATGAAAGCATAGTGGAACTTGCATTCCAAACAACAGGGAACATTGTCAGTGAGTATTCTTTTAGCTGTGTTTAAGTTAAACAAAATTTTAATGTGTTCAGAAGATAATTCAAGTATAAGGTTATGGGCCTATTATGGTTTTTAAGTTTACCAAGTTTTGCCTACAGAAGCAGAGTAAACAATGACATTATTATTATAGTTAACATATATTGAATGTTTACTATATGGCAAGCACTGTAAGCACTTTGCATGTATTTTCTTCAGTCTTCACAACAACTCTGTGAGATAAGTATCTTTAGTATCCCTCCTCCTTTTTCCTGTAGATTGGGAAACTGGGCCCACTGAGGTTAATTTGCCTAAGGGCACAGAACTGGTGAGTAACAGAATTGTGATTCCGAGCCAGGGAATCTTAAAGAAAAGGCTTTGTTTTTGACAGCTGCGCTTCGCAGCCTCCCTTGACTTTAAGGGAGAATGAAATATTAAAGGTCTAAGTTTGGCCTATCTGGAAGGCAAGCATGGTTACCATCTTCAATGTCAAGAATAGTGGTATCTTCATAGTTATTTATTGAGTACTTGCTTGAATTAAGCATCGTGCTAAATGCTTCTTAACTTACGTGATCTTATTTAGTGCTTACAACTATCCTGTGGGTATTGTTATCCTTATTTTATAGATTAAGAAACTAAGATACAGAGAGTAAATGTAATTTTGTATATTCACTCAACAACTGGTGATTCGGTACCTACCGTGTACCAGTAACTGTATTTGGTGCTGGATTTACAACATAAATAAATTGCAGACCTGTTTCCCTGTCTCTGCTCAAGGTAGTCAGATAAATGGTCACAGCAGACTTGAACCCATATCTATATCTGTCAGACATCGAAACCCTTAACCTTTTAAGAAGTATACATTGCATCTAGAGATTGATGTATTTTTTTTGGTACAATTAAAAAAAATGAAAATTTATAATTATCTTGATATCTCTTTCTCTCTTTTAGCCCTGGTGTTTGAAAAACACTTCCCAGCGACTATCGATTCTTTCCAGGATGCGGTGAAGTGTTTGTCTGAATTTGCATGCAATGCAGCTTTCCCAGACACAAGTATGGAAGCAATTCGGCTTATTCGCCATTGTGCAAAATACGTGTCTGAGAGACCTCAGGTATAGTGTCATTTAGTAAACGAAATTTTACCGAATATTTATTTCAGTAAACACAAAAGTTATCTGAACTTGATTCTGAGTTATATTGGGAAGTAATGATAGCTAAAGTTTACTGAAGGTATCAGGTATTTTTCTGAGTGTTTCACATGTATTAACTTATTCAATCTGTGTAACAACTTTATGGGCTAGATAGTATTATAGCCCCATACAGTATGATGAGGAATATGAGGCACAAAGAAGTTTAGAAATAACATCTGTGATTGCAGGGCTAGTAAAGGAGACCTAAGGTTGAACTCAAGCTGTGGTTTTAGCCTTTACTCTCTACTATGTTTTGCCTTTCATGCTCTCCATTACTGAAGTTAACTGTCTTGGATGAGTGTAGGCTTAAGCACTGAAGTAAAAGGTTGAATTGGCAACCTGACTGCCAACTTTAACTTGCATATCTGAATCTGTCTTTGTAACTATCATAAGGAGAAGTGATGCACTATAGATTTGGTAATAAGATTTTTACTATATACTGACATGGGGCTGTGGGGTGCTTTGTACTTTTTACATACACATACACTGGCTCATCTGACCTTTCCACCTCCTCATTGCAGTTAGTGTGGCCGCATGGTGTCATAACCGTTTAAACGATAAAAACGAAAACCTGATTTAATCTGGTTAATAATGCAGAAAACTGGTAACAGTTGAAGCTGAACTCAGCTTTTGGATTCAAGTCCAGTGCTCTTCATAGGCAGTTATAATCTCATCTTTTTATAAATTGTGGTTTATCAAGTTGTTCACTTTTGATTCATAAAGCATCTTTTAAAGTTTTGGAGAAATAATATGCTTAATGTATAGGTCTTATTTTTCGCCTTTAATAAACCTACCTTTCTTCTTGAAGGCATTCAAGGAGTACACGAGCGATGACATGAACGTGGCGCCTGAAGACAGAGTGTGGGTCAGAGGGTGGTTCCCGATCCTCTTTGAGTTGTCGTGTGTCATCAATAGATGCAAATTAGATGTAAGAACCAGGTAACAATCAGTATTTGTAATTAAAATTTTGTAAGGCTTATTTTACTACATGACTATAATCAAATTAACTTTTCTTATGTGAACACAAGTTTGATTGTTACAGTGTGTTTTATCAAATATAGCAATTATTAGATAGGCAGATTTTAAAATACGTTAAAATAGAACAGTGATAAAAATGGAAATGCATTACCATTCTGTCTTTTCATACATGTGTTTCCAATCAGAAATAGAAGTTAGTGGCAAAATTTATTTTATTTCTTGAAGAATAATAGAAGAATTTCCAAATGTACATCCCTGATGAATTTTAGGTAAAGAATCATTTCTCTGAAGACTGGTCAGTAACATATTTTGAATAATACAGGTCTGTTCAAAAAGAATTAGTCTTTCCAAAGTTTATTCTCAATAAAAGATCTACATGAACATATGGTCTATTTCTAAAGAAACTGTTATGGTTATAATATAACCAGACAGGCACTCAGTATGTACTCCTTACATTATAGCTCACTCATATCATTCCCATAGGATAATTTTTTTCCCTCTCTATTTTTGACTGCTGAAGTGAAATAGCCAGCTTGTGTATCCAAATATCTGTCAACAAGGGCTTAAAGGCATTATGAGTTCAGTTTTATGTTAAAATCTCTCTTTTAATTATCCTGTCTTCTTTTTAGGGAGAATCAGTCATTTGGACATTTGGATTTTTTTTAAATCAGAGAGGCGGTACAGACTTGTAACAAATCGGTGATAGAAATATAATGAAAGAATGAATCTGTCCTTCTTCCCGTTATGCCAGAACCACACCCACCTCCGTCCAAGATTACGTTTGATATATTTCCTAAGACATTTTTCGTTTTCGTAGTAGTATTTGTTATAACATAAAGTTTTATGCAATAGATAAATCTTCCAAAGTAGCACTCAGACCTTGGGAATTTGTCGTAGAATTTAGCAATCCCAAGAACATTACACGTCCTGTTTTGTATCTAGGCATCGAGGGTTATTTGTCAATAGACCTGTTAGAACTTGATAAAATTCAAGATAGCCCCCAATTCATGTAAATCTAAATTATCTAGATTTACACCTTTCAAATGTCCAGCCACCTCAGTGAAGCAACTGACACGTAGTGACTGACAAGTTATGTAAACTCAGCACCCCTTCCCTGACCCTGTTTACTTGTAGAAATCTGCTTGACGAGGGACCTACCTGCTCTTTTAGCCTCTTTAGCCTGTCCTTGTCTGGGACCTTGCTACCTTGCTTCTCATCATACCTTATATTCAGATTATGGATGGATTCAAGTTCCTGAAGAGAAGAAAAAAATGTATGTTCTAGTTAGTAAAGGAGAGGGAAAATATGAGTAAGCTGTTTAGTGATGGGTTTCATTTTCTTACCTCATCCCAGGGTTTGTAAGGGCTATCTTCTATTTAGATTACATTTAAAAATGTAGCACTATGATTTTTATAACACACTAATTACAGAATACTTTCACATGCATTCTCATTCGATTTCCTTACAATGCTAAATAAATAAATAACCTGGAGTCCCAAATATTTTTTTCCCTATACCATCAACTTAAATACTGCTTTAAGAAAGACTTCTTCAGTAATAATCCTTGGAAACCTTTATTGATCAGCGTTTGCTTTGAGGGCCTAAAAGAAACAGGATCGCACATCCCCTTATCCCCGGCCATGGGAGTTAGCATTTGGTTACTTGGAGTGAGGCAAAATGGATTTCGAGCTCAGGAGATGGAGAGAGGAGGGTGCCTTGTTCTACTGCAGGGGGGAAACAGCAATCTCTGACAAGGTTCTTTTAGGGAAGACAGAATATTTCTTCCACAGGCATTTCCTTACTAGTTTCTTTACTTCTGCTCATTTTGCACATTAGTTATATTATGGAGCAAACAAACTTGTGAACTTGCCACAGGGCTGAACTACCTTTACACATTCATTTAACAAATATTTGTTTTGAGGCTGTACTAGGCCCCAGGGTAGCTTACCAGCAAATGAGGCCAAGTCCCAGGCCTTATGGAGCCTTTCAAAGAAGATTTTGTTCTGGATTCCCATCAGACATTTAGAAATACAAACTTTTTCTAAATTGAAGGATACTTATATTTTGCTAGAAGAAAGTAATATGTAGAGAAGAGATCAAGTTTTTTAATGGTTACGTGAAGGTATTATTTCGAGAAAGGTAATAAGGAATCAAAGGCAGCTTTGAGTTTTAGTTTTAGCTAGCACTTATTCAGAGATAGTGAATGAGATACTCAGCATTTTATTCATTGATCACATGCTTGTCGTGTGCCTCCTACGTGACCAGCATCGCAGGAAAAACACAGACCCTTGCCCACATCAATGTCTTCATGGATTAGTTGGACAAATCCTTTTGTTCGAGGATATTATATAAACAATTATATTGTTAGTTAAAAATTCCTGTAGCTCTTTGAAAAAGATTTTCTAAACTCTAATTTTTATTCTTAGATTGTTATTGATTCACTTTCTTCCTTGGCCATGGTGCCACAAAATTAATATTCACTAAAATGATGATCTTTCTCAATCTGTAATTTCATTTATAACTTTTAAATGATGACGGCGTGGGAGTGGAGGAAAAGTAAAATAAAAAAATTTTAAGAATAAGGCTTTTGAAGTTTTTTCCAAAATGACACATCCTAAAGCTGTAGAACAACTTAAAAAATTTAAAGTCAGTATCATGTGTTAGTTTAAAACCATTTTTAAACTTTGTTTTCTGCAATTTCGTGAACTATAAAAATTAGGAGGGGGATTCTGATGCGAATTGCTTTTTTGTATTTTAGCTTTCCTAATTGTGTTCTATCACCTTAGGGGTTTAACAGTAATGTTTGAAATAATGAAAACTTATGGACACACTTACGAAAAACACTGGTGGCAGGATTTATTTAGAATTGTTTTCAGAATCTTTGACAACATGAAATTGCCAGAACAGCAGACAGAGGTAAGAGAACACAGAATTTTCATTTACTATAGTCAAGAGATTCTTAATATTTTCTTTAATATATTACAGTATTTCAGACTAGATACATTGAACAGAAAAAATTCCTAGAAAAATTTCCCTTAAGGCATCACAATGTGTCATCGTTATAAACAAGAATACTGTTCGGAGGCAGAACCAAGTTAACAAATCGTTTTCTGGTTTTCATCGTTTCTATTGAACTTCAGTTTCGTTTCCTCACTTTAACATTGTCACAACTGTAAACACCAATGGCTTTCTTTAGTATTTATAATAACTTCTTGTTCTGAGTTGGATAAAGAATACCCAGTAATAAGTTGGTTTTTAAAATTGCATTGTCTTTTACTACAAACCTGTTACAGTATGCATTTCGGTAAGTGTGGGAGAGAGCTTAAAGTTTTCTCATTTTGTCCCACATAGTTGTATTAAATGCGAGCCTTGGGGGCTCTCCAACCCACCCAGAGTTTTGCTTTAGAGCTCTGATTTTTAAATCTACAGGTAGACTCGTATTTAAAGCATCTTATTAAGTATGCACTGGCACAAAACTGCATATGAAAACTATCAGTCCAAATTAGTCCTTTATGCATTTGGGAAAAATAAATTACTTACACTTACTTTGGCCCTTTTTGCATCATGTGGTGTCTTCAGGAACTGATGAAAGTCGGTTTAAGTTTAAAGTCATGCTAACCCTACTTGGATAAATTCATATCCTTTCACCCCTTTATTTCTTTTTCACGGTTGGTCGTAAAAGACATGAAAAGAGCAAAGCCAGCTGTTATTATTCATGAGTATTATTTGAAAAGTCATAACACTAATGGTAAAATAATGCAGTGATAGTTTTTTTACAGTCAAAACATTGCAAAAAATAGTTAAATTGTTTTATACGTCGGTGATTATGGGATAGTAGAGAAAAGTAGATAACAGATATTAACTCGAGGTGAATGTAATAGGCCAGAAGGAAGTAAGCGGTCTCAAGGGAATGGGGACAGGCTCGCATTTTACATATCTTAATTCTAGTAGTTGGTGCATGTTCTGACCTTCATTTAATGGCCTTTTTTCTCTAGAAAGCCGAATGGATGACGACGACTTGTAATCATGCACTTTATGCGATCTGTGATGTGTTCACCCAGTATTTAGAAGTACTCAGTGATGTACTTTTGGATGATATTTTTGCTCAGCTATACTGGTGTGTGCAGCAAGGTAGGTCTGTCCCAGATAAGTGACACAAAGTATTACATGTGACCCTGGTAATGTGTAAATGAATTGCTCTTTTCTTTTCTAGACAATGAGCAGTTAGCACGATCTGGTACAAACTGCTTAGAGAATGTTGTGATTCTGAATGGTGAAAAATTTACCCTAGAAATCTGGGATAAAACTTGTAACTGCACCCTGGATATCTTCAAAACTACAATCCCACACGCGTAAGATTTTATACAACTTTATATATTAAAAAGTTAGATAGGAACCAGTGATTTATCATAAATCTTTTAAAAAATACCTCAGTATTCTGTGAATTCATATTTATTATAAATCAAACTCCTATAAGCCATAACAAATACATAAATTAAATTCTTTATAAACCAAATTCTTCAGTGTGATCATCCAAAATTGGAGCGAAAGTGAAATGATTTACTTTTATAATAAGGTTTTGTTCGTCCAGACTAAACCAAGCAGTAGTTTTGAATTGAAAAAAAAAAAAAGAATCTAAACAGATACTTCAGTTTCTGTAGATAGAATCTAAGGATATTTTACTTGCAAATATATTTTACAGTTAATTGTCATCTTTTTCCAAGAGATGATTGGAATTGAATTGTAGTGAAAGAGTGCTTATCGATGGGGAAGCTGACACACAGTGTGGCTGAATGACACCCGGATGTTTATAGGGCAGGCTTGAATTTACTTCTCCGTTCCACTTTGGGCCCTCTGACCTGCACAGTTTTACCTTGGATCCACGATATTTAAATCTACCTTAATAAGATGTTTTAAATCTTACCTAAATGTACTGGCATAAAACTGTATATGAAAACTATCAGTCCACATTTTTAAGCATCATAAACTTTTTCTTGACATGAGTTAAATATGTTTGTATTGGTATGATTCCCTTGTAAATATCCTAATCAATGGGAAATAGGAAGTCAGAAGGAACACATCCTTAGGAAAGCAGTCTCAAGGTCGGACTACACTAAAAGGACACACAATAATCCCCTCGGCCTATTTGACATATTTTTTTTATTTTTTGGTACACGTTTTGTTGAATTGGTGTAAGTGACAAATGATCCATCTTTGTCAGTTTATCTGTGGCCCCTACAGAGTGATTTTCTGACTAGTTATTATCCCTACGAAGTCTTTATAAGCATCAGTCAGACTGAACATTTTTTAGAACTGCTTCTGTTTTAATTCATTGAATGTATATACTCAGGATAAGGTATATGATTTTAGAGATCATCTGATAAGCATCTCTTAGTAGCATGTATCTGTGCCAGAGTTCTTTCCATATTGAACTGAAATGTATTTACTATCCATCTGCTCCATTCCCCAGGAGCTGCTGCTTCTCAGAATCAATAACTTAGGCCTTAATCATCTTTCTGTCTCAAGTAACTACTTAATGGGTGTCAAATTAGTGTCCCCTTTTGGGCCAAGTTTTATTTCATTTATTTTTAAACATTAAAGAAAATAGAATCTAAAGGGTTCTATGAATTTTTTGAAATGTCTCAAACTTTTTTTCAGTCTCCCTTTGGAAAATATTTAATGACCCTTAATACTTAAAAGCGAGTTTAAAGTTACTGAAACTTTTCAGAAGTGCTTTTTACTATAAAACTTATGACCAGAGTACTCTTTTAAATATATTAAATGCTATTACTTTCTGGAAGTACATGTTGTATACTTTTTACTAGATTTTTTTTGTTTTTTAGCAAATTGCTCTTAGCAGTAGTCAAAGAAGGAATATGTTGTTTTTGGTATATTCATGTGATGTTTTTGTGCCCCTTTCAAAACCTGTTGGATGGATGTGACATGTTTTACACTGTCAGTGATTGGTGTGATTTTGGTGTTTTTAAAGGCTCTTGACCTGGCGTCCCACTTCTGGAGAAACTGCTCCCCCACCTACATCCCCCGTGAGTGAGAAACAGTTGGTAAGTTCTAATAAAGCATATTTAAAATTATTTTATTATTCTGATAAGTAATTTTACCATAGGCCAAATTCTTTTCTATGACCCCAGCTCTCTTAAAAAGATGGCATAAAAGTACTCTTCAGAATTCTCAGGTCAGATTTCATGATGGTAAATTTCCCCGGTGGCTAAAATTTATCTCTGTAAGTGCCATGAAAGTGGTATTTTAAAGTATATTATACTGTGGATGATTTGAGACAGAGTAAAATAATTTCAAGAGTTGTAAGAGGCAGGTACCAGATTATCTGTGGCTTTCCATGCCAACCTGAAGATATTATTGGATATTATTTTATTTTAAATTTTAATTTTGTTATAATTTGACCTTAAAGTTACAAGAACAGTACAAAATATTTTCATAAACCCTTCATCCAGTGTATTTGTTTGCTTAGGTCTGCCATAACAAATTATCATAAACGTAGCAGGTTAAAACAACAGAAATTTATCCTCTGAGTCCAGGAGGCCAAAGGTCCAAAATCAAGGCGTCAGCAGAGCCACATCCCTCCACAGCCCTCTGAGAGAAGCCTTCTTCTCCCCATTTCTAGTGGCTGCTGACAGCCCTTGGCTGGACAGTCATCACTCCAGTCCTTCCAGCAGTTTTTGAACCAGGGTCAGTACATGTTATCTCCATTTTATACGGAACAGGAAATTTAAAAAATCATAAACTATGATATTTTAAATCCAAGTTAAAATATTTCGATTAGCACCGTTTCTTAGGAACGCAGGTTCCCATCTTCCTTTCGGATGCCCAGGTGAGACATGCACCTGGCTAGGACAGTTGTGTCAGAATTCTCAGTTCTTCTTGAAACCGAGTTCTGTTCTCTAAGTGTGCTGTACTGCTGTAAGAAAATAAAGCTAGAATCGTAGTGACCTCAGCTACCATGCATTGTCTGTCGCTGTGCTCGTGCTTCGCATTTATTGTCTAATCCTTAACAACCTGCATCGAAGGTGTCGTCTCTGTTTTCAGATCACAAAACCTCAGCTCAGGAAGACTCATTTGTTTTCCAGGGTTACACTTAGTAACTCTGGTGCCAAATTCTGGTGTAACTCTGCTGGACTTGAATGGTCAACTTCTCTTCATGGCATCCTAATTGGTCACCTCACTGACCTTTCTGGTTGCTGGTTCCTTGGGTGACAGAACATTTTTCCCTAAACTCCCCACTACAAAGCTTCCCTGGGCTCACCTACACGAAGCTTGCAGAAGCTCCCCTTCTCTGCCATACGCGTGTTCTCTTTAGATTTCATGACCGCTCATGAGTCTCGTTGACCACTTTTCTAAAACAGTGAAACTTAGCGTTTTTATCTCTTGCTCTTGGGTGATGTCAGGCCCAAGCCCACTGAGGGTCGGGAAGCAAATTCTTCTCTTAAAGACTGTTCATTGGCTCTTACTCATATATAGGCAGTTTTAAATAAGTTTCTCATTGTGTCTATAATCACAATGTGTAGAATGTCGTTTTCATAGAGACACAATGTATTTTTTTTAAAAGAAACAGCATAATAGAAACTTTTCATTCTTAAGCTTTATACATTGTACTTATAATGAATTTTTTATTTTATTAGGATACAGTGTCGCAGAAATCTGTAGATATCCATGATTCTATTCAACCCAGATCTGCAGATATTAGACAGCAAGTACCATTGGCTTCTGTCTCCACTGTGAATGAAGATGTCAACAAGATTAAACCCACAGCAAGTGAGTTATTTCTCTTAGTAAAATTAATTGTGTTTTGTTTTATGTAGGAAAGGGATGAAATTTTGCTTTTACTTTTACTGTTGACAAATATACTGTAATTGATCTTGCGGGCACTTCACTATTGTGTTTGCTCTGACTCGGACATCATAGATGCTCTCTGGACGTTCAGGAACTCTGCTTCCAATACGTGCAATACCAGCTTTTCCCACACGGCCTTCAGCTAATGTTTGTGTTGAGCGCACGCGTCTTCATCTCTACCCCCCTCCTCCATGTCAGCCTCCTGTTTTTCCTGATGGGCGTTCCTCTGCCCTCTGAGAGTGGGGAGAGTGAGGGACCAGTGCTTTCTAGGCAGGTGCTCCCAGCTCTCTGAGGAGCAAGGCTTTGTCACACTCTGTCGCCCCAAACCCCACTGCCTTTGTCCCTCCCTCCCCTTCTTGGTTCTTTCACTAAGAAGGGAAACCCCTTCCATTTTTTACTAAATTGGTCCAGTTTCATTTACTGAAGGAAAATTATAACAAACACCTCCCTAGAGGAAAATAGGACAGCTTTGTTTTTTCAAATTGAGATGAAATTCACATAACAAAAGTAACCCTTTTACAAGGAACAATTCAGCGGCATTTAGTACATCAGGTGTTGTCGATCACCACTTCTCTCTATCCCGAAACATTACTATCACCCCAAACGAAAACCCCATAACCATTGTGCTGTTCTTCCCTGTGCTCTTCCCCAGCCCCTAGGAATCACGAGTCTGATTTCTTTGTCTGGATTCGCTCTTCTGCACATTTTATATAAGTGGAATCATACAGTATGTGACTTATGTCTGGCTTTTATTTAGTATCATGTCTTAAGGTCCATCCATATTATAAAGTGGATCAGTAATCCATTCCTTTCTGTGACTAGTTCTCATTTGTATGCATGCACCACATTTTATTTATGCATTTATCTGTTGGACATTTGGATTCGTTCCACTTTTTGCTTATTACGATGCAGCTGTAACTTTCTGTTTACAAGTATTGTTCAGTGCCTATTTTTAATTCTTTTGGGTATACCTAGGAGCGGAATCGCCAGGTCATATGGTAACTTTGGTTACCTTTCTGAGGACCCACTACAATGTCTTCCATGGTGGCCTCATTGTTTTACGTCCCACTAGCAATTCTAACCAATTCCTCTTCTGTTCTTAGTGACATCACTTAGTGGCTGTGAGTGGTATCTCATTGTGGATTTGATTTACATTTCTCTAACGGTTAATGATGTTGAGCATCTTTTCATGTGCTTACTGGCCATTTGTTTATCTTCTTTGGAGAAATGTCTATTTGTGTCCTTTGCTCATTTTTAGTTGGGTTGTCTTTTTGTTATTGAATTATAGGAGTTTGTTAAATACTGTGGATACTACACCCATATCAAATATGTGATTTGCAAGTATGTATTTTCTCCCATGCTATAGGTCTTTTCACTTTGATAATGTCTTCTCTTGCACAAAAGTTTTTGATTTTGATGAAGTCCGATTTATTTTTTTTTTCTTTTCTTGCTCGTGCTTTTAGTGTCATAGCTGAGACCCATTTACAACTCTAAAGCCATGAAGTTTTTCCCCACCGTTTTCTGCTCAAGGTTTTATACTTTAGCTCTTCTGTTTAGGTCACTGATCCATCTTGAGTTCATTTTTTCCAGGGAATTTTTTATTTGCTCTCCTGCTTGAAAGAAGCTTCTAGCTTTAGTCACTTGTCTGCTAACTTCTTAAAAGAAAGCTGTGCCATGAGGACAGAATAGTGAGTTCTTTAGGAAAAGGTAACCGTGGAATTGCTGACTCAGAATAGTTGGAGCTAGAAGAAGAACCATCAGTCACCATGTTTCCATGAGCCCTTTCACTCAGTAGACAGGTTGTGGTTCCTCTGTTGAGAACATCTGCTCTCTGACTCCTACGCAGCAAAGAATCCCAGCACAGACCCGAGTGCTTTGCCCTGCCCGAAAGACAGCTAACTCATTCTTTCTGCACAAGTTCATAAAACACGACTGCCCTGTCTAGTCTCCATGCTGAACCTGTCGGCCATCTTTGTTTAGCTTTGCCTCTTATCCTTTGGTGACCCAGTGAAACGATGGCCTGTTACAACCCTGGCGGGTCAGCCCTTGTCACGAGTAAAATTTGTCCAAATAGATATATTCTCAAACATGCTGCTGGGCTTTGCTAGTGGGGCTGGGTAGGGCCCTCGTCCTCCAGCTCTGAGAGGACACCGGCAAGCACGGAGAGGCCCAGCCTCCCTTATTCGGTCAGGATGGAGTCTCGGCGGCCATACTGGGTTCACCTTACTGAAAGCGCCCAACACCCCTGAGCAGCTGATATGGGAGCTGAGGAGACCGCGTCCTTAGCAGCCTACTCCCAAGTCCCTTCAGGAGTCCCAGGTGTGCTGCAAGGAGTCCCTCTCGCAGCTGTGAATGTTTTTATGGCCTGAATGAGGGATGTGATTGAATGGCTGGCACATGTCGGCTGTGACTGTGGTAAGACGCCAGGAAGAAGACATTTAGGAGACAGCCGTGGCTCGGGCTGGTGCCTTTGCTTTCTTTTGTTTTTTTTTCGTTTTTTTTTTTTTTTGATTTGAGATCTAGTACTAAGAACTGAGTGTTTAAATACAATAGCATTCCTGAAAACTATCTGGAAAGTAGCCTTTATTAATGACTTGAATAAGCATAAATTTAAGCAAGTTATTTTGTTACCCCCCCTAAAACCCCTAAAACATGAATTTAACTTCTACAGATTGGTGCCCAGAAAAGGCAATTTGAAGCAAAGGGGTAATAAAGCAAAAGTAGAGAGAAACCGAGGCGTCGTAAGGCATCCCGTGCCGGAGCCATCGCCCTGCGACAGCGCAGTGATAGTCCCCTGGCGTTTCCTCCTGGAAACCTCCCCGGAAAAGCTGCCCCTGAGACTCAGGGTCCAGGTGTGCCTGGGGCGGGGCTGCCCCACAGCCATGTGTCCACACTGCCAGGCGCTCACGGCGTCTCAGTAGCCGAGTCATCTTCTCTGGCTTCGCGCTTCTGCACGTGCTAAGTTGGATGGTCAGTGACATGGGAAGTTCTATCACTATGTCCAGTGGAGCAAATTCGTTCAGGCGGGAGCAGGGTGTAGCTTTGTTGTAACTCACCTGGGCGAGGCGGAGAGCACTTTTGTTACTTTGTAGTTTGGTTACTTTTGTAGTAATGCAGTTAGCATAACTTTTTGTAGACTTCTTTGCTTCTGAATCCATTTGAGACTATAAGGTCATTTTAGCTACAAGTCCTCACAGGGATCCAAGTAAAACGGGTGCTGTCGTTGACCCACAGTGCTGCCCCATTGATCGGACTGCTTGGCTCGCTCTCCCTTCCCACTGTACAGATCTAGTCATTGTTTTTTCTTTTGGTGTAGGTTCTCATACTACCTATATTCAAGGGTCAAACTTGGGTTTATAGTAAATGTTATTAAAGTTTTAGCTTAAAGTTTAAGTCCATTTGTTACATTTTATTGAAGAATAACCTAAATCTTATTTTAAAATATGTAATGGAACCTTCTTGAACATATTCACTGCTCTAAGTCATTTGGAATATTTGTTTAAAATTAATTTTCGATGGCTTTTCTAAGTATTGGTTACATTAAAATTTTACTGAGCAATGCTTATGTGCAAAAGCAGTAAGTATGTCCTCGGTGTGATACATGCAGGTTACCTTCATGCTACATGTTAATGTTTCCTTAGCATTGTAATGTCATAGAAATGATAAAGGATTCAAAATAATTTTTATTTGCATGTGCATTGGGGTGGGTTTCCTCACAGAATATCCAGAACAAAAATTGTTTGCCGCCCTGTTGATTAAATGTGTTGTGCAGCTGGAACTCATCCAGACTATCGACAACATTGTGTTCTTCCCAGCTACAAGTAAGAAGGAGGACGCGGAAAACTTAGCTGCAGCACAGGTAAGGTGTGAGGACGGCAGCTTTTTCATTGAGTAGGAAGTTAGCTATAACAGTCTGGGCTCCAGAACAGAGATCAAGCTAGAGATTTAATTCGGCGGGCTAGGGGGCGGTCTTTATCACAGTGGTTTCATTTTAAACCATGTGACTGGACAACATGACCGAGGGGTAGTGAGTGTGGACCGAGCTGAGAGCAGGGTCAGGGGACAAGCCCCGGAGGCCTCCATGGTCTGGAGCTCACGGCGATGAGACCAGAATCACCGAGGTGGGAGGAGGCCAGCAGACAGCGTTGTCCTGGAGGTCAAATGAAGAAAATGTTTTCAGAAGAAGGGTGTGGTTTACTAGGTCCAGTGCTGGATAGGTCAAGTAATGTTCTGTCTGAGATTTGCCCTCTAGCAATTCGGTGGACTTTAGTGACCTTGACATTGTGTTTATTTGCAATGTTAATTATTGTAATGATCGTAAGAGTCGAGAGAATTGCAGACGGCAGATATTGATGACTCTGTCTCGAATTTTGCTGCAAAGGGGATACAGAGAAATGGGATGATAGCTGGAGGAGGGTGAAGGAGTCCAGAGAAGGATGTGCTTTGTTTTGTCTTTAAGATCAGCAAGCAGTATTGCAGCAGGTCCTGATGAGAGTTCTCTAGGACAGAGAGAAACCGAATGCAGAAACCAAATGTCCCAGAGATGGACAGTTGCTAGACAGTCCTTGTGAGTGAACGGAGATGAGACCTAGAGCAAAGTCCCCAGGGGCTGTCTTGGATAGAAGCTGTCTGTACAGTTCATGCATTGTAACAGGAAGACCAGCAAAGCAAACAGGTTCTAAATGCAGGATGTCCGTTTGCTGATGGGAGTTTGTTGGCAGTTGGCCAGCTTCTAATTTCCATTGAGATGGGAAGAAAAGCCTCCACCAGGTGAGGCTGGGAAGGAAGCTTTAGCTGCTTGAGGAGGGAAGTGCGAACACTAGCCGGTGGTCCAGGGAAGCGGATGAGAGAAGTGCGGGCTTGCGGGGCAGCGCCTGAGCCCACTGGATTTGAAGAGAAACCAGTTTCCGTCCAGTCAAGTTCAGGGTGTGGGCGTAGACATGGAGTAGGCAGTTTTGTCAGTGACTCTGAAAAGGAGGTCATGCAGGGGGTAATTACAGTTGCTGTCCATGGACTCCAGCCTGGTTAAGCAGAGCAGTGAGGGACCTGAGGGGCGAGGAGCACGAGACGGCTGTAGGGTCTGGCAGGGAGAGGGCTGAGCTCTTAGAGTCGGAATTAGGAGGGATCTGAAGACTGGAGGTGGTGCTTAGTGACTGGATGCATCGAATGAAGATTCTGGAAATTTAATAACAAAAGATGAACCTTTTCCTGTTTTCTGTTGAGATGGAACAGATTGAGTTCTATAGCTTGCTCATAAATCTGGTCTTTGGGTAGTGTTGAGTTCTGAACTTTACTAAAATCTGTGACTGTGTGTGTGTGTGTGTGTGTGTGTGTGTGTGTGTGTGTGTACGTGTGTACACTCGTGGTTTGTTTTCCAAAGAGAGATGCCGTGGACTTTGATGTTCGAGTTGATACTCAAGACCAAGGAATGTACCGCTTTTTAACATCACAGCAACTTTTTAAGCTACTGGACTGCTTATTGGAGTCGCATAGATTTGCAAAAGCATTTAATTCTAACAACGAGCAGAGGACGGCGCTGTGGAAGGCAGGTAAGCCACGCAGGTCACACATTTTAATGTTCATCACTAGTGAATGTGTAACATGTTCACGATGATCAGAAGTCGGTGACTGTGTACTTCAGGTCTGTGCGTGTCACTGAATTTTCACCTTAATCATCACAGGAAGGCAGCCTGCCCACTGGGTCTTTCTCAGGTCTTCAGTAACCAGATAACTGCCTGGGCTTGTTTGCTTCCCCGTCTGTTATAAACCTGTTGTTTGATTGATTTGTTTCCCAGCCTGGGCCTTCCTGTTGATACTGTCAGCATACTGAAAGCTGTCCTTTTATGAGAAAAAGTGTGTGTGAAGGTCCCGAGCACAGTCTGGCAGGTGCATTCGAGTGACTTCTCCATGTTGACCTGGGAGGGGCCGCAGTGCAGAATGGCCACGAATATTTGGGAATGGGGGAGGTATATTTGTTTTAGAACAGGTTGGAATTTTTAAATGAGAAACGAGCTTTATAATTTATTTACCAACATTGTTAATTTTTAATTTAAGAAATAGTTACTCAGTGCTTGTTAGGCACGCAGTGCTGGAAGAGGGAGAGGCAGCAGAATATGGCGAAAGAAACGTCCAACTCTACGTCATGGAGTGTTGGGTGCTTTACATTTGCATTTTATTTAATCTAAAATGTCTGCTTAACTCCTAAGTAAGCCTGTGACTTTGTTTATCCTCTTCCTTTCACAACCTAACTTCTAGAACGAGTAGTCTGTACTTATTTTTTCCCCTTCACTCAGTTGGGACTGTCCCTGCTGAGTCCCCAGACCCCTCTCCACACACACTGGGCCCTTCAAACCAGCCTCCTGGAGAGCAGCCTCGCTGCTGCGTGTCGGGCCCTGTTCATCGGGCCCTGCTGCGGGCCGGCCGGGGCTTCCAGTGCAGCTCCATCTGGAGACGCACACTTTCCCAGGCCAAAGGTGTTTTCTATCTCATATCCCCAGCTTGACAGGGGAGGAAATTCTGAACATAGAAATTGCCTTCAGGTTGGGTCTTCAGTCCAGCTTGGCCTCTGCACAGTGTCAGGGTGTAGCTTCTGCGTGACTCTCGTCCCTGGGCGCAGGCCACTGTGGCTTACAAAAAGCGGCAGTACACACAGGTTGTGCAGCCATGTAGGCTGCTGTGCCTTTATGCAAGACAGTTTCCCAAGTGAATCACAGTAACTCTCCCTTTCTGCAGGCTTCAAAGGCAAATCCAAACCCAACCTTCTGAAGCAGGAGACAAGCAGCCTGGCCTGTGGGCTGCGCATTCTCTTCCGGATGTACATGGACGAGAGCCGGGTTAGTGCCTGGGAGGAGGTCCAGCAAAGGCTTTTAAAGTAAGACTCTTGGCTGAGTGTCTGCCTTCCACCCATGTGGCTGCATGGTACAGAGCAGGAAAGGGCCACTAGGTTTGTATGTGGGGCAGAGTCCAACCCCAATGAGGAGCTGTAGGACCAACAGATAAGCTGGGGCCTAAAGAAATTGTGATAATTAAATATGGTCTTTGAGATGAATGTGCTTTTGCACAGTTGGTGACATAACAAATCATCTGTTGCTGTAGGACAAAGGAAGAAATTTTTATCTTAAAATTTATAAATTTTATATTAGCCTTTTTTTGTGTCACAGATAGCTCCATTTTTACAAACTGATCTTTGTGAAAATGAAAACCTGCTTGCCTGTATTTAGTTTGAAGCAATATTTGGAGTTTTTTGATGTTACTGTTTTGCATTCTGTTTTTACTTAATGACAACCTAAGATCCTGTCCTTTAATGTTTAAACTCAGGCTGAGAATGAAACATGCCATTCAGAAAGAATGCTATCATCTGAATTGTATTTTTGTGTTGTCTTGGGGAATAGATGGTCAGAGACCAGTTAAATACGTTTTAGAACTTTAAGAGATCATCTTGTCTCTGTTTCCCATTTTATTGATAAGACTAGTAAGGCCCCAGAAGAGTAAAAGCCTGCACGATCAGTGAAGGGCAGAGCCACCCCCAGCGTCAGCCCAGCTCCGTGGATGCAAAGCTCACACGTGTGCTGCTGCACAGTGACTCTGAATTCAGTGAAACTATTTTCTAAGTTTTTTAAGGAAAATTTTCTAAGGATAATTGGGAAACATGGGTTTTCTGATAAGTTGCAATGGCTTCTTTTAATATCTGGTTTTCTAATTTGAAAACAAAAGTTTACACCGACACTCTTTAACATAAAAACAGATGGAGTCTAGCAGGTTCCTGATAGTTAGTGTTCACGACCTTCCGTGTCTTCGTTGTTCTCGGTGACTGTGCCAGCAGGTGTGCACGCTCGTGTAAGAGTGACCTTCTCTGTTACAGTGTCTGCAGTGAAGCATTGAGTTACTTCCTTACTCTAACGTCAGAGAGTCACCGGGAGGCTTGGACTAACTTACTGCTGTTGTTTCTAACTAAAGTTCTAAAGATAAGCGATAACAGGGTAAGTCGGGGACGCCCATCGTATCCAGCCTAGCGTTTCTAGCCTGGCCAGCGCTGTGCCACGTGGGAGGTGGGGGTGCCAGGCCACTCCCTGCCGGACTCTTGTCTCATTGGCCCTCAGCTTTCCCCTCCTCACCCCGCTCTATCTCTTACTGGTGATTCTGTGGAGGGTTCAGCTGGGGAGGAATTGGAATCCTGTAGGGCACCTTGACAAGCTCCTGGGTACCGCCCAGATTGCAATTCCTGTTTTGACACCTGAAAATCTCCCCTTCCACCCGTGTGGGACTGCTGTCCGTCTAGCCCCCTGCCTCATGCTCCGCCTCTCCCCGAGGCACAGGCCTCAGCCAGTCCTCTGGCCTTTTTACTGGTTCCATGTGACCCTGAGCCCCAAGTGAGTGGGCTACAAACTCATTTAGGAATTTTAAAACAGTAGAAATAAAAATAAATATATAGCTGTAAATATAAATACGTATTTAAGGTTTTCAAGAATACATAGTTCACTCTTTAAAAAAATATAGCATCTACGGCCATGCTACCCTGAACAAGCCTGATCCCATCTGATTTCAGAAGCAAAGCAGGGTTGGCCCTTGGTTAGTACTTGGATGGGAGACCGCCTAGGAAGACCAGATGCTGTAGGCGTAAAAAATAAAAAAATAAGGGATTGTGAGTTGACAAGGTCCTTGCTTGCAATCTGTGAGGTCAACCAAGGGTTGCCTCGCCTAAATAAGTAAAAATATAGCAATGTAGAGCTCACTTGAAACGGGTTGCTGTGCTCCCTGAACAGGTTTAAAAATGCCTCGTCAGGCAGCCTGACATTTGCCACTTTGGACCATGGTGGTGCACGGGACCCAGAGAGGCCACCTGATGCTGCCTGGTGCTGTACGGTTGTTCCTCCCAGGCCATGTGGTCTGGGTCCACGTGCACGTCCCTTTGACTCTTGGGCCCGGTAAAGCCAGGAGAAGTGATCTAAGTGGACAGGAAGGACGCGAAACCCCAGTCTGTCTCACTCGACAGTTTGCTTTCTTGCCACAGTGTGTCATGCTGCTTCCTTATACCCTGGGTGCAGAGGCAAACAGAAAACAAGACAGGCAAGTAGTTCAGAGATTAAAGAACTACAGCAAAGATAAAGTCAAAGCACATCGATTCAGCTGTAAATACGGAATGTGTAATCTGTGCCTGGAAACTGTATAGTTTGTATTGCAATGTTAGGTAGAATTTCCGCTGAAAATTAAAACTTTATTAAAGATCGTTTCAGTAACCCCTTACATAGCTTATCAAAACGCAGCTGTGGTTCTCGCTTGTATTACCACCTGGGAAGAACAGTGATAAATACTAGAAGTTTGTCATAAGTGTCTCAGCCTTTCAGTTCCATAATCAGTGCAGCCACTGCTCCATGCAGTCACCTTCCAGTCAGTGATCAGTGCTCACCCCGCAAGGCAGTTTTAGGTTTTGTGGTTTGGAATGCAAGCACTACTAACAAATTCATTTTTCCTCCCAGTTTAAAGCTCATGCATCCTTCTACTATCCTCTCTTATGTGAAATTATGCAATTTGACTTGATTCCTGAACTTCGTGCTGTTCTTAGAAGATTTTTTCTGCGAATCGGAGTCGTTTTTCAGATATCAAAACCGCCTGAACAGGAACTCGGAATAAACAAGCAATGATGAGAACTTAGTATTTTTCTGTTGGCGTTTACATCACTCCGCTCTTTAAAAGGACCCTGGAGCTGAGGTTTCCTACCTGAAAAATTGTTTCTCTGAACTGCAGTGTCGAAAGGTTACTGGTAAAGATGCTTAGAACTAGAACTCACACTTGCAACGCTCCAGGCCCTTTCAGTAATTGATGGATCCCGTTTGTCCGCCATGCTGGGCCACGTCGAGCAGAAAGCTCATTTCCGATGTCAGCTGATGCTCACGTGTCCTTCCCTGTCCTCAGCGGCAGGGAGAGCCCCACATATTTTTGGCAACTGTGGAAGTGAAACTTACCCAAAGAACTATAGATGTAAAGATTTGAACTTCTGCAAGAAGTACAACTCAGGAGAGCTGTATTTTGAAGGATAAAATGTTTATAATTGGGGAGTGGGGGAAAAAGAAATTATTGTTCATGGCAAAAGATATTTAGCAACTATGGTATTCTTATTCTGAAGATTTTTGCACACTCAGGCTATCTGAGATACTGGTAATCATCCTTCTGTGAAAATGTACAGAGATGCAGGTCTGTAATATAAAAATCTTAAACATTATATAGTTCTTCCTGCACTGTTTTATTTTATTTCTTTATTTTCTTATTCATTTGCTAAATATCTATAATATTTTGTCAAATGCACTAAACATTTGGGTTAACTTTGTCTTTTTTATTTTGTGGGGATTTTGTTTTTGCCCTTTTGGGGTGGGGGTGGTAATTTTGAAGGTTTAAACACGCCCAGAAGCTGTTGTGGCTGACGCTTGTCATGATCAACAACAAAAAAAAGGGTAGAAAATATCCCTACTGACATAACTACCTGTAACATACTTCTCTTAGGGCTTTTAAACATGAGCCATTAAAATAGAATGACCCTTCACGGACCGAAACTTGAATCACTGCAAAATGAATCTAGGTTGCTGTCACTTTCTTTTCTTTTTGGTGGCGGGGCTTGATGTAGATTTTACTCTATGTACAGAATTTAATGTTGAATATATTAAAATAACAAATCTGGCATGGTTTGGGGACGTTAGATTTACTGGAAATGTATTCATACTGTGAATTGTGCTCTGATGGTTAGAAAACAACATGACAAGATTGTCAAGCATTCCGTATTAACAGTGGGTGTAGAAAATTTTTTCAGATGGATAAAATGTATATGGTACAGATGTAAAGTTTTCTATGTAAAAAATTCTGTACAACTTTCTGTACAATATTGATTCTCATCTGGCATATTCTAATCAGGTTATAGGTCAATAAAGTTTTTGGATTATTTCATCAGTGCAATCAAAACCTGTTATACACAGCCCCATGTTTCATTGATTCTTTTTTCATTAAAAGCCAGACAAACAACTGAGGAAGGATATTTTCAGCCAGAACAACAGGTTCAGTATTCTTTAGTTCTGATACTTTCTTTTCAGTTTCTGGCATTAGATTCTCCCCCATGCCCTGCTTTCTTGACCATACAGTATTCATAATATTTGTGTATTAATAACCCAGAATAAGGCTACACTCTTTGAATAGTGAGTAAACACTGAAGTTCCCTTTGGGGCAGTTGGCAGTAGGGTGCTGTGTATCCCAGGAGTCAGTTCAGGCTGTGTGATATGGTGGCACTTGAAAGAGTAAATGGACATGTTAAGATAATTTATTTTGAAGGTTGTGTTAAACGGGATAAGTGTTCGGTCTTTGCTCTCACACCTCTTAGATAAAGAGCAGTTACTGAACGATGCATTCGTGTGTCTGCCATATTTATTGCCCTCAAGACACAGCCCCCTGTTCAAGACCAGCTGATACCGTAGCTGGAGCCACCGTAACCGTCGGTCTGTCTGAGGTAAGTGTTTCAAATAACTTGGTGGTTGATTTTACGGTGTAGTGTCAGGACTCACCAGAGGCCTTCATCTTACTTTCAGATGAAGATATAAGAAAAATCTTTACAGTAAAATAATGGTTACATTACAAAATCGAATGTAAAATTTACATGTCACTAAAATTCAAAGTATCAGAAATTTCACACCTGAGGTGAACTTTTCTGGTCTCGTCTGCCATTAATTTTATCAGTGGAAGCATGCGAGAAGCGGTTCCTGGGGTGTTCTCATCTTTCTTGGTGCTAAAGGCACTGAATAAGAATTATTTCCCAGAATTAATTTTTCCTTTTTTAAAGGTACCTCTTATGGAGTGATTAGAAAGACTGACTGACTCACTCGAGAGGTCACGGAGGCGCAGCAAGGATTCCAGTCCCTGTCTTTGACCCTGGGTGTTCCTGCCTCTCTTCAACTTCTAGAACACCTTATCTGGAAACCTCAATTCCAGTTAAAACAGGAAATCGACATTGGTAATAAAAATAATTTATTTCTATCAAGAAGTAGTTAAATCATATAAATTAGTAAACTTAATGCATGCCTTCATTGGCACAAAGAGGCAGAAAAATGTAACGTCGTGAGTTCCCATGGCTCATGGGAACAAAACCAATTACGATGATTCCCATCATTTATACTGAATCAGTAGCTGTAAATGACTTGGAAATAACTAGTACATTTGATTCATTACATCGCAACTGGAATGTTCACAGCTACAACAAGTATTTACTAGTGAATTATTTTGAACAGCAGAAACAATAGCAAATATATATATAATGGTTTCTGATTTTGCAGCACTGTTAAAGACACTTGTGCTTTATTCACCTTATCTTACAAGCAGAATTTATAATAATGCACATATGGTAGTTGATTCCAAGACTTCATCACCACCCTAAGTTATGGCAAAATTGTGCAAAAATAATTCTATAAAATCCTATATTATAAATTAATAATCATGTCCTTTTATTTATGTACATAATATACATTATATACATCATCGTGGAAAAAATACACCTATTCGCAGATGGAACGTTAGTAACTTCCGGGTAGGGAACAAAGGAGCACATGTTATTAAAGGTTCAGATTTAACATTCCTTTTACCTTCAAGGCACTGCTGGGTCCAGCCCAGGTTTATTAACCATGCGCGGTGGACAGGCCCTGCCAGCTGAAAGGGCCAGGTTTCCCAGGCCCCCGCGGCTGCTCCTGCTTCAGCTGCTCGGCCACGAACTGTTTCAGCGTTTCCGAGGTGCCCGGGCGGAGCCAGGGTTCAGTTGCTACAGAGTTTGATCTGTCGTCACCCACATGCTTCATGATGTCATCAGGGTCAACCAGTGAACTCTCGTCGTCTAAAGGAGGCGAGAGAGACATGACTCAGGTGGGTGGCAGGCAGGTGACCTGTCATCTCACCCACCACATCTCTGCGTTTCTCCATAACACTATGTTCTAAGCTGGGCTGTTTTGTCCAACTTCGTTTTAGAGGCAGGAAAGCAAACCCAGGAAGGGAGCCAACTTTATGAAACAAAAAAATGGTCAGCTGGAGGAGGCTGTAGTGTGCCAGCACCACGGGAGCCCTGGGCACCGTGGAGACAGTGGCACCCGGCAGCAGGCTGCCCGCAGGCGCATAAGCCGTCTCGTGTCACCTTCGGGAGAAACTCAATAGCTGCCATGTAAAATTTTTGTTTTGAACAAACTATAACAATGCCACGAGGAAACTGTCAATTATGAAAGCACTAGATGAGATGAAATTACATCCATTCTTACTAAGAGGCTGTTTACTCCATTAAGGGGTATCTTGTATGTAGTCTGTTTCATTCTTTAATTGAATTGACTGTACCTAACTTCTATATCAGTATTTTACTTATTATTAGATGTAATAATAGGAAAATCTGTCTTCCTACCCTGTGATGTCAATTTCTTTTTTTTGTTAAATTACATCTCTTGGTCTGTGAAGGATTAGCCCGGCAAAGGGACCTGTGCAATCAATTTAATAAGCAGTCAATCCACATTGTACCCAAAAGCTCCTGTTTGAAAGGACAGTGTTAAAACAAAGTTTAGAAGTTAAAAAGCTACTGAAAAATATTCTTAAAATGCTCTATGTTCTTTCAATTCAATATATCCCTGTTAAATATTAATTCAACTTACTGGTTCTAAAAGAAAATAAGAGGTAATAACTTCACAATACAGATGAAAAGAAAATGCTTTTTAGCTAAAAAGAAAGCACTGCTCTCCCATGTTCCGCGTTTTTCCAGGTATGATATGAAAAGAACTGCTCCATCAATTTACCGTGTTTGCTGGTATTTGATATGGAATTACCACCAGGACACATGACACCTCGACTGCTAGAGATTGTATGCATACAGTTTTAACAATAATAAAGGTAAGATCAAAAAAATAGCTTAAGAAAATTCTTATTAGAAAATTATTGTAATGTAGCTTCCCAAACTAAAGAGAATTTTCCAAAACGACCACTCTGCTATTTGCTAAAACTAATAACACAATAGGACTTAGGTACTATAAGATTGTCCCATTATCCTAATAACTAATCAATATCCACATTAAAAAGGTCCAGGGCTGGCAGAAGAGCTCGCTGGTTGCCTAAGGAACCATCTTGCCTGCCTGTGCTCGACAAATAGGCCCTACTTAACGCAGTGTGACAGTGGAGCCCAACATAAAAGACTAAACTTTGGCTTATAAAAAGGAAATACAAATCTGAGGCTATTTTGCTATGTCTACGGTACAGAAAGCCAAGTAAAAAGGTAAAATTTTCTTTTTACTACAAATTTATAATATACGTTAGTCTAAACTTAAAGTTTTAATTTCTGATAATCTCTCACTTCAGTAAGAGAAGTGTGACACTGAGCATTTTCCCTGCTGAAAGCAAAGCCTGGATATAATTATAAGCAAAAACTTTATCTATTTAGAATCCACTCAAAAAAGGGTACCCTCTGGTTCAAAGAATCTGTTGCAAAATTGATCCTGACTCTGGTTTGTTGGGTAGCTACTGTGTTCCAGGCCCTACATACAACTCGAAGGATTTCAAACTTCATTCCATCTATCCCGCAGCCATTAGTGAGAGCTTCCATGTGAAGGAGGTTAAGAGTTCTTAGAGAATTTGCTATAGTCCACTGAACTTGGCCATTTACCTGTATTAATAGGTTTACTCTGAAGTTCATTCAGTCTTCGCATTCGTTCCTCATTTCTCATTCTAATCTGATCGGTATTTATACTGGATACAGATTTTAACGAGAGACCATCTGGCGGAGCATTCGGACGACTGCTGTCCTGTAGTTAGAAAACAACTTCAGAATGACCATAGAATAGGTTCAGAATACAGCACTGAACCAAACTTGCCCTCGATAAATGTACAGTGATGAGGGAAATAAATGAAAACTTATAGCATTCACATTCTAACCCCTAGTGCTTGTCCACGCAGGCTCAGATGAAGGCACTGTATTTGTAATAACATAAATGATGCCAGACTGGAGAAAGGTCTGGCAGTTCCTCAAAATGCTACACAAAGTTAGCATATAACCCAACAATTCTGCCTCCAGACAATAAACGCGAGAGGAAAACATCAAAACACTTGTACGTGAATGTTAAAAGCAGCACTTTTCATAAGACGAAGTAGAAACCACCCAGATGTCCCAGTATTGAATGGATAAACAAAAGTGGAATATTATTGAGCAATAAAAAGGAATCAAGTACTGACGTTATAATTTTGTGACCTTTCAAAAAAACGAAGCCAAAAATGACCATATATTTTATGATCTCGTTTATATGAGAAAAGCCAAACCTATAGAGACAAAGTTAGGTTAGTGTTGCTGGGGAGCCACCTGGTAAAGCTGTACGTATAATACAGCTCTTTGTGGAGAGCTCCCTCCATACTTGACTCAGCGCTAAATGCTCCACATACAACTATCTCCACATCATATATAAGGAAACAGTTTACGAAGCTGCCCAAAGTTGCTACCCGACAAAGTAGTGACATTGTCAGGACATAGAGTAAGGGCTCCAAGGCCTGCACATTTTATTGGCTATACTATGAAATCATTTAAACATGTTCTGTGAAAAGGACATAAGTTTGAACAGCAACCTTCTTGTCTACATGACTCTGGGCAAGTTATAAGACCAAAACGGAGATGTCTAAATAATAGGCTTAGGTGACTATGAGGACGTAGCAGGCTTTCCAGTAAGTGGTATCAGTTGCTTCTTGTGCCTTCTCTGAAATCCATGTATTCTTCTGCAGGGGGAAAGAGGGAGGTTAGCGAGAGGAACTAAGATTTACGGAGCAGAGATTCTGTACCAGGCACTAGTCTTACACTTACCGCCACCCTACGAGACAGGAAAATATTACTTCAAAGAAGCCAAGGCACTGAGTTCAGTGAGCTGCCCCAGCTCTCTGGTGCTAGAGCCAAGATTCAGACCCATGTCTACCTCACTCTAAAGCAAGTGCTCCTTACTGGACCACAACAACTTAGCATGGTGAGAACCCAGACCTCACTCCTAATCTGAAAAGGAAAAAGAGAAAACACTGCATACGTACAAAGTCCAGCCCTTTCAGTTTGTCCCTCCTGCGCTCCCTTGCAGAGGGCAGCTGTGACGGCGGGAGCGGGGCGTCCTCTTCCAAGGCGGGATACGTCTCACCATAAGCACCTGGAAGGAACACACAAGGGGGAAGGCTTAGACGTCCCCCACTTTAAATCTTTTCACTCAGCTAAACCAAGACTTGGCTTTTTATTAAGATGGTGTTTACATACAGTTAAAGTAGAACAGTGATAAAAATGGAAATACATTACCATTCTGTCTTTTCATACACTTGTTTCCGATCAGAAATAGTAGTGGCAAAATTTAAGGTTCCGAGTTCAGTGATGTATAGACTTGTGCAATCATCACTATTATCTAGTTTTAGAACATTTCTCTCTCAAAATGCTGCCTCGTGCTCACCAGCAGTCACTCCCCAGTCCCACCTGCCCAGCCCAGTGGAAACAGTGAGCTGCTTTCATTCCCAAAGGATTTACTGAGATCCCTTGTAAATGGAACGATAGTTTCACATACTGTCTTCCACTTAGCATGATTCTGAGGTTCATCTGTTGTACCATACATCAGTTTATAACATACATACAATCACATCTTCTTTATCCATTCATCCATCAAGAGACAATTTGTTTCCATACCTTGACTGTTGTAAAGAATGCTGCAGTGGACATGGGGTACATATCTTTCTCGATTGTTTTCATATCTTTGAAAAATACCTAGAAGAGGGACTGCTGGATCATATGGTAATTCTATTCTTAATTTTTGAAGGAACCTCCATGTTTTCCATAGTTGCTACACCAATTTACATTCCCACCAACAGTATATAAGGGCTGCCTTTTTCCCACATCCTGTCCAACACTTATTTCGTTTTCTTTTTTTCATATAGGCATTCTAATAGGTGTGAGGTAATATCTTATTTTGATTTGCATTTCCTAATAATTACTGATGTTGAACATCTATTCAAATGCCTGCTGGCCATCTGTATGTCTTGGAAAAATGTCTATTCAGATCCTCTGCGCATTTTTTAATCAGATTGTTTGCTTTTCAGTTGAGTTGTATCAGTTCTTTATATATTTTTAATATTAACTCTGTATTAGAAGTATCATTTGCAAATATTTTCTCATTCACTTGGCTGCTTTTTTGTTTTGATGATGGATCTTTCAATGTGCAGAATTTTTAGGTTGATGTAGTTTCACTTACTTTTGCTTTCGTTTTTCTTGCACTTGGAGTCAGATTCACAAAAACATCACTGAGACCAATGTCTGGAAGCTTAGTGCCCATGTTTGCCTTTATGGATTTTACTGTTTCAGGTCTTGCATTGGTCTTTAATTCATTCTGCGTTAATGTTTGTGTATGGTATCAGATGGTCCAGTTTCACTTCTTTGCATGCAGCTTTCCAATTTTCCCAGCAGCACTTACTTGAGACTGCAGATTCTTAGCTCTTTTGCTGTGAATTAATCACCCATGTATGTGCAGGTTTACTCTGTTCAACTGGTCTGTTTTTCTGCCAATACCATACTGTTCTGATTACTATAGCTTTATAGTATAATTTAAAATCAAGGAGTGTATTATCTCCAGCTCCGTTCTTTTTTTTCTTCTCATGATTGCTTTGGCAATTCGGAATATTTTATGGTTGCATTCAAACATTAGGATTATTCTATTTCTGTGAACAATGCCATTTGAATTTTGATAGGGATTGCGCTGAATATGTAGATTGTTAAACAGTGTCCACACTGCCTAAAGCAATGTTATTTCTTTCAGTATATGAACAAAGAATAGCATTCCTTTTTTTTTTTTTGGCGTAGTCTTCAATTTCTTTCAACAATGTTTTTTAGTTTTCAGTGTACAGGTCTTTCACCTCCTTGGTTAAATTTATTCCTTGGCATTTTATTCTTTTTGTTGAGGTTATAAATGGGACTGTTTTCTTCATTTCTCTTTCCAGTAGTTCATTGTTATAGTATGTAGAAACAACAGACTTTTGAATGTTGTTTTTCTATTCTGCAACTTAACTATATTATTATTTCTTTTAGTTTTTTAATGGAGTCTTTAGGGTGTTCTATATATACAATCATGTTACCCACAATATCGACAGTTTTACTTTTTCCTTCTATACTCATCTTGACGGCTTTAATCATAAATGGATGTTGTATCTTGTCAAATGTTTTTTCTGTATCTGTTGATACAATCATATGATTTTCATTCCTCGGGTAACGCCACGTTAACAAAAGGAGGAATAAAAATCATGATCGTATTACACTGATTGATATGCGATGTTAAACCATCCTTCTATCCCTGAAATGAATCCCACTCCATCGTGGTGTATGGTCCTTTAACGTGTTGGACTTGATTTGCTAGTATTTTGCTGAGGATCTCTGCATGTGTGTTCATCAGAGATATTGCCCTGTACTTTTCTTTGTGTGTTGTCCTTGCCTAGTTTTGGTATCAGAGTGATGTTCTCTTGTGAAATGCATTTTCTCCTCAATTTTTTGGAAGAGTTTCAGAAAGACAGGTATTAAATCTTCTTTGAATGCTTAGTAGAATTCATGAGTAAATCTATCTAGTCCTGGACTTCTGTTTCTGGGAGGTTTTTGATTACCATTTCAATTTTTTTACTAGTGATTAGTGTGTGTTCAGGTTTTCTAATTCTTCATGTTTCAGTCTGGGATGTTTGTATTCCTCAAAGAATTTGTCAATTTCTTCTAGGTTATCCAGAGTTTTCTTTTATAGTCCTTTGTATTTGTGCTCTCCATTATAACTCGTCTTTCATTTCTGATTGAGTCTTTTTTCCTGAGTCTAGCTAAAGGTTTGTCAATTTTGTTTATCTTTTCAAAGAACAAGGTCTTCATTTTACTAATGCTTTATTTCCATTTTAATTTTTATTATCTCCTTCCTTCTATTGACTTTGGCCTTCATCTCTTCTGTTTTCTCTAGTTCTTTAAGCTGCAGTGTTAGATTGTTTGAGATTGTTCTTGTTTCTTAAGGTAGGACTGTGTTGCTATAAACTTCCCTCTTTGTACAACTTTTGCTGCATCCTCAAAATTCTGTTACGTCTTTTTTTTTTTATTTGTCTCTTCTATGTAACTTTTGATTTTTTTCTTTTCTTTCTTTACTGACCCAAGAGTTGTTCAGTAGCATGTTGTTTAATCTCCACATATTTGTGATTTCTCCAGCTTGCTTCTTACTGACTGGTAGTTTCATAGCATTGTGGTATGGGTGGAGGGTGGAGGGGTCAGGTGTGGGGGAGCCCGGTTCGCAGCCTGCCACGCTGCTACCTGGTTCCCTATGGCAGCTGGTGCTGCTATCTTGTAGCCAGGAGGCCGTAGACACATCTCTGCTGCTGCTCTTGGGCTCCAGTGCAATCCGGGGAGAGGGAAGGCATTCTCAGGCACCAAAGCTGCTTCTGCCCCTTTTTCTTGCTTTCTTGCATGAGCTAAGACTTCTGTATCAATGCTGAGAAGCAGTGAGAAGGACATCTTCGTTTTGTTCTTGATCTTAGCAGGAAAGTTCCTGGTTTCTCATCATTAAATATGATGTTAGCTGGAGGTTTTTTACAGATGTTCTCTATCAAGTTGAAGTCGCCCTAGTATTCCTAGTTTGCTGAGTGTTATGAATGGGCTGTGAATTTTATTCAAAGCCTTTCTGCATCTACTGATAATGACCATGTAGTTTTTCCTTAGACTACTGATGCAATAGATTATACTTGGATGAATTATATTAATTGAATGTAAACTAGCCTTGCATAACTCGTATAAATCTTTGGTCATGATATATAATTTTTTGGATTCAATTTGCTAATATTTTGAGATTTTTTTTTACATTTATATCCATGAGATATTGGTCTGTAGTTTTTTTTGTGATGTTTTTGTCTGGTTTTGTAACTAACATAGAATTAGAAGTATCTATGTTCTGCAAGAGGTTGCAGAAAATTAGTATAATTCTTCCCTTTTAAATGTTCTGTAGAATTCACCATTGAACTCAATTTCCTTTTTTATAGTTATCATAGTCAATTTAGTTTTTTTATATTGAGATACATTTGACATATAATACTATTTAAGCTTAAGGTGTACAATGCGATAATCTGATGGGACATGTTGCGAAATGTTTAACACAATAAGATTATTTAACACATCCTCACGTCACATGTGGCTGTTAATGGTGAGGACATTAAACCTCTACTCTCGCAGCAACTTTCAAGTATAAAATACAGTATTATTAACTATAGTCACATGCTGTATATTAGACGCCTGGAACTTATTTATCTTATAACTGAAAGTTCTTACCTTTTGACCAACATTTTCTCACTTCTCTCACCTCTTAAATTTTTTCGATTTCTTTGATATAGGCCTATTCAAATTGTATTTCTTCTTGTGTGACTTCACAAGATTCTAACTTTCAAGAACTGGTCCACTGAAACTGCCAGCCTCACCTGCCGTCACTAGAATAGTGGAAGCATGGTTGTGACAAAGGGATATTTGTGGTGACCATTAATCAAGAGGATGGAGTGCTGCACCTCTGGTCTAGTATAAGGTCTGGCATAGTGACATGTTCCCAGACACGTCTTGAGTGCTGCACACTTTCCTCACCGTCAGCAGTAATGGGTCACCTTTCCCTGACACCTTCTTGGATGAGCTATTTCCTGGTGGTTTCACTATCTTTATTCAGTCTCCAACAATATGACTTCCTTGGAAAGGGAAAACTGTAAAACATCTAAATATAGGCTAGTTTAGAATTTTTATCACATGAAAATATAAAGTAATTGGCATGAAAAACTAATATGGCCCTAGGATAGCAGAAATGCTTATGATCAGAATACATGATTATAAGTGTATATTGTAGTACTTAAGGAAAAAGGTCCCATGGTACCTTCAGTGTCTTCTGAAGACTAATGTGACTTTTTAAAATTGAAATATTAAGATTAATTGCAGACGCAACACTGTCTTAATAATAAAGAACTCTTGTACACTTGACAAATTCCTCCCAATGGTAACATTTTGCAAAACAAAAGCAAGTCTCACACCAGGGCTCTTGATACTAATACAATGCACTAAGTCTTTTTTGATGTGCCTTGTAGTAAAGTAGTCCGTGGTATCGCTGTACTAAAGCTGGGTTATCTACTCACCTGTTGGACATCTGGGCTGATTCCAGTTGTTGGCTATTAGAAGTAAAGCTATGAAAATTCATGTACAGATTTCTGTGTGAACCACTCCGAGGACTTCTTTGTTACAGCTGACATACAATAAACATTAGTTTCAGGTGCACGCATGGTGATTAGACATTTATACACCTTATGAAATGGTCACTCTGTTAAGTCCAGTACCATACAACACCATACGTTTATTACAGTATCAACCATAATCCCTGTGACTTTCTTATAACTGCCAATTTGTATTTCTTAATCTCTTCACCTTTTTCATCCGTCCCTCCAAACCCCTCCCCTCTGGCAACCAACAATTTGTTCTCTGTATCTATGGGTTTGTTTCTGTTGTTTAGATTCCACATATAAGTGAAATCATAAGGTATTTGTCTTTATCGTACTAATTTCATTAGCATAATACCCTCTAGGTTCATCCATGTTGTCACAAATGGCAAGATTTCATTCTTTTTATGGTGTAATATTCCACTGGAGTAAGATTCCGTTGTATATATGCATTGCATCTTCTTTATCCATTCACCTATTGATGGGCACTTAGGTTGCTTCCCTATCTTGACTATTGTACATAATGTTGCAATAAACATATATCCTTTTGAATTAGCTTTGGATTTCTTTAGATCCACAGAAGTGGTATTGCAGGATCATAGGGCAGTTCTTTTTAATTTCTCGAGGAACCTCCATACTGGTTTTCACAGTGGCTACACATTTACAATCCCACCAGTAGTGCGCAACAGTCCCCTTTTCTCCACATCCTTGTCAATACTTGATCGTTGATTTACTGAGGAGAGCCATTCCGACAGGTGGTATCTCACTGCGGTTGCAATTTGCATGCCCCTGAAGATTAGCGATGCTGAGTACATTTTAATTAGTGTGTTGCCATCTTTTTGTCCTCTTTGGAGAAATGTCTATTCCAGTCCTCTGCCCATTTTTGGATAGGACTGTTTGGGGCCTTTTGGTGTTAAGTTGTATGAGTTCCTTATATATTTTTTGACATTAATACCTTCTTGGATGTATCACTGATCAATGTCTTCTATCATTCAATAGGTTGTCTTTATGTTTCATTGATGGTTTCCTTCATTATGTAGAAACTTTTTAGTCTGACATAGTTCCATTTGTTTTTCTTTTGTTTCCCTTGCCCAAGGAGACACATCCGAGAGTTTACTGTTTTCATCTAGGAGTTTTATGGTTTTAGGTAAGTCTTTAATCCATTTTGAGTTTATTCTTGTATATGGTGTAAGAAAGTAACCCAGCTTCATTCTTTTGCATTTATCTGTCTAGTTCTCCCAAAATCATTTACTGAAGAAACTGTCTTTAACCCCATTGTATATTACCCTTGCTTCCTTTGTCATAAATTGACCATATAGGAATGGGTTTATTTCTGGGCTTTCTGTTCTGTTCCATCGATCTATGTGCCTGTTTTTATACCAGTACCACGTTGTTTTGATGATGATAGCCTGATCGTATAGTTTGGTATCAGCTAGTGTAATACCTCCAACCTTGTTCTTTCTCAAGATTGCTTTGGCTATCTGGGGTCTTTTGTGGTTCCACATAATTTTTAAGAGCATTTGTTCTAGTTCTCGGCTTTTGTTTTATGGTAGTTTTGATTTCATTGGCAGTTGCCGGTCTGTTCAGATTTTGTTTCTTCCTGACTCAGCCTTATAAGATTGTATGTTTATAGGAATTTAACCATTTTTTTCCAGATAGTCCAATTTGTTGGCATATAACTGTCCATAGTATGTCTTTATAATCCTGTGGTATCAGTTGTCACTTGTTCTTTTCTGATTTACATGAGCCCTGTCTTGTTCTCGATGAGTCTGGCTAAATGTTTATCAAAATTTTATCTTTTCAAAGAACCTGCTCTTTGTTTTGTCTTTTCTTTGAGACTACTTTAGTTCCACTCTGATCTTGTGTTCTGACATGTGGGCTATCCTGGAAAATGTTCCATGTGCACTTGAAAAGAATGCATATTCTGCTTTTGTGTGAAATGTCCTAAAAATAGCAATTAAGTCCATCTAATCTAATGTGTCATTTAAGGCCACTGTTTACTCGTTTTCTTTCTGGATGATCAATTTATCAATTAATGTCAATGGTGTGTTTATGTCCCCTAATATGACTACTACTGTCGCTCTCTCCTTTATGTCCATCAATATTTGCTTTATATACATATGTTCTACTACACTAGGTTTGTAGATATTTACGAGAGTAATTATCATCTTGTTGGATTGATCCTTTTATCGTTATGAAATGTCTTTCTCTGTCTCGTTACAGACTTTGTTTTAAAGTTTATTTTGTCTGATATAAGTATTGCTAGTCCAGCTTTCTTTTCCAACTCCATCTGCACAAAATTTGTTTCCATCCCTTTCAGTCAGTTTCTTTTGACCTGAAGTGAGTCTCTTATAGGCAGCATATATATGACTTTTTTATCCATTCAGCTGCCCTGTCTTATTGATTGGAGCATTTCGTCTACTTACATATAAAGTATACTTGTTGACAGGTATGTAGTTATTGCCATTTTGTTGTCTTCTGATTGTTTTTGTAGTTCTCTGTTCCTCATTCTCCCGCTCTCACACTGATGCCTTTCTACATTGTTGTGTTTGGATTCCTTTCTCTTTTCCTTCTACGTTTCTTGTAGGTTTTGAGTTTGCTGTTACCATGTGATTCATTTGTACCAACCTATGCTTACAGCAGTCTCTTTTAAGTTGATGGTTGCTAAGTTTGAACACATTCTA
>NW_006443225.1:10852644-10944936 GCF_000325575.1 Pteropus alecto | reverse complement strand
CACGTTTCTTTTGTGGGTTGTGCGTGCCCCCCTGATGAGCTGTAATTGATGCTGGGACGTCAGCTGGTGGGATCGCTCCTCAGGCTGGCTGGCTGTGAGGGCTGGCCATGACTACAGAGGACAAGACGTTGTGCAGGGGCTGATCCCATGGAGCGGGACTCTATTGGGTCTGTAGTGCCAGCTGGATCTGCCTTTCAGCTGTTTGTGGAGCTGGGTGGGTGGTGCTATGGTGTGGTTTGAAGTCGGCCACCAGGTGTGCTGGTTCTGGAGCCTCTTAGGAGGGGCTCTGGTGTAGACCAAGGTCAGTCTCTGTGTCCGTCTTGGGGGCCAGCTGGGGGAGCTACAAAGTGAGCTGCAGTTGGGCTGGGGCTGGTGCTTGGCAGAGGCTATACTGTGAACGAGGCTGGGTGCCGCTAGTGCTGAGCTTACGGCTGCTTCCAAGCCAACACTGGCCACAGCCTGTGCCACGCATGGGGCCACTTAGCAAGAGGTACAGGGAATGCCTAGGCCAGCCGCTGCTTGTTTGGAATTTGTGGACCTTTTGAGAGATTTTAGGAAAGTCTATAGCCTGAGCTGCTTGTGAGCAGCAGCCACTGGAAGAGGCTCTGGCTGGGCGTGTGAGTGGGGTGGGGGTCTCGGATTCGCCAGGGCCATCAGTGTTAGCCAGGTTAAAGGAACAATGGCACCTGCCAGTGCTTTAGTCCCGGAAAGAGCAGCCCTGCCTCTCTAACCCTCACCCTGAGCTAGTCAATATAGTTGCTCCTATCTGTCCCTGGTGCCTTTTGAGCTGTTTTCCCTCCAAGCCCAGGGCAGATGAGTTTAAGCGAGTCCGGGCGCAAGCCTTTCCTCACTCAGACACAATCCCCGCTGGTGTTCACAGCCAGGTGGTATGGGGACCCCTTCCCGGCCCTGGTGCCCCAGGCTGGGGAGCCCGATGTGGGGCTGGGACCCATCACAGCTCAGGGTGGACCCTGCAGCCGAGCTCTCCCTCCCGATTCTTAACTGCCACGCCCAGGGTGTGGGACCAGCCTGCTCCCCACCCACCCCTTCTGCCAGTCTGTCGCGGCTTCTTTATATACTGTCAGGACTTCTGTTTACCTAGTCTTCACGTGGTTCTAAGGGATGGTTCGATAACTGAGCTGTCATTCTGATGTGAGTATGGGAGGTGGCGAGCACAGCTTTTACCTACTCCGCTATCTTGCCCGGAAGTCCTTCCTATGAGTTTTAAAGTCCATCTTAGTTATTTTGATTTTGAAAACTTTGTAATTCATGTTTGATGATTATTCACTAAATTAGTAAAACTATGTTGCTTTTTTTTATCACCTTGCCTAACAGAGTAAAGTACCAATTTTTTAAGTATGAAAAACAAATATACTCACCAATAAAAGCACTATCGGATTCCAATAAGGAATTTTTCAAGTCGTTAGTGTCATCTCTGGGCTAAAAGAAACATAGTAATTACTATTTATTACTCCTGTATGAAAAAAACATTTGTACGAAGAGGCACAAGTTTCCATACTGATCCCAAAATTAGCAAAAAAGAATGAGAAGCGGTAGGACGGGCTTCTCCCCTCCTACACTACATTCCAAATGCTCTGAACATACAAGAAAAAACCCTTTAAGCATCACATTACTGCTGATGAAAACAGAAGACTATGAAGCAGCGAACCCAATTAAACGTTCAAACTCTTTAAACCACTGCTGAGAGTCATTCGTCTTTCCATGAAGCTGCAGTGTGCACGTGCTGCTCCCTCCATGCTAGGAACTGGACGTACAGGATGAGTAAGCGCTTCTGCTCTGGAGTAGAGCATAGTCCCGAGGGAGGGCGAGAGGCGTACCCTTAAATGCCAGCCCTACGTGACAGCAGTGCCACGAAGGCACAGCACAGATACAGAGGGACAGGGAGTAGGGCAAAAAAATAATGGTAGGGTTGGGTTGGGCTTGTAAAGAGCGTTCAAAACTCAGGTAACTTAAATTTATATAAAGAAGATTTCATAGTAGAGGCTAAGATCAAGTCACATGCTGGAAGGAACCTAGAGTTACCGAACGGCACTAAGGTGTCAGAACGCCCCAGAGTAGGGAGCTGTCCGTTATTCAAGGAAACACATTCCACTGATGTGGCACAGATCAAAACATCCTTTGTCACTGAATTCTTCCACACACTGAATTTTAATCTCCTTTTCAACACCCACTGACTCTACTTCTGCTTCCTGGCTTCATGATGTTAGCATCTAATATTTACCCCGCTGTATTCAGCACTGCACATGATGCCCACCTCCTGCATCCCAGCGCCTCACGTAACTGAGTGCTGGAGACTCCCTGGCAACCTTCCCCAGATTCATGTGTTCTCCATATAATCCAGTTTCTAGGAAAATGAGGGGCCCACAATTTATTAGCTTTTTTGTTAACGGCCAAGATAAACTGTTGGCTTATACCGAGTTAGTTTCTACTCAACAAAATATGCTACTATTAGTCTAGGATTTTAACCAATCTCCTAGATGTTAAACTTCAGTATCTTTTCACTAAGAAATGTGGTTACCACAGACACTTACCGACCTGCAGACTATCCAGAACAGGTGGCAGTATGTCTCAGGTCACGTAGTATGCGGACAAGGAGGACCTCTAGAGTCCAGCCTGGGTTCAAACTGGCATTAGTGCTTACCGTGTGACCATGGGCTCGCAAGCTCCTCTGATGTAAACAGGGATAAGCACACTTTATTGTGAACTTAGAAATACACGTACCTCGCACAGGTACAGAGTGTGCTGTAATAGCTATTAGCAGCACTGTTATCTCTGTCAGTTCAAAACCAGGCACAAACAGCTACCGGCCAGTAACCTAGGGCAACTGAACAGCCTAGCTGGGCCTGACTTTTATAATCTAAAAGTGGGGATAGTACGACCTGTATCATTTGTGTGTGTGAAGATTAAATCTGTTGCCAACCTTGACCTTTTCCCTGAACTGTCTTTTATCTGCTCATCACCTCTGCCTGTTTGTCTCACAGGTGTCTGAAACCTACAATGTCTAAAACCAAGTTTCTGATTTTCTCCCCACCCCTACATCTGTTCCTATTTCTCCACCTCTCTTGCTGTTTAGCAGCTCCATCCAAGAACCCCGAAGCCCACCTCCGACTCCCCTCACACCCTAGATCCAAGGTCAAAGCCCCGAGCAGCTCTCCTTTCAGAACTAATCGGACTCTTTCACCCTCCTGCCCCAGCTACGTCACCTTCTCTCTTCCCTAGATGACAGCCGTAGCTTCCTGTCCACCATTTATTCTCAATAAATAGTAGTCAGTGCTCATGTTAAAACGTGAAACCGATCATGTCACTCCTCTGCTCAATAACTCCGAAAGCGTCTTAACACATTCACTGCGTAAAAGGCAAAACCGTATGACAGCCCATGAGGCTCTGCCCATCTCCTCCCTCCTACCTGTTTTTCAGTCTTTGCACAGATGTCACCTCCTTGGGATGAGAACGACACCCTTACCTTGCTTATTTTCTTTATAGGCCTCACCACTACTTGTATTATGATTCCTACTGACAGCAACACTTACACTACACTCATTAATATATTATCTCACTTAATTCTCACAACCCTTGAGCTATTTCTTACTAGTTTAATAAACATTTAATTAGATTATTACATGCTAGGCCTGCCCTATGTACCTTGCAAATATTAAAGAACTGAATCTTTATGGCTGCCCTCAGAGGCAAGCAAGTACTGTTATACTGTTTTACAGACCAGGAAGCTCAGTCATAGGAGGAGGAACTTGCCCGAATCACACCACTAAAAACAAACTTGAACAGCCTAGCTCTAGAGTCTTGTTTTTAGCCATTACAATATGCTTTCTCTACATGTTATTCTAATAACATCTCTAGCTACCCAATGTAGTAATGAGATAGATTTAAAATCTACCTTAATTCAATTTTTCTGAAAGTTCGAAATTGGAATATTCACTTATTATTCCTAAAAATTTTATCCCCCAAAAACTAGCTTGAAAAACTGTAAGAGGGTCCATACCATTCCGTGGTCTTGTATTTTAGTGCTTGGAACAGCAGCCAAGTTCACTGTAGTCAATGGAGAAAACAAAAGGTTAAACATTTTAAAAATAAATTTTAGAATATCTTTTGTGACTAGCTCTCTACTGGAAATTTTCAACTATCACATTTCAGAATGTTTTAAAAATCTTTATTACTATAACTTAGTATCCATTCCAGTTGGATAAAATTCTCCCATTCCTCTTAATGACTGTAAAAAAGTAAAATCACTATGAACCTAAAACTGAGACCTACTGAAAAAGGAAATAATGCACGATTCACCATTTTCTCTCATATCTAAAATCCATGTAGAAATTTGTTTAGTGGGAGTTAAACAGGGGGCTTCTTCACATGAAAATGAAGAAAGCGAACCCAATTCCAGGCATCTAGTACCAGGGCCAAAAGTTTTGGGGTCAGGTGACCCAAAGGCCCCTCTCCGATTCGGTCAGCGTTCTTATGTGTTCCTCTGAATACTGCATTTTGTCCTTTTAAATACTGCCTTTAGGACTAAAGAGGCTGCAAAGACCGCCTATATTCTTTCTTAGAATATTTCGCAGCCGTGTTTGTGATTTTTTATAGTTAAAACCATATTCTTATGAATTAAGTCACAGTGTCAGAAGTTGGGGGGTGGCCGTTGTCAGGGATGGATACCCTCAGTGCCAGAATGCACCTGTATCCACCTGTGGACTATTTTTGGGCTAATTTGGTTGCCAAGATCGCACCAAATCAGATCATCAGTTGGGTCTCCTAAAGAAAAATTCCACCAAAATGGGTATAAAGGTTGAAGAATATTCTCACTTCTCGTCTCCTGATGATATGTGCACTATTTATCAGAGACTTTGGGTTATTCTGCTGTCAGATCACCATCTATGAAACCACTGTCGAAAACTCTGTGTCAGACAGAGGGAAAACACCCCCTGTACCAATCATCACCTAAGTCTTGACCGGTGACGTGGGCTCAAAGCACTACTTACTCCTGTGATACTGTCCCATGCAGGTAAAAAAGGTTCCTCAGATTCTGCAGGCAAGCCCGGCCCGCCAAGGGAGGGCCTGAAAGTTTCCTAAATAGAATTTGTGGGTCTGCTTCCTATTCGTCACCTGACTGCTGCATTTTTACGACTTGTTTTCCATGGCCTCCCTCAGAGGCTTAAGCTGGCAAAGCTGGTAAAATACGTACGACGGTTATGCAGTCACCTGGTCAACAGGGACCATCAACTCTGAGGCAACTAGCTCCATCTGCCTCCAGATGCCTGATGACCCCCACCCCTAGTCACACACTCCCCAGGACTCTGCATTTCTGTGCAGCATTCATTACACTTATACTTTTTAGCATCTACCTTCTCTAACAGAGGATAAACCGATGCTTTTCAGGTTTAACGCCATGTCAGACTTAAGCAGACACTCACAGGAGAGAAATGCCCCCATAGGCTCTGCTGTTTGCCTAACATTCTTTCCCTTGGCTCCTGGTTCCTAGTGTAGATGTCACCCGGCCTAGTCAAGGCATCCAATCCTCCCGGCTCTAGTAAATGGCTGGCCACCCCCCCAGGCATGGATGCCTGACCCAGCCAAGCCCAGTAGAGCCTTTTCTGGGACTAAAGGCCAACAGGGCTGTGAGCCTGCCTGGGGCTGAAATCAACACGAGGGCTGGAGAAAGCGAGCCGACACTACAACAGCCGACTGACACCCCTGGAAACAGTAGCAACTGTTTCTTACCTCCGGCGCCTTCCTGCATTTTCAGTCTATTCAGTCTCTTCTGCTGCTCTCTCAGCAGGGCTTGCTGCTGAATCTCTAAGGTGTAATGATCTCTTGGAGGATCCGGGTACATATATTTCAGATCAACTCGTGTTTCTGAATCTGGTGCAAAAAATAAGATTTAACATAGTTTTCTGTAACATACGAGTAATCTAATTTCAGAGTCAGGAAACAGTATAGATAATGCGACATAGCCAAAGTCAAAGGACATTAAAATCATAAAACTAAAGAAGACGAAACTAATATTCGTTAAATAAATGCCTTTTAACAAACTTAGCAACATTATAAGGGAGCCCCCAGAAAGCAACAGCTGTGGATGGATTCTCCATCCCTACCACCCAGTCCCCCAAGACGCCACCCAGGGCAACTAGGTACATGCACACCTGGCAGTGAGTCGCATGGCTACAACATGGGCAGCCGGAAAACACCAATCACAGCTGATCCCTAAAACACACTGTAATCATGGAAATGTAACGGTACTGGCCGATTAATACTTTAGCCATTGCAAATACGCAAAAAGCCAGGTAAGAGCAGACTGGCCAGAACTTGAGGGACATCATTACCGGAGGACGCGACGGTCTAAGAACTCACCTATGCTGAAATTCAGGAGTATCAAGCGACCAGAAGGAAAATGTTAAACGTGATTTTTAAATCCTGAGACTATAGTTCATAAAATTTATAGCCTTGAAAAAATTATTCCCTTTGATCCACTAATTGTACCACTAGGTTATAAAGAAATGATCTTAAATATGTAAAAAGCTTTATGATCAGAAATTATCAAAATAGTAAATGGGAAATATGTTGAATATCTAAGAATTAAAAAATGGTTAAGAGCAAAGTCAACAGAAGAGACTCTGGACACATGAACTTGAATTGGACCCTGACTTCACTGCCTCCAGATTCAGTTTTCTTTTTTACAAACGAGACAACTAAGTCATAGGATGAATGAGGACTAGATATGGTAACAGAGGGGAATAAATAGTTCCATTTTGTGGTTTAAACCTTTTTGGTTTCAAGACTTCTTTTCACTCTTAAAAATTAAGGACCCCAATCAATGTATGTGTCTGTCTCACACACAAGCATCATATTAGATGTTAACACTAAGAAGTTTTTAAAACGTGAGAACACACAAGTGCACATTCTGTTAGCTTCAGAGCAATAAAGTGATCACAGGCCTCTAACCTCTGGAAAACTTGTATATACACGGGAGAAAAAAATGAAATAGGTAAATAATATCTTAGTTTATAATAAAAACAATTTTGACTTCACAGGTTCCCTGACCAAACTCTGAGACCCACAGGCTTAACATAATGCCTGAAATATAGTAAGTAATCAACAAACAATAGCACATAAAAAAAAAAATACATGGTATGTGTAATTGATGAGGTGTAAATCTAAGTAAAAAAGAAAATGAATATAATTATATCTTGTTTTAATGTTTTTTTTATTTAGGTGGTTTACAGAAAGTGAATTTTCTCTTTCCACTTTCTGTATTCAAAACTTTCTATAATATCACTTTAAAAAATAACCAAAAGAAGAGAAGTTTAAATTCTGGTTTATCTGGTATAGGTCATATGAACACACATCCAACCATCTGCCTCCTCCATGCCAACACCTACTCTGCTCAATGCTCCTAAAGAAATACCGCATATAACACATTTTGGTTCCTTTTATACATTTTCAGTCTCCCAGGCCTCTGTGTACCTTGATCATTCTATTTCCCTAATAAGCTTTCTCCCCTGCTCTACCCACATCTAACCTTCCCTACCGTCTTCCTTCAAAAATCCTACATACCCCACTCTCTCCAACAATCACTCCCACCCTCCTGCACCCTAAACCACTTCTTCCTGAAACAGCTCTTCACATTAGCATCCTAAAAGTTCCTCCCTCTCCAGAAGCTTTTCTCTTCCTTCCCAGCCAAGGTTCTTCCACGGGTTGCATTATGCTAATTGCTGCTAATTGCTTCCAACGCTCCTCCTCGCCCCAAAGGTAACTGGCTTCTGATCCCATAAACCCACAAAAAAGATCAAGCTGAGGTCACCAATGGCCTGTGATCCAACTGACATTTTCAGTATTTGTCTCAGACAATCCCTTCTCTTCCCTCAGCTTTCAGGATCCACGTTCCCCTGCTTTTCCTCCAATCGCTCAGTCCCTTTCCCAAGCTCGTCCTGCTCTGTCCACCCTCCATTAAAATCCAAGTGCCATTCTTCACACTTCTGGATGACCCCACCCACCGCCGAGGCTTCCACGGCTGTGTGTTCTCCGAAAGAAAACAGCCGAGGTAAAGCTTCATCCCCCAGACGGTAAAATGAACAACTCGAGTACATAGGAGTTTTACTCATCAGCACTTACAGTATGCATCGTAGGTAAAACTTCACTTTAGGAAAAGGATACGAACATGTTTAAAGATCCTTGGCCGTGGGTGGAAGGTTCTTGCTCTAGCGGCCGCCTACTCACCTCTATCTTTCAGCTCGTTGAAGTCAAGAATATTCTGAAAAGCAGTGGTGTCGACGTCCTTCGGCGACTGTCTTCTCACAGGTGCTTGCAACCGATGTCGAGCCATGTCAAATATGTCCATGGGGTTCCTTTCTCTTTTCCTGCACATCGGTGACAAATTATGATGTGTTTTATGGGGCTAAAATCTGAGTTCGCATTTCACTCAAGAAATTTGTCATCTTTCACCAGAATATATTGTAAAAATCTATTCTAACATGTTATTTCAATCTTTATATTAAAACAGGGTATTTATAAGGTGGTTGTTTGTGATCTTTCAAAATGCCCAGGTGTAAAGTCCCTTATTAGAAGAGGATGATTTGGCTTTATCTTAAAATGTTCACGCAGACTTTACTTATTCAGTCACTTATTTATGTCACTGTTGTGTCATATATATTTATTTTGTACTTTGGGTTATAACCGAATACTACATTATGCTGTTGCTCAAATTATAGCAGCTTTGGCCATGGGAGCTCTTTCGAGGGTCGCTCCTGTTTCCTTTTGATGTCTCCATCCTTTGTATTTTTGAGTACTTCCTTCCTTTCTGGTACAAGATGCTTGAGGATCACTTTGTACTTCTCCTGCCCCAGCCCTAGAATCAGCCATTTCTCCCAGGGGCCCTGCTGCCTCTTGGAGAAAGATATTCAGAAACCCAGCTCTGGATGCTGAGCATGCTTGCTGCGTCACTGCTTCTAGGGCTCATTGGTGGGCAGGTCTAGGTATTGCATTATGTAAAGTGAGTCATTAACATATCTGTAACTGTTCCTGTGCATATCAGTTTATATGCAGATTAAGGTCATACTGAGATGTCTGACACTAGTCCAGTATGTGGTAGGATTTTAATGTAGCATGTTAACTTGCCTAATTATACTTCGCTTAGATTCTTGTTGGCATTCTCCAGACATGTTCTGGCTAAGTAAACAAGGTGAGGAAATTTCAAGATTTAGACTGGCTAGATGATGAAATGTGCACCCAAGGTAGTAATTATCAATGACTAATTCTTCCATAGTAGGTCAGTTACTACTAAGTAATTAGGAGATCGGTATAGTTTTCCTACATTTACTTTTATATTAAAAATGCCTTAACAAGTACAGCTTTCCATATTCTAAACATGCATGTTTAATTTCACTATAATAGACTGTTGACATTTTATTTTCCTTATTTTCATTCGTAAATTGAAGACTGTGCTCTCTTTTGGCAAACCAATATGATTTAAGAGAAACCAGTCAGCTTTTCAGTTTTCTCATTTGCAAATCATACATGATAATTCCTACCCCAAGAGATTCTAGTGAAGAATAAATAATGTATTTAAAAGAACCTTGAAAATTCTACAGCTAACTGAAGTTAGATGTGTTAGAGTTATCATCATTTAGCATGAATTGGTTAAATACATTTACTTTGATATAATTTTAATATGTACCAAAGACATCTCAGGTTTGGTTCGTTATTCCAATATTGTAATAATTTCACCAAAAAAATCTCTTATTCATTAATTCATCACATTATTGAGCTCCTACTATGTGCTAGGGACACAAAGAACACAAGCCAGCTCCCATGTATAGAAGATCTAATAATCTAATTCTTAATTTAGCAGCCTATGTAACTATTAGTGTTAATGAAACTAAACAGGAATTCAGTATTTAATGGCCTTCTAGGACCTGTTTAGTATTTGTTTTGCATTGTAATGACCCTCCAATGCGGTGCCCATCACCTCGTGGTTCACTGGGGTCTGTGTCAGCCTCGACAATGTAAGCTTTGTGGCCTTGGCGAATCCTTCGCCTGGAAGCAAACTCCAGGAGAGCAGGAGCATTACCTGCTGGGATCCCACTGTTCCCTTCTGGCTGCTCAGGGAAGATGTAGTGAATAAGGAAATGAAGGCAGGAGTCTTACACCTATAGCTTAGAGCTACATTTTCAAAATTAGAGGGGGCCTACCTGGTACTGAAGGAAGCAGGAGATATTTGGTTTTATGTTATTTTCGGGGCTAGCGATGCCATCCCCTATCTCTGTCCTCTCATTGTCAGTCCCCCAAACCCTGACAGAAAAGTCCCCACCTAACCTGCCTGCCTATTCTATTAATTCCCTTGGACTACAGAAATAGAGTATTAATTAACTAACTAGGTATAAAGTTCTCTGAAAGCCTACTGTAAAATTAGTTTTGGGGACTGTGGATAATACCCATTATATTTGGTAGCATATTACCATATTTTTCTTTATAGTTTCTATTTTAGACTGGGGGAAGGTAACATTGAGTATCTAATACATACATGTCAAGTACTATGCTGAGTACTTTTCAGTATATAAGTTTACTTAATTCCCATGCTCATAAGACTACAAGGGGTAGACATTATCTACAGCTTACATGTGATGAAATCGAGATCAGACTACTTAGTAGATAAAGCATGTCTTTGAATCTTGGTTTCTCTGGCCTCAAAGACTGATCTTTCTACCACTTTGTCAACACCACTAATATCACGGCTGCCATAAATAAACTACTCGCAGTACAGAAGGACAATTACAGTGCTCTATTTAAATATTTTATATTAGGTTAAATAAGCATTAAATATTCCATATTTTCACAGTGAATAAATTCAGCCACTGTGAATGTTTCATGAAGGCAACTTTATCTATACAAAATTGAAGAATGTGAATCAAAGCAGATTAGTTAATTTTAAAAAGAGCTATTTTGCCAAGGGAAAATAAGAGAAAACCTACTATATACTACAAACACAAACAGACTCAAAAAATCATATTCTATTTTGTATTAGTTCCACTAGGTCCCTCCACTAGAATATAATTATTTAGTCAGATTTCTTTTGGGAGAAAAAGCTTTTTCAGTCATTACAATTTCCCCAACAATCTGTTAAAATGCAAACCATGCCTTCTAAAAAAGGTGGTTCTCAATAAACATTAATTAACCCTGCTCCAAACTGTGGGAGTACGGGGCGGCTCTCCCTGACATGATTCCTTATCCTAGACACGAAAGAACTCGAGACGAACGGAAGCGACCGGAGCTTGCCTCGAGCGGGCTTCGTCGTCGTCCACGCGCAGCAGCTGCCCCTGCAGACGCCGCTCCTCACTGCGGAGCTGCTTCCTCATTTCCGACAATTCCATAATTACATTTCTTTTCTCCTCTGCAAATTCCCAGTGATAGGTAAAAATTATAACAGGTATAATTACAAAAGATTAAACATGAAAATATAACATAACTTATAAAGCTAGAATGCTCAGAGAGACATTTTTATGCAAGTTATTTTTGATGTTTTCCATATAAGATCATATCTGTGAACATCATTAAGCCCTACAAACACATTTCTGACAACACAGCAGTTTCGAAAGTTAAGAAATACTCTTGGGGGTGGGTCAGAGTGCAACTATAAAGGGGCGTGCAAGGTGCACAGCTGTGCACCTTGTGTGGCAGTTACACAAATTGTACGTGATAAAAATGCACAGAACTACACACGTACACTCACACACACACACACACACACACACACACACACACACGAGCACACGTGAAACCTGGTGAAGCCTAGTGAAAGTCTGCAGAGTGTGGCTACTACACCGTGTGATCTGTCACCACCGAGGGGGCCGGGGGAAGGGTGCCCAGCACCTCTCTATCTCTACTGTTTTACAATGTTCTATGAGTCCATTTCAAAATAAAAAGTTAACAATATTCTCGATTACAAGTTTGCTAGTTAACCCTACCCTCTGCACGGAGCTGGTTCTTCCTGGCAGGCACCGGAGGAGACTGCGCCCTGGACACGGACCGCTCCTGTTAAACAGCCATTGACAGATGTCAGTGTCTTACCTGCTCGGACGTAGCAATGTGTCAAAGAAACCAGCCTCCCCTCCGTCCTACCTACAAACTCACTTATGTCCATCCTCCCTCCCAGCGCAATGCTGGGGTCCCCGCCCCCACCAAAGACAACCTCGTCGACTGCACTGTCCTGAGAAGAGACCCCTACCCCTCCGTCAGTTCCTTTTCTCCACCCTTTTCCTCTCTCCAAGCACCTTCCTCTCAACTACACTTAAAAATCTCTCCCTTCTTTAAAAAAATTCTTACCTCGCCCTCATCACCATCTTCTGTCCATTCTCTCCTTCCCCTCAGCGCCATGGCGCTTTAAAGAGCAGTGAATGCAGCAGGTACGGCGTCTACCTCGTTTCCTTCACTCCTCACCACAGCTGGCTTTGCTCCCATACCCCATCCCCCCGCCAACACTGCTCTCGCCGTCACCAAATGACCCCAGTGGCACATGCAATGGGCATTTTAAGCCCTTATTTTACTTGGCCAGGAGCAACTGACATCATTGTCACTCTGTCACTCTCTGTCTCTATTTCCTTGCTCTGCTGGTAATTCCCCCATGTTCCATCTCCAGCCCTCTCTACTTCCCCCGAACTCATGCTAGACAATCGCGCTCACCTGACAAGCAACAATGTCCACAACTTCCAAAGCTGCAAACCCAGTCCCAGGCTTTCTTAGCCACAATCCACATTTGCAAACACCTACTCCACATAACCCTCGCCAGAACGTGAAGTTGTCACTGACTCCTACCTACACACACACACCATTTGTATCTCTTAAATATATCCTGATGCTGTCACCCCTTCTCAGTTCTTACTGCCACTGCCTTTGTTTAGGTCCTCAAAGTCTCACATCTGAACATCTGCAAAGCATCCTGGCCTCTACTGCATCTCCACACCACTGCCTAAGATAACGTTATGCAAAACAAACATGGCTGTGTCATTCTATTTAAATATTACAATGAATTCCCATATATTATCCACCACACACCTACTAACTCAGAATCTGAGAGGGTGAGATTCAGGAAGATGTTCTCCTAATACGTTTGTCCATTCTGGTAATGAATCTGTTTGGGATTCACGAGCCTACGGAGTAAAGTCAAACCCCTTTGCACTCTGTATAACCCCCTGCACGTGTCCTACCCGCCACCTCCTCGGCCACCTTGCTCAGGCATTCTCAGGCCCCAACCAAACGCAGTGTGTTCTCCATGTGTGCCACGCGCCTTACGCTTCCCCATGATTCTGTACGTGCTTAGAGTCCCTCACCCTCCTCCTCTTCATGGCAAATTCCTACTCATTCTTCAAGAGGCAACTCAAGGATCAACCCTTCTGGAACATTTTCCCGGCTCTCTTGATTACAGCTTAGTCTCGTGTATAAGGGACTTCATTAGCATAACTACAGCTAGCCGGAAGATACAGTATCAAAGACAAGGCATTCTTGAGGGCCTGGACAAGAACCATGTGCTAAATTCTGATTTGTCAAAAGAATTTAAACTTTAGGGTACAGAGTACTATCAGTTACAACTGAAATAGCAGACGAATTAATGTAGACATAACCTATATTTCAGAACTGAAACAATGTAACCTAGCTAAATATGATGAATAGGAAAATCTCATTCAATTCCCCAATCCAAAATAACTTAGCTAACATTAACAAATCAAAAGAAAAAGTATATACTTGAATAAAGGAACTTATAATGCTGTCAACTGAAGGAGGTCTTTGGAGTTTGCTGGCAATTTTGTTCTGAAGAGCAGGAACCACAGGAGAAGGCTGTCTCAAGTGCTGAAACAAAGAAACAAAAATAAATGTGTACACACACGCAAACACGTGCACACGTAAGTGTATGTATATATACACACATACACACCTAATACTTAACAAAACCATCGAAAAAGTGCAAAATGTTATTGCTTTTATTTGGTAAACTACTTTTTACCAAAAAAGTCAGAAAAACAATTACATAAAATCAAATATATCAGTTACTGTAAACATAAACGGATTTAGATATCCTTATTAAAAAAATATGACTCAGATCAGGATAAAAAAGTTCAACAAACTTAAGTAAAGCAATAGCATACACAATATCAGGAAAGCAACAAAAACAAAAAATATATATATAGCCAAAGCAAAACAATCATCTTAATAATAAAATAAAATTCTTTTTCTGGAAAACAAATAGATCAACTATAATCTAGTTCTCTTGTCACCAAGAGCGTTACAGATGTGAGAATTTTCTAGATCACAATAGAGTTCTATGTGTCCATATGAAAATAAAACAATTTCAGTTTACAATGTAATAAAGCTAATAGTTCCCAACTTCACATTAAAATTAAAATGCTAAAAACTCCCAATAAAGTGCAATAATAATTATCTGGGTAAAAAAGCTCTCATGTGGATGTTACATTGCTCATTTTGTACAGTAAAAATGAAATATTACTTTGCTGGACTTTGATAAAATTAGAAATATATGAAAGAAAAAGTTTTTTTTAAAAACCTCTAGGTGACCACAGCAAAATTATAAAGACAATATAAACTTTCTAAAGAACAGTAGAGGACGAAGCAAACAAAGCATAGTCCACATAATAAGAAAACAAGTAACTATCACAGAAGTAAAACAGTCAAATCCAATTAATATGACCAACTATATCAGTTATGATAAAGAAAAGAATGTAGATATCCTTACCTCAAAGATTATAACTCTCAAATTAGGGTAAAAAACAAATTTAAAAACTAAGTAAATATACAAGCTAAAAAATAAAAAATGTGACAAGTAAAAACTAAAAGAGTAGACAAAAATACGTATCAGGCATATGCAAATGAAAAAAATGGCAGCTAGCAATGACAATTTTAGAATTAACGGCAAAAAGCATTAAATGGATCAAAGCTGATTTAAAACTTTACGGTACTTCACAATTAAATTTTACCAGTCATAAAATGATATATTCCTAAGAAAGAGTATTTTCCTTAAACCTAATAAGGAACTGGCAGAAACACAATTGTGAGAAGCTAACAAATAATAGATTATCTATTATAATAAAATATTCTGATGTCCACTCAATTTTGTTGTAAACCTAACACTGCTTTAAAAAATAAACTTTATTAAAAAAAGAATATGATACTTGAATAATATACTTTAAAAGGCTGAACAAATATTCAGCTTTAAACTCTAATAAAGACTACTGCCTAATATTCCTAGAACCCTAAAATAAACAAAACAAACCAAAACTATAGATCTTATTTATGAATTCTCTCAATGTTCTAGCAAATTCTAATGATAAATTCTTGCCATTTCTATTATCATAAAATCCTGGGATGAGAAATCCAATTGTTTATTTGAACCAATTAAAAATGGCTCAAGTTATCTAAAGTAGGTTACACAGTGGACAGTGTACCAAACCACATCATAAATACACCAGAGGAGCCCACTGGTAAAAAGTGACCTTTTTATCAATCCTGCTTTGAAAAAATGATGTTTGCGTAAATCTAAATTTCTAAAAACAATTTTCTTAAATTAAACTGGGCTAAACCCACAAGACATACAGGGTCTTTCAACGTGTGGTCCACAGGCCGACCACATCTGAACCCCTAAGGATGCCAGTAAAATGCAGGTTCCTAGGCGGCCATCAGACTCAGTACATCAGACACTTTGTAGATGAGACTCGAGAACACGCATTTTTTAACAAGATGCCTGTGACAGTCACGCACGGACTTTTAAACACAGCTCTGGAACAGGAGCCCAGGTGTACAGAGAGGAAAGCTCCGTCCAGTGACTTGGATGCACGTGCCCAACAGTGGATGTGAACCCCCATCTCAGGCACAAACGTCAGACCAGGCTGTGCTGAGCCAGCGGTTTTTCTTTAATTTCCCATCCATCATGGACAAATGTGTAAAACAGTCAGAAGAATTACTAGATAAATAAAAAACTTAAAAGGACATTATGTAATTCAAGCCCAGCTTTTGTATTAGCAGAGTCAACAGACATAAAATCACTTTTACAAGTTGCCACGTAAGTTTCCACTTATTCTCAATTTCTGTCCTGTCCCTGTCGTGAATAGTGCAAGGGTGCTGGCCCACGGGCCACGGGCACAGAGCCAGATGGCTAATTAACCCGCTGCATTCACTGGGGGACAGCAACAGAACACAGTGACATCGCCTCGTACAGCAGGTCCAGTGCGGCCCCCCTCCCCACTTTCTCCCTCATGGTACCAACTCCCCGACTGTCGCGGACAAAGTGGGTTCAACTACGCTTTACCCGACCTCGTTGGAGACTGACCTTCGATTCTGGCCCAGGTACATTCTCTCTTTCGTAGTAGTGCTGAAGCTGCAGGTTATGTTTTTCCTCTTCTTCTTTCTTCTTTCTTTCTGCTTCTTTTCGTCTTTCTTCAGCTAACCGAATAAGCTCCTCATTTTTTAGCCTTTGCTTTAAAATAAAGAGAAAACTATATATACTCCACACATATATTCCCTATTCCATTCAAAAATATGCTGCCTTATTTGTGTGCAATAAAGAAGCAAAATTGAAGATATAGTTGTTCTTTAACATAAACTGTCTGCTTCACAATAAATTAGGCAGCTTTTATAACATCCTTAGCATAAACTATTTATTGACTTTAAAATGTCAACATTTATGCCTTTTCTTCACTTAGTTTTTCACTTTAATAAAATAATATCCAGTGAATGGGTACTGAACTGGTATTTTCTAAATGTGCCCCAAGACTGGTCTCCTCTGTAAGTAATAAACACCTTTTCGAGACAAAATAAAAATTTCACTTTCAGACTAAGTAAAAAGGAGGAGGAAAAAAGTTCACCTCCTCCTCTTTCTCCCTTTTCTTTTCCTGTTCCTCTTCATACTCTTGCTGGATTCGCGCTCTCTGTTCCGCCAGCCGTTTTTCTTCTTTTTCTTCTGCGATTCTCAGTCTCTCTCGCTCTGCTTCCTCTCTTTGTTTCTTTTCCTCAATCTAAAGAATTAAACCTAGTTATTTCTTTGTAAACTACTGAAAAGTTAGAATACCACTTACTTCTTCTGAGTATTCTATGAATTCAACATTTCTATCCTTTTTTGAAAGTAAAAAGTTCCTAAATTTTTCAGTTTCCTGTGTTTTATTAGGGAGGTTACATGAGGTAATGTCATGAGTCAAATGCAACATTATGAGCTGAGTAAAATTCCAGCTCCACCAAATCCTTACAGACTGTGTGACCTTAGGAAACTTTCTTGGTCAGTTTTCTCACTTGGTAAAAAGAATGAATAACGACTACATCTCAAAGGATGCTCAAAGAAATGAAATGAAAAAGATATGTAACAACCATAAAAGTTCCTCCTTGCTAGAAGGTACTCAATAAATAATTCATGACTGTATTGACTTATAACGTTGCTACTCTGTCTCAAAGTTTCTTGGCTTGATTAGTATCTTGAAACAACAGTAAAATCAACATGTTAGCATTCGATCATTCTTCATGCAAGAAGCCCTCCTCCAAGAATGTCCTTTCCTTCCTTCCTAAATACTGGTGAGCTGTAAGGACAAAGATGACTTTAGCCACAAGGATTCATAATTAAGTTTCATCTTGAAAGCCACCTGGAATGCACAGTTCTGAATACTCTGTGGGAATATTCTGAGGCAGAGTCCAAGATCTGAAAGAAAGAGAACCCTAAGAGAGAGTCTACATTCTCCATGAATACAGTGGGGAGAAGGGCAGCATGGGTACTGGCATTCGTGACACTGGTTTAAAGCTACCAATAGGTTTTAGCTACTCTTAGGTATGATTTGATTGTCACCATTCATATTATTTTTGTTGTTTTTATCTGCATTGTCTCCAACTTCAAGACCGTTATATCAAGTGCTGTCAATCTTTTGAGCAATTAGGAACTTTAATCTTCTTACATGTCGCATGACTTCACATGCTAGGGCTTTGCCCACATCACTGTTAAATATGCACAATCCTAATATTTAGTACTAAGCAGTGTGCACGTAATGGCTTCTTCAAGTACAATATACCTAAAGAAAACATCAGTTATGATCTACACAACAAAACCTCACATTTAACACTCAGTTTCCTCTTCTTCCTACTCCATGAAAAAAGAAATCACAAATACAGAGTCACTTCTCCACTAAAGGTCACAATCATAAATGGATCGCACACCTAATGAATCCACAGAAATGCCATTCCAACAGAAATGCTACACAGCAGTTCAACGGAAAAAGGAAAGCTATCTTCTCGGCGAGTGGTTTTCAAACTGTATGATACGCAAGTGCTTTGGGATTCTGCAAATATTTTATTGAATGTATTATTTGTAAAGCTCCCATTTAAAATGTTACCTAAATACTCACATGTGTTATTTACTAACCTGTGACCACACGAAGGCTTCTGCTTCACGAACAAACGAACGGTACACTTACTTGCTGCACGCATGCAGCCAAGGCTTCTCTTGCATCTTTGAGCACAGATGTGAACATTTTATAACATTCCCTTTAACACTTAAGTTTAGAGATACTTCTCGCCTGACACTATGTCATTGGTAGTAATAATAAATACTATTGAGCTATTTTACATTTTCTTAGAATTCTGTGCTAGATTTTGTCTGGGGTAAGCAGAGAGGGTTAGGCTGCTGAAGAAAACAGGCAGACGACCATTCGCTAGCGGTCCACACAGGCACACTGAAGGTTCACGGGGTGGGTGAACCGAAAGCTGAACTCACTGTGACACTGATGTAGCCAAAGCTCCCTCCCTCACCAGTGGTCTTCTCCAGAGGGAGAGAATTCCAGGAGCTCCCTAGAAATAGTTCTGTACCTACAGATGTGATACTTAAAATCAGGTGACTTGGGTACAAGCACCGGCCTCACGATTTGCCAGCTCTGCCACCACGGACGAGTCCTTAGTCTGGTTTAGTTGCATGTCACAGAAAAAATAATACCTTCCTCAGAGATTGTTGAGGTTTAATGAGGTACTACATGTAAAAGTATCTTATAAACAATAACAAGCTATACAATTGCAACATTTTGTTTATTTGCTTCCTAAATTCTACTCTAGATCACACCAACACTTGCTAATTAAGTACAATGGGAGCTATTAAGTTTTGACTTACTATCATTATGGGCAAAAGACCACAGGGTCTTTCAAGTTCAACAGGTGACACTATGACCCTCAAACTGCTGTCATCTGACTTCTGTGGCCAATACCCTTGGGACTTGATGCTACTCTCTTACACTCGATGCCTCTATTCATTCTGCTGATCCTCAGAAAGGTCCTTCCATCCGTTTGCACTGTCACCACTCTAGTAAAGAGCCCTGTTTCCAATGTTTTAAATCCTCCAACAATACATTCTAAACACTAACACCAGACCAATCATCCACAAGACTGCATCTATCATGTCACTGCCTTATGTCAGAGTCCACAACAATCAGGATTAAAAAGATGACACGCTCAAGCAGACACTCTTTAAGAGGAATTGAAGACACTGGGATTACACTGGGTAGCCTTAAATGTCGGACTAGGGAATTTAGACAATTCCTGTAGAAACGAAAAGCTACTACCTAGTTTTGAGTGAAAAAGAGTAACATAAAGTTATATCAAAGGAAGATTAACCAGGCCACGAGATTAACCTGACACTGGGGTTTAAGTGTGGGTGGAAGGGGCAGTAAGGAGAGAAGACACTGAACCCCTCCAGGGCTCGTCTCCCATCTCAGGCTCCCTCCCTAGTGATCAGCACGGGGTGGCCATGGTACAGGAGCTCAATAAACACCGGATGCTCAAGTGTCTTCCTGCGCATCCCTATTTTAAGTGCTATTTGTTTACATAAATAAATGTGGCAAATAACTGCAAAATGTGATTACATCTAATTTTTATTTGTTTATAATTTATACTGAGCCAAGAACATCAAATCTTTTGGGTAAAAAACTATTCCTTTTCTACTAACACATAAGCATCTAGAAAGACTAATTCTATTCCTAATAGGTGAATATTTTAAACCTTTCGGTTTTAGAAATTTCAGCACTCTTTAACAATCATTTAGTTTACAAAAGATTGAGTAAACTGGTATACCTAACATGTCTCCTGAATCCTTTTTCAGATATGTGATATTTTAGTACTACTACCTGTATCTGATATAAATTAGAGATTATAGGTAACTGCATGGCATTTTAAAATTTATTCTTTATCCGATGGATAAAAATCTTTGCAAGTTTAGTTTGTTAACACTCTTATGAAACTTTGAAACTATAATCAAATAAGTATTTCACCTGAAAACGAAGAAAATTCTTGTATAATTCTTGCTGTTTAATCTGAAGTTCAGTTGGAGGCTCACCGAATATATTTCCCCGAGCAAAAGGAGAGCTCTGTGTCTGTACACAACCTTGAAAGAGAAATATTACAAAAAAAAAAAAATACCATTAGCCAATGTTTAAAACATGTAAATGTTAAAGAATGAATGGTTTGCTACTAAGTTCATATTTTAAAAAATGTGCTAAATCTGGAAGTCCAGAGGCTACAATCAGAAAAGGATGGCTGAGATTAGAACCTGAAGGCCAAATGAAAAATAACAGAAGAAAAACAGTGAAACTAAAATAAATAGCTGAAAAATCATAACATATCTACACCTGAAAGACACCAAGAAAACATAAAAGCTAATAACCCAAACAACTCTGATTACAGCAAAGGCTTTAAAATTTATATAGAGAAAAAAAGTGCATGTTTAAGTTCTTATGAATGTAAATATTCATTTCTTAATGCTATTGCTTATATATTAAAATGTATTATGTATGTAAAAAATTTCCAAAATTGTCTTAAAAAATCAGTAATTCCAAGGTCTTCCATCCATGGTTAAAGCAATAAAGTCAGCTCTAAAAACATTTTTTTAATAAATATAACTTTTCAATCATTGCAATAATTTTTTAAAAAAATTCTATTGAAGGGATATAAACAAAGTAACATTATCTAGTATATTGCCTATTAGTATCACACATTCTGAGCAAGGAAAAAAATATTTCATAAAATTTCTACTTGAAAAATAATTATACCTCAGGAATCTCTTTAAATGCAGAAAAAAAAAACCTACTTAAATTTAAGCCTCATATAACTGTTTACATTATTTTTTATTTACTGACTCATTCTTTATATCATTCATCTAAAGCATTTATTTCTCTCACCTACATAGTTCGTGTAGGCTAAATGCTTTGCAGTTTAGCTGCCTTTTAGGTTTCTCTTTGTCTTTGTATTTAAATTTTTTAATGCTTATTTGAATAGGCCAGCAGAAAGCCAAATCAATACTTACATTAAAATGTTATACTTTGATAGAAAAGCTGATTAGCAAAACAAAACTAAGTTGTATGTTTCGCTTTAATGATCACTGAAATTCTAAGCCTTTGGGGCAATTAGAGAATATTAGAGACAGACAAGGTCTTCTAAAAACACATCAATTATAAAACAAAACTGCAGGAAAACTGTTGCTTTATACAAAGAAAATGAAAATGTATCTAGGCAACAAAATAAGCCAAAAAAAAAAATTTTAGCCAAATTAGCATGGACTTTATAAACATGATTCTTCTTCCAAGAACCAGGGATAAAAAAAGAGCATTAAGAAGGACTTAATGAAGACAGAACATTAAAAGATAATGAACCTTAAGCACACGTTATAACGTCCAATTTTCAGATATACAAGTTCCCTAAGGCCTTTAAATGTCACATACATATGTGTATGCGTGTACACACAGAATATACACACATACATATACATGTGTATACATATATACACTTATATATATATGTGGTGGCATAGCAAGAGATTATGTGACTTTGAATAAATTTTTATATTCAGGAAGTCTATGTTAATTCTTAGGGGATGAAAGTTAATTTAGGGGAATTTCGATTCATGCAAAAAAAAAGGAGGAAACCTTGGCGGTGTGTAGAAAGGCTACAGACAAATTCTGCTGAGCATATTCAATTAAGTTTGTGCTCGTTCTTGAGAAGGGGTTTTTATTTTTCCAGGGCTCTACTCGGTAAGCAGAGCTAAATGCCTAAAAATGTTATTACTAAGACAAAGAAAGTTCTATGCTGAGACAACTACAAACAATACTGGGCGTGGAAAAAAAAGGTAGAGAAAGGGTCAGTAGCACTGAAATCTCAATACAGATTACTAGAAGAAAAAGCAAATGAAGAGAAAAAGTAATAATAATCAGAAAGAAGCCAAAGTGCTCTCTTCACAGCAATAACATGAAAAGGTGCTTCAATTGCATGCTGAATTATTACAGACCAAGAGTGATAGCCAAATTAATAACTTCATCAAAACCTTACAGCTCCAAAAATCAAAAGTGGATCCACTGAGTAAAAATCTATTGTGGATCGATGTAAGAAAACATTTTCTGGTAACTAGAGATCAAATATGGTACAGGTTGCCTATGGCAACAACAACCCACCCATATCCTGAAGTGTTCAAAAGGCTGCGGAGTAGTGCTACCATCGACGGCTTGAAAGATGCAAGACTAGGGATTCTAATCATGATTTCTCATTACATCTGTCTGTTTGGCCAATAAGCCATAAGAGTTAAAAATAAAAAAGTCATTTTTTGAAAGTCAGAGCTATTTTAGAGGACTTCTTAATGTAAAAGTTCTTTTCTAGCCTAAAATCAAAACTTTTGTGAAAGTATAAAGTAGTATTTGTAGTAAATAAATGGTTACTTTTATAGACATCAACTTATGTTGATTTTTAAATATGTAACATTTTTATATATACTTGATAAAGATGACAATTTTTCCTGGCAAGTCATAAGAAAATATATTAATTTTTAATTTACAGAACTTTTAATTGAAGGAAGTTGCTTAATAGCAAATCAAAAATATTTGCTTAAGAAATGGGGATGTGACCACATACCAAATCAAACTTTTAATTATTTCATTTCTTTGTACATTGTGGTTTTAATGAGGGAGAACAAATGATTATAGAACAAACAAAAATGAATTTCATTGTACAATTTATCATATCACATCTGATACCTCTCATTAACTCAAATAGTTATGGGTATAAGAAGCAAACTGTGTACATGTAAAAAGACAATCTGATTTTAAGCAATGTCTTCCCACCAGCAAAATGAAAATGTTATCAGCAGCTAAAATATACATAAGCGAGCTACAAAGCTTGAGAGAAAATAGTTTTAAGAAGCAAACTATATTTCCCTATTCATATTTTTCAAAATACCTATGCAGGAAAGATATTGTAAACAGCACGAATAACATGTTATGCTTCCTGACTCAGAGTAACCAAATTCTCAAAATTACAGTACGACTTTGTCAGAGAACAGAAGAGAAACGTTAAATGAACAATTTTAGAAATGTAAAAGAAAATATAGAATGTAATTAAAAACCTGAGTTTTTATTTGTAGAATCTTCTAGGTTCTCAGCATTTGAAGTGGCTAAATTTTGGTCTAGAGCTACAACAGCCCTTTTATCTTCGTATGTTCTTGCATCTGGGTTATGGTAGGCATCTACATTTTGTCTGTGCATCCTATTCAAATCAGCTGAGAGGGAAAAATAAGCCGTTTATTTCAATAAATACATTTCTATAATTACTATGCTTAATACATTTTCTTAAAATAGGGAATCTGAGAGAAAAACAATAGAACAGAGCTGGAATAATTCAATGACATCTTGGTGCCCTGAAAAAGGAAACAAAATTACTAAAACATGAGGTTAAAAAAAAATAACTTTACATAATAAACTCAAAATCAGTATAGAATTTAGAATATGCAAATCTTTGAGAACCCATAAAAACCATATTTATATCTATTTATTTCAGAATATGGAATCTCTTTAATATACAAAAATATAGCAACAACTCAAAACAAGCCACAATGAAATTTACCCAACGTCATTAGCGTTCCTAATGAAAAAATATAATCACGTGGAGTTTTAAAATACATGCACAAATTCTTTGACAATCCTCCCTTAAAAGATGGATGGAGCTTGATCTCCCTCCCCTTGAGTGTGGACCAGAGTTTATAGCTCACTCTTATAAACAGGATATTGCAGAATGATGATATACAACTTCCGAGGCTACTTCTTAAAATGTGTTGTTTCCACGTCACTTAATCTACTGCATCACTCACTCTGAAGAAAGCCAGCTATCCTTATTACAAGGATACTGAGGGGCCCTATGGAGAGGTCCATGTGACCAAAAACTGAGGCCTCCTGAGCCATATTGAAAATGGACTCCCGTCCCAGTCGAGCCTTCAAATGACCAGAGCCTACATCCTGACATCTTGAACTGCAACTTCAGGAGAGATCCTGAGACAAAACCACCCAGCTAAACTATACAAATTATTGACCCGCAGAACTGCAAGATAATAAATGTTCATTTTTTTAAAACACTACATGTTGGGGTAATCACTTATACAGCAATAGACATCACACACACGGCAAAAATCTGAGCATGTCGGACTGGGTCGAACAACCAATCTTCAAAACAGACCTGAGTGACTGAAGAACTCAAAAGTTTTAACAAACAAAAAGCTGTTCTCTATGAACAACTTGGATAATATGGCAGCAGTGAAAGCAAACTTAAACCTGGATATAAGTATTTATCAGGAAGTCTAGTATGTTCGAGGATGTATTTTCAACATGAATCACAATCAGAATACCAGATAGAACATGGCAAATGACATGTGAATGTTACCAAGGAGAATGAGAGTTCAAAATCAAGACAGGTTGAACTCAGACACCGAGTAGGATGGGTGGGGAAAGCATAATGAAACAGAATGAAGTGAGAAACAAGGATGTTCTGGCAACACTGAAGTGGTCCAGCTTGACTAGAGCACAAAATACACGGAAAAGAGCAATGAGAAATAAGATCGGAAACTGCAGATTGGATGCCTATTCTGGAACATTCTAAAACACAAGCAGATGATTCTCAGTTCTATTCTGCAAATGGTGGTGGAGAGCATTCTGTTGGTTATAGAAGTAGAACTAATAATAATGGCAGCTAACATTTTTATATTCTATATAATAACCTATATGATTATACTACTTTCACCCCAGTATTATAGATGACAAAATGAAACTAAATTAATTTGCTCAAAGACCACAAGGCCAGTAAGTGGCAGAACAAGAATGTGAACTCAGATAGTGACATTCCAGAGTCCCAAATAATTTTTGAGTATGCAACAATACAATTGGTTGTACATTTGATACATATGGCTTAGATGTGAAAAACAAAGAAGAATGAAGAAGTTATGAGAAAATGGCAAGAACCTAGACAAGACATAATAAATTTCAACTATGATGAAGTATGAATGAAAATGAAGAGAATTCAAAGAACACTGAAGAGGGAGAACTTATACGTTAGGCTTATTAATCAACTCAATATGGGGAGTCAAAAGAACTCTGCATTTCTTAGTTTGAATGATCAAAATTATGATGCATTTACAGAAAAAGAGGAGCTGGATTTACAAAGCGAAATTTGATTTTGCGTGCTAGGTCTACATAATCCATCAAACGTCAGGTGCAGAGATGCAGAAGACAGGCTGGAAATGAAGTAGTTTTAAAAGTGGTCAGGGGCAAAGAAAGAGATGTGAAGACCGTCCACAGAGTGGGCCTAAAGAGAAACACAGGAGCAGGAGAGATGAGGTGGGAGAGAATGAATGGGGAGGAAGAGCACGCCAACTCAAGGAACACACAGCATGAGAAGACAGTCCTCAAATAAAGATCATGTTTACAGACCTAGAAGCGTTTAACCTGGATCACAATACACATATCCAATAAATGTCAGCTGAAGAGGGGACAGCCTCTGAGAGAGTGCACAGGGCTTAAAGGAAGGAAAGAACGAACTGTCAACCTAGTTCAAAGAGAATGAGGGCTGAGTACAAAACATTACACTGGAAATCAGGACATCAATCATTTCTGAAAATGTAGCATCAGCAGAGCGATGGGACCTAGAAGCTATATTATGGAATAGAAGTACTAACAGGGTGATTAGATTGCGGCAACAAGCAGAGTACTTTTTAATGTATTTTATATGATAAAAGAAGTACAACATGGACAGAGCTCTGTCTGTGTTTAAGAGCAGAGCTCTGTCTGTGTTTAAGAATACAAGTAACCCAAGTATGTTCAGAGGTATAAGGGAAGAAATGAGTAGAAAACTGAAAATGTAAGAGAGAAGGGACTGGGTGAAATCACAGAGAAAAGCTGATTACAAGAAAATTACCCAATAGCAAGGACTAGTAAAGCAAGTACTAGCTAGGTGCTCCAGAAATCATCATCAAATCCTGAATCTATCTGAATTTGGGAGGGAAATGAAAATAGATGATGGGGAAAGTTGAGGTTATCGACTACTAACTATAGTCCCTAAAGTCACAGAAACAAAACCAATTTAACTCAAATAGGAAATCAATCATTTCATTGTCATTCAATTCACTAGAATAGCATAAGACCAGACTATATGAGAATCACTATGAATATTACATACAATATTCTATTTTCTATTATAAGAGTGCAGTACATCGCAGTCTCTCCTTCCAGATGATACCCACAGCTGCGATTCTGCTGCCAAACTAGTGAATGCTTAGGGAATGAAATCTCATTTTGGTATTCACCTGCACAAATAATAAATTAAGATATAAATACCCCATAAGGAAACAAACAAAATGATAGGCTTCGAAATCAGTAACATGTTATAATTTACTGTTCTGATTACACATGGTCTTCTCACTTAGAATAGTCAATGTATTTATATAAAAGGAAAATTAATTTCAGCAGAGTACATAATTATCAGGATTTAAGACTATCAGATTCAGCAATCAAAACAAATCCATATTGATTTTTATTGAAAAAAATAATTAAGAAATTAAAATTGATTTGTCAATCAATTGGTCACTCTATCTTTTCGTGAGATAGTACAAAATCAGGTTTGAAATAGGCTAAAAATGAAAATAAAAAAGGCACTTTGGTCGAGTGTAATAGGCCAACTGCACAAAGATGTCACTAAACGGGGGTTTTATTTCTAATGTAAATCATCATGTTTAGTATAAAACTGGTATTATAAGAATAATTCTACAACAAACAGAATTACAAAAGAAAATGTCACAGATTGACAAGTAGGAAAAATAATTCTACTCCCTGAACAACTTATCAAACCAAGGATAAATTATATGATATCTATAGGTAAATAATACATAAACGGTACTTTATTTTTTCATTACTTAATTTATAATCTTTATTTTTTCAATAAACAAATGAATATTTTGATATTAAAATTAAATTTAAAAGTTATTTGCTTTTTACTATGGTAGAAAATACAAAACATTTTAAAGAAAATGGCTAAGATACATTAACTATTACTATAGGCCCACTATGATTCAGCAATCCATGGCTGACATACCAACTCATTTACATTGAGTCAATTCAAAGGACTAAAGAATATTTCCAACTCTGGTACTACACATTTCAAAGTTAACTCAATTTAAAATAGAGACACTTACTTTTAGAAATCAGTCTCTAAGACAAATAAAATAATCTAAATGGTGGCTCATAAAATAAATCTCATAAATTTAAAAATGAAATAACAAAAAGTATAATCTCTAAACAAAATAAAATATACACTAGAAGTGAATAAAAGAAAGCCATCTGGAAAATGCCCAGATATTTAGAATTTTAAAAACTCACTTCTAAATAATCAAGTCAAAGAAAAATCACAAAAAAGATTAGAAAATTGAATGAAAATGAAAAGACAACATTTTGAATTTGTGAGATACAGTTAAAACAGTAAGTACCCACAGAGAAATCTGTAGTTTTTGAATACATTTATTAGAAAATAATAATAATAATGTCTCAAGTTATAATCTAAGTTTCCACATTAAGAAATTAAAAAGAAGATTAAGCACAAAGCAAACCAAAAGAAAATAGTAAAGAACAGAAATCAGTAAAACAGGAAAAGAACGATAGAAAAACCAATGAAAATAAAAGCTGGTTCTATGAAAATATCTATAAAATAAATAAATATCTGCCAGACTGTTTAAGAAACAAAGAGAATATACAAATTATAAATATCAGGAATGAAAAAGGAGCCATCATTGTAGATCTTACAGACACTGAAAAATAATGAAATATTATTAACTTTATACCAATAAATTCAAAAACAGATGAAATTGGTAAATTCTTGAAATGATTCAAAACACTAAAGTTCACACAAGAAGAAATAAACTGAATATCTATTTACTAAAGAAACAGAATTCATAGTTTAAAACCTTCCCAAAGAAAATTCTGAGCCCAGATGGCTTTGTTGGTAAATTTGACCAATAGAAGAGGAAACTTCCCAACTCGTGCTGTGAGGCCAGCATTATCCTGATGCCAAAATCAGACAACGCGGTAAGGAAAGAAAAACAACAGCCATGCCACCCTGAACATGCCTGATCCCGTCTGATCTTGGAAGCTAAGCAGGGTCGGGCCTGATTAGTACTTGGATGGGAGACCACCTAAGAAGACCAGGTGCTGTGGGTGTTAAAAAAAAAAAAGAAAGAAAGAAAGAAAGAAAAACAAATATCCTTATGATCCCAGATACAAAAATCTCTAGCAAAATATTAGCAAATCAAATTCTACAACACATAAAAAAGACAAGAGTATGACTAAATAGGGTTTATGCCAGATGAAAAACTAGTTCAAGATTCAAAATAAATCAATGTAATCCACCATATAGCGACAGAGTAAAAAAGACAAGATTATCATTTCAAAAGATGTAGAAGAAATTAGACAATCACAAGAAATGGATAAATTCCTAGAAACATACAACCTTATAAGACAAATATCCTAGACCCAATGTAAAAAAAAAAAAAAAATCTGAAAAAACTTAACAGGTAACATTACACTAAATGGGAAAGACTGAATGCTTTCTACCTAAAATCATGGACAAGACAAGGATGTCTGCTCTATTAATTTTCAAACATTGTACAGGAGTTCCTAACCAGTGAGAAAGGCAAATAAAATAAGAAAAGCATTCAGACTGAAAAAGAAAAAGTAAAACTGTTTGCGAATAACATGACCATCTACATTAAAAAATCTCAAAGCATATACAAAAAAAAACTACTAAAACTAATGAGTTCAAAAGGGCAATATACAAAAAGCAACTGTTTCTGTAAATTAGTAATGAACAAATTGATATATATTTTTAATGTATCATTTAAAATAGCATCAAAATTCGTGAAACACTTAGGGATGCAATTAACAAAATATAAGATCTGAAAACTACAAAGTACTGCTAAGAGAAGTTAACTGAAAGTAATAAGTGGATAAATATTCCACATTCATGGATCAAAAGACTCAATACTGCCAGCTGTTCCAAAACTGATGCTATCCCAATGACAATCCCTCCACAACTTTTTGTTGAGGTTGAGAAGAAATATCACTACACATTTAAAAGAATGGCTAAAATTTTAAAGATGAACAATTTCAAGTGCTGATAAGGATTCAGAGCAACTGAAAACCGCGTGCTTTGCTGGTGGGAATGCGAAATGACACAACCACTTTGAAAAAAGGTCTGGCAGTTTCTTACAAAGTTAACATGCACTTACTATATGTCTCAGCAACTCCATTCCTAGGCATTTACCCAAAAGAAATGAAAACTTATGACCACACGAAGACCTAGAAGTGACTGTTTACAACTTTATTCATAATAGCCTTAAACTGTAAAAAACACAAATGTCCATGAACTGGTAAACGGATAAACAACTGTGGTACCTCCACACAATGAAAAACTATTCACTGATAAAAAGAAATAATCTGCTGGCATATACAACAACAAGGATAAAGCTCAAAAACATTAAACGGAGAGGAAAATGTCGATACGAAGGCAATATTATCATGAGTGCTACTCAGAAACCGGCAGGAATATAGGACCAGATAATCTGTAAATGTTTTATATCTTGACTGTAGCACTGATTACTAGAATCAGTTGTTGAAACTCATTAAACAATATACTTAAAAAGTATATTTTATTATACGCAAATTGTGTCTCAATAAACAACCTAAAAAAACAAATCTAACTGGAGAAAATACAATACATAAAAGAATACAAATATTTAACCAAATGTATGAAGAAATGCTTAATCTCACTATTCATCCATTAGAACTATAAGATACTTTTGCTATCTTTCAAATTGTTTTTTTTTCTCTTGAGGTACAGTTTCTTAAAATTTTAACATATGATATTCATGTATCATCACCATAATCGGATACAAAACAGTTCTAACATCCTAAAAAACTCTATCATACTATCTCTTTATATCTCTTTATAAAAGTTATATCTCTTTATATTTCTTTATAAAAGTTATTCTTTCTCTCAGCCATAACCCCTGGCAATCACTGATTTGTTCTCCATCCCTGTAGTTTAGTCATTTTGAGAATGTACAAGGATGTAACCTTTAGAGAGGTTTTCTTTCACTTAGACTTTGAGAGTCTTCCAAGCTGCTTTGTGTGACAAGAGTTCATTCTTTTTTATTGCTGAGTACTGTCCCATTGCATTAACGTACCAGTTTATCCATTCGCCCATTGAAAGACAGAACAGAATTAGCTTTTTATGAGAACTTGAATACGGAACTTTAATGAATAAAGAGCTGAGAAAGAAACAGATTTTAAGTGTAGAGCAAATAACAAAAACGAGAAGCATTTAATATGGTTGATGCTGTTACAACTGCATGGGTAACAGATTTTGATATTTTATTAAAAAATTCTTTCCCTTATAAAGATATCTTCCTTAGAGAGCTATGATAAGGGTGAACATTCAATTTCTTTAATTTCTTTGTAATAAAAGATCAAAGATAAAGGAGTAATCAGAAAAGCCACCATCTGAATTAAAGTTAGCCAATGGGATTATACGATTTTGGTCATCACAAGAAGGTAAAACAGAACACTGCTCTTCACTACATAATTCAAATATAACAGAAAAATTACGTTCCCTGCCTCTCTAAAATATAACAGACACATACAAGACAAGCCGATATTCTTTACATAATGAGTTTACTTGTTTGCAAAATACCATTAAAAAATAGTATCTGATAATATGGTGTACCTTTTCTATTTCATGGCATGACTATAGCATTAAAAAAGCAAACTAAATATTACTGCAAAATGAAAATCTTAGAATAGTTTGCTCCATTCCCATTAGATCAAGGAATTCTAAAACAGTATTTTATAATTCAATAACCCACACTTATCCTAACACTTCAACCAATTAAAAGACATACAGAACACCATATCTGTATTGTCTTAATTGGAAATAATCTTAGAGGCAAGCTAGAAAGTTCTAGGAAATTGTTCTATTCCAGTGTTTCCCAAAGTTTCAGTCATTTAGGCACCTCCTTCATGGTAACTGGTATGTTTTCTATCAATTAGCAATTTAAATTTACTGTGGCAAAGGCTGGCTAGATGCTGGTCAATCTCACGTGCTCCTCCTGGGCATTAAAAAAGCAAAGCCTCGCAGCTCCCGTGCGGTTAAGTTAGAACCCTGTAACTAGGTCTGAATCGCGAAACAAAGATAAACATGCTATTCCTCCACTCCTAGGCCAGGCTCCAACGAAATTCTCCACTTGTTCTCCCACTTCTGGGCCCTGACTGTGTAGCCAGAAGGGGAGGACTCTGAAATGGGGGAGTGACACGATGGACGAGGCCCTGATTCCTGAGCCACCTCTTGGAGGAGAAGCACCAGAATAGTCTCAGAATGTGACATACATGAGAAGTAACTTCTACTGCCTTGAGCCTTCAGCTACAGCATTTTTTGTTAAACAGCTAGAATAATACCTCTACTTTAAAAGGAAATGTTATAGTTCTATCCATAAATGGAAAACCAATGTTTTTTAATACATATTCGAAGATATTTAACCTTTTAAATATGAAATGTTTATCTATGTATCACCTAAAATCACATCATCTATAGAGAGTAAGCATCTTCAAAAACTATGATGAAAATATTTATGGAGTAAAGATAGAAAAAAAAGAGTTATCTCATTAATTTAAGTGGGCCTCAAATAGATTTCTTCTAAAAAGTCATCTTTAACAAAGAAACAAAGGCATGATACTTAAGAATTCTAATAACTCAATATCCAAAAAAATCTTCTGAATGTATCATTCAACTATCTCTAGGATAATGTAAAACACCTGAAGAACAACATGAAATCTAGTAAATAGTAAAAATCTATATTTTTACTATTATAATCGGTTTTTATGATTTATTTCTCATTTCTAATTAAACAATTTTCAAAAACAGTATCTTTACTTTCTCAGCTAAAAGCTAATCAGAGAGGATCCTACTGTATATAACGGGCTAGCTGTATGAAACCTCTCTTTTCCAAGAGCTTGTTGTGTGATTTCTAGATCAAACATTTCTGAAAGATAAATATGATTCTGCAACCTGCCAGCAAACTGCTGAGATCGTCTTTATTTTTAAAAGGGTCCTTGCAATGAGCAAGTATATGATATATAAGAATTGAACACATCCCTTGCCACACTATTCCACATCGGTTACTTTAAAGCTACACAAAACGAACAAAGTTAAAAAAAAAATTGTAATAAGAGTTTTATGATTTTTACTAGGAAACTTTTTTAAATTCTCGGTACAATTTTAGGTAAAAACTTACCAAATAACATGAGCTTTTCTCTGCAATTGAGTTATTATCACCAGAGGATGGACAGTTTGTAGTAAAAACAAGCACTCTGAAGGAGAAAGGCTTTCTAACCTGTTGTTATATTCATTACCAAATGACCTCTTTTGCAGTAAGCTACATAAATAGAGATCTTGCCTTATAGGCTATGATTCCAGAACCCTTCTTCCTACTCCCATTATTTTTGAAAGTTAAAAAAAAGTTTCTTTTAAAAACAACAAATCCATGGAGATAACATACTTATCAGGTTTCCCTGGGCGTCCCTGAGCGGGGCTCCACCTCCGCCTTTTCCCCAGGGGTTGTAGCTTCTCATTTCCGCTTCCAGCTTCGCTTCGTAGTCTTCCTTTTCCTCACGTTCCTTCTTCCTTCTTTCTTCTCTTTCCCGAATCTTGACAACATAAAAAACATTCACATTAAGTGCTGACGAGTATTGTGATATAAAAAGTTAGTGTTAATATCAGATTTTATTTTATTTTTCTTATTAGAGAAAAAAAACTGGATTTTTTTTTCAGTATGCTTCACTATAAAATTTAATATCACAAATATATGTAACACCCAATTTTAAAACACTTCGATGGTGGGAGTATATGGCTGCGGTTCCCTCACATGATGCCACTAGAGTCCTTTCCAGCCACTGATGCCACTTTGGGCTAAGCCAACTCCTCCCTCCCACCCCCAGTGTCTGCCTAACTACCCTCCCTAACCTCCCCAGTTTTGTAGGGACCAATAGCATCTCCCTACTTTCCTTTATCATCTATCTTTCATGGGACCTGGCCAGCCACAAACTACGCTCCACTCCTCACCAGAACTACTCTACCCTGGGCAAACCCCATTCCCAGAATTCATAGAGGTAGAAAGTTCAAAGCTCTTTGGGGAATACCAGGCTACTTAAAGTACAACTCTATGCAAGCACACAAAACAAACAAAGTCTTATCATCAAGTGCAGGTACAGGCTTGTTCTCTAGAGACATACAGATAGGCAATGAACTAGTATGTATATTTTGGAAATTTACTTTTGAAATTATAACCAAATAAATGGAAAATATAAGCAACCACTCCAGCAAGGCCAAGGAAGTCATCACATACACAAGGTAAATTCTAGACTTAGGAAATCTAGTTTTTTCGGTGGTGTTAATATACTTATTTGAAACAGATAAATTCAGTCTTTTATTCTGTAGAATACTAACATATAAAAAATGATGTTGGTAATTCTATACCTTTAAAAAAATCCATGTTTCAAGGAGGTTGCACATGTTAAAAAAATGAACAAAAGGAGCTTTAGAAGAAATCTAAGTGGAACTTCACAGAAAAGTACTACCTCAGGTGGACGGGAGTCCTAGGGTCTTCTCAGAGATGTGGGCATTCCCCACCAAACCACACATTTTACTCTAGTAAATTCTCTTCAAACTCTGCAAACTACACAGAACCCCTAATTCTCCTCCCTAAAAGGGTCCTGCCTCTTTCTGCCCCTATCTCAGTTCACTGCTTCATTATTCTCCTAAATTACAGCACTCAGAATCACCTTCAAGCCCTTTCTCATCCCCTATATCTGAGTCCCATCACTGAAACCCCGGAACTGTCTCTTGGATATCCTTCCCATCTCCCACCACCCCCAAAAAACAGTTTCTCTGCCATATTTCTTTCCTAATCGTCTACATCACAACCAGATAATCTTCCTGAAAGCCAAATGCATAACATGCATCTCAAATATCCACAACCAGGTGAAGCCCTTCTAACTGCTCGGGCAAGTATTCTCCCTATCCTACCTGCCAGTCTACCTGCATCAAAACCTGTCATAATGAAGTATAAGTAACTGGCATCTTTTTTTCTCCTCTGCCATACTCTGAAGTCTAAAGGACTACTGTGCTAACACACAAAAGGAATGAACAAATGAATGAATGAATCAGTAACGAATACCTGCTGCTGCAAAGCTTGCTGGTAAGACTGAAGTGACTGTTTAGAAGGCTTTGGTTTATCCTCAAAAAACAAGCCAGAATTTACTGCTCGATCACTTGTAATTTTCAATTCATTCTGTCCAACCGTGTTCCTACATTAAATACACAATTAATAATTTGAATCCATCTATGAAGCAAGAAGACAATGCAACACTCCTTTGAAATAGCAAGGTATATAAGTAGTACATTTAAAAGTAGGGAGGGATTTCTCTGTAGGTCAGAGAGAAAGCCTGAAGTAAAGGATCCTCCCTAAGTTCTTCCCCGTCTCTGCTTTCATAATCCACCGAACTGAAATTTACAGGATCTAGTTCTTGACCTAGGTGGTAGCTACATGGAAATGAAAACGATTTGTGGTAATTCATCAAGCAACAGACACATGACTTATACACTTTTCTGAATGCATAGTAATAACAATACAGTGAAAGTCTCTCAAATAATATAACTAGTGACTTACTTAATAAATATACTCCAATATCAAGTAATAGCTTCTTAGCCATTTGAAGAATAAAACAATATAATCATAGAAAAAAGTCTGACTGTATAAGCAATCAAAAAATTAAAAATTCAAAACATTATCATGGTTATATAAATTTCATGCAATAAAGTGCTATTTGTCTTACATACAACATGTTAAAGTACAGGAATGCAACGACTTTGAAGAAAACAATACATTTAAAAAAATCTGCATTATAAAAGGTAAGCATTAGTTTTATAATAAAATTATAGTTATAAAAAAGGGACTACAGAAGGCATCTCATCTCCAAAAACATCATCATCATCACTTTAAATGAGTTCCCTTTGTGTATTCAACTTATCCAATTTATTTACAATCTTCGATTAGGATAAACAGACATGTTTGTGTATACTGTCACACTGAATTATGAATGGGTAAAAAGGAAAACGAGAACCAGAGCAAATGACTCCTAACAATTAAACTTTTTCAGAGCAAGAGGGCTATGTGTGTTAATGAATAAAGAAGGTTGAAAATGCTTATCTGAGTAAGCAATCTCTCAAAGCAGCCGCTATAAATTACATGGTGGACAGGTTTCAGTATCGCACTCATTTTTCTTCCTGTTTCTTACCCCTCACTCAATGATCCAAATTCTTGATCTTTACTTATCAACTCCTCCCTGCTCAAGATGGAAGGAATTTAGGTATGTATGTACAGTCGGATCAGAGGGGAGGAAGGAGAGAAATGACAGGCCTGGTAATTACACAACTCAATGATTTTCAGTGAATTTACAGAGTTGCACAACGATCTCCACCATCTAGTTTTAAGACTTTTCCATAACCCCAAAATATCCCTCACACCCACACGCCACCAACCCCTGCCCGCACCAACCACAGGCGATCACTAAGTGGCCTGCTTTCTGTCTCTACAGTTTTGCTCTTTCTGGACATTTCGTACAAATGAAAACATACAATACAAATGGATTCTTTCACTTACAATACTTTCGAGTTATGCTGTAGCATACATCAACAGTTCATTTTTATTGAACAGTATTTCATTGTATGGACATAACACATTTTGTTTATCCATTTGCTAGCTAATGGACATTTGAACTATTTATATTTTTTAGTTACCATGAATAATACTGTTATAAACATTCACACTGAAGTCTTTGTGCATACATGTATGTTCGTTTCTCTTAAGTATACGCCTAGAAGTGAAATTACAGTATTGTATAAGTACATGCTTAACTTTTCAAGAAACTGCCATTTCCTGCAACTACTTTTTATATATTGATTTTATTCAGCAATTCTACTTAAAATTCCCATTATTTCTAATATTTTATCTGTATATTCTTTTGCAAATAATATCAGTTTTCTTTCTTCCTTCCTAATCCTTCTCCCTTCCTCCTTCCTTCCTTCTTATTTTTAACCTTGCTACAATTATTGGGCACTAAAAGGAAGTGGTGATAAGAATACTAGTCATACTGTCAATCTCAAAAAGAATGTTTTAAACATATCACCATTAATTAAAATATATGATGTAGGTTTTTCATGTTTACACCTTTCCCAAGTAGGTTCCCCTCGAACCTATTTTGTTAATCACTAATGGATACTAAATTTTATAATGCTTTCCCTGTGTCTATTAAGATTACCATATAGCTTTCTTCTTTAGTCTGTTAATGACATATTACAGTAATTGCTAACTAACACCAATTAGCACTCAGTATATATCAGACTTTATTCTAGATGCTTTACATATTTTAATTCATTCAATTCTCAGAGTAACCTTATGAGCTGATACCATTATTATCCCAAATAACAAAGAAGGAACAGAAGAAACGTGCTTCAAGTTAATTAGTAAAACGAGGATTCAAACCAAGACACTTCCCTGCAAAGTCCATACTCTTAACTGACAGGCAGTATTACATTGTCATCCTACCTTCCAGAGTAATTCCAACTTGGGAATTACTTTTTTACATTATGAGGTTCAATTTATCTATGTTCATGAGTAAGACTAGCCTATAACTTTCCACTTTCATATGGACTTGTCAGGTTTGAGTATAAAGATTATGACAGTCTCATAATAACTGAAGAATTCCCTCTTATTCTATACTCTGCATTAGCTTGTATAAGATTAATTTCTTTTCCTCGAATGTTTGGTATAATTTACCACTCCATCTAGACCTGGAATTGATTTTGTGTGAAGATTTGAGACTAATGACTCAACTTTTTATTTTTCTTAACAGTTTTGATATTATTCAATAGGTTTTTCTTCTTGAGTCAGTTTTTACTGTTAAATTTTAATAAGAATTTTTTTCTTCACTTAATTTCCAAATTCACTGACATAAAATTTATAATATATCCTTATTGTCTTTTTAAGGTTCATTACAACTATAGCTGTCATTTTAGAATTGACATAGAATTTTTAAATTGTAAAAATTTAGAAATGATAATTTTTTCATCTCTAATAGTTCTTAGTTATTCTTCTTGCTCTTGATTTGACAATAGAAAATTGTCAGTTTTTTTATATTAATGTTTTCAAGGGACCTACTTTAGACTGTTAATCCTCTATACTGTATGTTTCTATTTCATTAATTTCCATTCTCTTCTTTCTTTCCTTACTTCTTTGGATTTACTTTGCTGTTCTTTTTCTCACTTTTTAGATACCTGATTATTTTAATTTTCATCCTATTTTATGTATTTTCTAAAATTGCTCCCTGTTTTCTAATTTCTAATATATGGAAAAATGTTAAAACTATTTTAAAAATTGATTTCTACCTTAAATGGTGCATAGGATATGAGTCAAATAAAATTTACTCAACTTTAAGGACTAGAATATGGTGAGTTTTATAAATTTATTCCTATTAGCAAAAATAGATATTCTGAAGTTTAGGGTACATTTCTATATATTTCCATTAGGATATCCTTGTTAAGTGAATTCTTCTATAAACTTACTATTCTCTGCTTCATCTATCACTTATAGAAAGTAGTAATAAACTCTCACACTTAGATTCCATATTTATCTACTTTTACCTGTAACTCTTTAAAATTTTGCTCCATACATCTTAAGACCATGTTTTTAGGTACATAAAATTTTCTATTATATTATCTTTATAAGGGGATCCTTTCTGTCATAAAGCTTTATGACTGAAAAATCCATTTTATAACTAGACAAACTTATTTTAATTCATATTCTCCTAGTATATCCGTATCTTTTTGCTTTCAACTTTTCTACACTTATATAAGTAACGTGTACCTGGAGTTTGCTTTTGTATCCAGTATGAAAAAAGTTCTCTTTGAAGGAGATTCTTAACCATTTACAAATATCAAATTTAAGTTTGCCATTTAATTTTGACTTAAAATCAAGTTAAACAGTCTCCTTAAATCTGTTTTTTTTTTCCTTTTTGATTTTTTTTCTTCTAAGACATTAGAAAGTTGCACCTTTGTCCATGTACTTTATGTGGTTACTCTAGAAACATAATACTTATACTTATCAAAGACTAAAACTAACTGAAATCTTTACTATCTTCTCAAATGATACAAAGATTTTTAAACTCATTAACTTCTCCTTTTAACCCCTTCCAAATTATATGCTATTCCTATTATTCTTCATTTTACTTACTTTTAAACCTATAATAATTTTGCGTAAATATTTCTTTAATTCCATCCATGTATTTACCACTTTTTCCTTCCACTCCTTTGTGCAACTCAAGACCTTCCCTTTACGACCTTCTTCCTTCTGAATTTAGAATTTCGTTTACTTGGGGTCTGCTAATTTCAGTTGTTTCTCTCAAAATATTTTAAATTCAGTCTAATTTATGAAAAATAATCTTCTAAACATAGAATAATCTCAACACACTGACGGTATCTTTAGTTATCTTCTGAATTCCTTCCTAGAGTTTCTTTGAAAATAATGGACAAATGAATAAAGAAAATGTGGTATATCCATACAACAGAGTATTAGCCTTGAAAAAGAAAGAAATCCTGTCACGTGTTACAACACGGATGAACCTTGAGAACATAATGGTAAGTAAAATAACAGACACAAAAAGACAAATACTGTATATTCCAGTTTTAGAGGTGCCTAAGTAAGTCAGATTCAAAGACACAGGTCGCAGAACCCTGGCTGCCAGGGCCCAGGGAAAGCAGGACTAGAGAGATGTCATTTAACAGGTATAGAGTTTCAGTTTCACAAGACAAAAAGAGTTCTGGAAATGGATAGTTGCACAACAATATGAATGTACTTAACGCTGCCAAACTATACACTAAAAGTTCTTTACATGGTAAATTTTATGTGTATTTTACCACAAAAAAAAAAAAAACCTGAAAAAAATTAAGATGGTAATACTGACTAAACAGATCTACAGATTATACATAATTTCTATCAAAATCTCAACTGCTTTTTTTGCAGAAATTGGCAAGCTGATTCTAAAATTCACATGGCAATGCAAAAGACCTAGCTAGAATAGCCCAAACAACCTTGGAAAAGAAAAACGAATTTCAGCACTACAATAATCAAGTGCTATCGCCATAAGGACTGATGCATAGATAAATGGAAAGGAACAGAAAATCCCAGAAACAGACCCACACAAATACGACCAAATGATCTGACAAAGGTGCAAAGCAAGTCAACGGAAGAAAAATAATCTTATTAGCAAATAGTGCTGGGAGCCAATGACATCCATAGACCAAAAAACAAAAAGACCTTTGATCTAAGTCTCATATCTTATCCAAAAATTAACTCAAAATGGATCATAAACTTAAATGTAAAATTATAAACCTTTTAGGGAAAAGAAAAAACAAGAAAAAAATCTTTGGAATCTAGGCCTAGGAAAGCGTACCTAAACTTGACACTGAAAGCATGATCTAGAAAAGGAAAATCTGATATACTGGACTTGATCAAAATTTAAAACTTTTACTCTATGAAAGACCCTGCAAAAAGAATAAAAAGACAAGCTTTATATTGACAGAAAATATTTGCAAATCGTATATCTGACAAAGAACTAGTATTTAAGATATATATTAAAAAATCTCAAAATTCAGTAAAAAAAAATAAATCCTCCCATTAAAAAAAAATAAATCCTCCCATTAGAAAACATGCAAAAGACATCAAGAGACGTTTCATTGAAGATTTATAGATGGTAAATAAACGCATGAAAAGATGTTCAACATCATTATCATTATGAAAATGTAAACAAAATCCCAATGATATAACACTAAGCACCTATCAGAACAACATAAACAAGAGTCACAACACCAAATGCTGGTGAACATATGAAAGAAACCAAATTCTTAATATAGTGCTGAAATAGTCTTTCTGAAAACGCTTTGGCAGTTTCCTACAAAACGAAACTTCTAACTACTATACAATCAAACAAGAACACTCTGGGCAAGTATCCTAAAGAAACAAAGGCTATGTTCATGCAAAAACCTATATGCAAATGTTTATAGTAGTTCTAGGCATAATAACTTAGATGGCCTTCAACGAGTGAATCGTTTAATACACTGTGGTACATCCATACCATGGAATGCTACTCAGCGATAAGAACAAATGAACTATTTATACATAAGACAATCTGGATGCATCTCTAAAGAATTATGCTGATTTTAAAGTCAACTCTTTAATCCCTTCTCCCTTTTTCATCTACTCCCCGACCCTCCCACCCCGGGTCTGGTAACCATCTCTGTATCTACGAATTTGTTCCATTTTGTTTATTTTGTTCTTTAGATTTCATGTGTAAGTAAAATAATATGACATGTCTTTCTCTGACTAACTCCACTCAGCACAACACCCTATAGGTCCATCCATGTTGTTGCAGATGGCAAGATGTCATTCTTTCTTACAACTGAGTAATATTCCCCTGTATATATGTACCACCTCTTCTTTACCCATTCATCCATTGATGGACACCCAAGTTGCCTCCATATCTTGGCTACTATAAATACTGCAGTAATGAACATATGGATTCACATATCTCTTCGAAGTAGTGTTTTGGGTTTCTTCAAATACCCAGAAAACAGTCATGGGGATGTGAAGTATAGCATAAGGAATATAGTCAATGATATTGTACTAACTGTGTATGGTATCAGATGGATACTAGATTTATCAGGTGATCACTTCGTAAGTTATATAAATGTCTAATCATTATGTTGTACATCTGAAACTAATATTGTATGCCAACTGTAAAAAAAAAATTTTTTTAAATTTAACCCCAAAAGGTTACATATTAAATGGTTCTATGAATTTAACATACTTAAAATGATATAGAAACGAAGAAGAGAACAGTTGTTGCTAGTGTCAAGGAGGAAGGCAGGGCAGGAGGGAACTAGGTACATCTATGAAAGGTACCGCCATAAGGAATCCTTGTGACAGGAACGTGTTCTACCTCTTGACTGGATCCTAAGCCGTACTTCTGGGTTGTGGTGTTGTACCACAGTTCTGCAAGATGTTAGCAAGGGCAGAAACTGGGTAAAGGGTACACAAGATGTCTCTATATTACTTCTAATGATTCCACCATGGGAATCTATAATTATCTCTAAATAAAAAGTTCAGTTTGAAAAAAAAAAATGACACTCATGAAAAAAACTGTTTATGATATACTATTAATTTTAAAAGCAGGTTATAGAACAGCATATACAATAACAATGTAATATCATTTTGGTATGTGTGTATTTTTATGAGTGTGTGTGTGTACATATAAAGATTTCCTGAATGCTTATTTAGATATGTCTATCTCTGGATGAATGAGATTTTAGGCAATTTCAATTTTTGCTCATGTTTGTTTATATTCTTATTTATCAATAATATGCATGCATGACTTTTCTAAAGAGAGAAAGTGAAGTTATTCTTAATTTTAAAATGTGCTTTCTACGAAACATTAACTTGAAAGCAATACTTTGAACATACTGGTTACGCAATAACTAGAAAGTAAAATAAGTTATACCTTCAGAAAAAAAGAATGAGTTGAGTAATACAGGTTCTACGGAAGACAAATTAATCTTGAAAGAAATTATTATTTTAACTAATGACTTACATAAGAGGTTGTGCTGGCTGGGGGACGACAGGTGCACTAACATAAGCTGCAGGCTGTACTCCCACCATTCCTGAACCATCTTAAAAAAAATAACAAACACATTTATTCCACAGTATCCATTTAATAACATTCATCTCTAAAAGAAAAGTCACATAACTGAACATGTTACCTAAGGAAAAAAATCCCTATTTCATTTTGAGTTAGGAGTTAACAAAGAACAATGCAAGAAAACACAATATAATTATTTCTTAAATCTACATAAAAAGGAAATAACTATGAAATATAACTGAGTTTTAAAACGGAACATTTATTAAATCAATAAATGTGTAATATTTAAATTAAGTAAAGCTATGCTTTTCTCATTTATATATTTATGGTTGCACAAAAAAACAATTTTCCTGACTGAACCCCTGGAAAAAAATGTTTACCCTATAGATAACTTACAGTAAGCAAGACTGGGATTCAAAGTATTCCTGGCTCCATAAAAATAGTATGCATCATCATAGGGAGTTCGATAGTTAGTAGCCAAAGGTGGTAGGATGGGAGGTGGAGGCAGAGGTGCAACCCTATATCAAAAGAAAATTGGAAAAACTCTTCTCATATTTCATTGCAGTTTTTTAAAATCAAGGTATTTTTTCAAAACTGTTACTCAAAATCTAATTGCTGCTTTAGAAAAAGCGACAACATTTACATAAGACAAAAACTTCAGATTTTGTTCAATCAGCTAGTCACACTATTCCAGTATCCTTGTCTCTCAGGAATACGACAGAAATAGACAATTTCTGTCTATTTCTGAATAGACAGAGTAGTAAACAAAACCATACAAGCAGACGCAGGGTGCTAGAGGAACATGGATCAGGGCCACTTAAAGCACGCAGGGGAGGAGAGCATGAGAGAGGCTTTCTACAAGAGGCGGTGCTTCAGCCATGCTGCTAGAGCAAGTTAGGAAGGACAGTTCAGGAAGAAAAGGCAAAGGGGAACAAAACAGGATTCCAAATGGTTTCATCTGGCTAGGAGAAGAGGTGCATTTTTTTTAACTCTAAAAATGTACTGTTCTCTCAAAGGAGGTTAACCATATGTGAAAAGGATACCACTTATATATCAACAGTAAAGTCTTGACATAATTTTTAGTATTTCGTAAAGTAAAAACTTTTACTTCAGCACTTCATTACTGATTAGGAAATATCACTATTTCCACCAAGGCAATATTTTCCAATAGTGAAAATGGAAAAGCTAAATTCATTTAGATGAACAGAAACAGAAAGGGGGCATCTTAGAAAGTTTGAACTTTTAAGTGCATCTTAACATGTTCTCCCTTGTTGTATACGTCAAAATAATCCTGAGGAGCTACGATGGCATTAAAGTTCTCTTCGGTCGTGAAATTTTCACATTTACTAGTCACTCAGTGTGTCTAACCTTACTAACCTCTCTCCACAGATACATAAACAAGCAGTTGAAAAATTGCTATGAAAAACTGTCAATATCATTAAATCTTACACTTTTACAGAGATTTATTTAAGATTTAATCCTCACAACAAACCTGTAATTGCAGATAAAGAAAATATATTACTATTCCACTTTTACAAATGACAAAATTAAAGTTCAATGAAGTTGTGGTTTGCCCAAAATCCAGACAAGGAAGTGAACCATTTTGATCCGTAAACCAATGTTGAGACCATCATACCATGCTCTGTAATTCCAACCCCACCTAGCCTCGAGTCAGGAAGCCACTGGATGAAACAAACAACACACCTGATAAATACAGTAAACAAAGTACCACAACTTGTTAGTAGTAAATAAAAGACCGAGTAGTAATAAAAGACTGGCAGAAAGTATAGCCCAGAGGACATCACTGATTAAAGACACTCCTACAATTAGTACATTAATAGTAAGCAAAAAATAAGTTGAAGTCCTGCTAAGAGAAGAAAGAGCAGCTCAGAAGGTATCAGTGTTAACAGGATTTCCCATACGTATAGTCTAGCACAGCAGGAGGCCCTTTACCGACAGAAATAAAATCTTCACTGTAATACCTAAATTACAGGTGTCATAATCTCAACAGTTTTCATTTTAGGTATTTGAGTTGCATAGCCTATAAGTAATCACAGAGAGAGTTAAAGGAAACAGAAGTTAAAGTGAAGTAAGGTATATAAAAGAGCCATGGTAGAAACTCTCTGCATAAACTGAAGGAATTATTCAATGTTTGCCAAGTGGAATTACAAAATTGAAGAAAACATATCTTTGCTATGTTAAAAGGTATTAAAAATATTCAAAAATATGACCTAAAACTAAATACTACGTGTACTTACGCATTCTAAAAATACTAAAGCATCTTTAAATAAAAGAATGTTATAAGGATTTCCCTTGTTTCTGTAATAACAGAGAAAAGGCCAACAACGAAAACAGATTTCAAGAGAAATTATCTGACAAAAGTCGTTAACTGTACAAAAATCTCTGAAGGTGAACATTATCTGCTTCAGCAAGTCCTTCTAAACGTAAAACATAATGACGCCTTACCTAATTCCCAAACATAAAACATTTTAAACAAGCACCTGGGAGCCACCATTTCACCAAGGGTGCTGCTGAGTCCACTGTGCAGATCTTCGTTTTGAGGTGGGACGGGAGGGGCAGATGGGGTGGACAAAGGAGGGAGAGGTGTCTGGAAAGCTACTCTGGGTCTTTCGGGTGGTATCGTTTCTTCATAGTGTCGTGGTGCCACACTAAACTGCTTTAGTCTATCAGGCTAAAATAAAGAAAAAATCTGTTTGTTACACAGAATCATAAATTTAAAAGTGGAAGGGACCTCAAAAGACTCTCTATCCCAGACTGCCAGCAGACACTTTAGTCACAGAATAAAAGAATTTTACAGCTATAAAAGATTTTGAAGATCTAAACTCTTATTTTATAAATTGAATAATTGAGGCTCCCTGAAAGTATAGAAATCATCTAACATCTTTCCAATAATTAATAATCAAGCAGTCTGGAGACAGATATTAATTCTAAATATAAAACTCTTTATTATACTGTAACACTATGCTGCTTCTCTATCCAACTGCCATTTCTGACATTAAAGTATTCTCCAGCAGAGTAAGCAAACGTTTTCTGTAAAGAGCCAGATAGTAAATATATCAGGCTTTTGCAGGCCATACTACTTGACTCAGCCATAGTGCTACAGCAGCCCAAAACAATATATAAACAAATCTGCTGCAATAAAACTTTATTTACAAAAATCGGCAGCAACTGGATTTGGCCAAAGGCTATACTTTGCTAACTCTTTCTCTAGAACACCATTTATGTGCCCTTTTCTAAGATTTGCACATCAAAGGCACCCTAAAAGTAATGGTTAACTATTGTATCTAATATTTTTATTTATTTATTCTCCTAAAGCAACTTGACACTTTCTAAAGACTGTTTCATTCAAACATAAATAAGGTTTCTCAAACACTAATGTAACTATAAATCCAAGGTTTAAAATGCCACCATATTACATTAAAAAGTTCAAAATTTAAAAAAAAGTTTTGATTATGAAAGCTATTTCAAAGGGTTTTTATTGAGAGAAGAAAATATATTTAACTTTGGAATTTACCTTTTCTTTCCAATCACGTTTTTCTTTCCCAGGAATGATTTCTCAGATTAACCTAAAAATTTTACTCTATGAGTAGTCAAAAAGCACACTTGGGAGTGATGCTGGTATAGTATTAAACTTTTCAAAACAGGTAACTCACAGGTTATACACTTAGCATTAGTAAAGGAAATCAAAAGTTGACTAAAGTTGAATAACTTTAAGTTGCTGTATTCTTTTCAAGAATGAACTTTTTAATGAAATTAAAGTTTCTTAGTCATCATTCAAAGATGAAACTAAAACTTGCCCTTAGCAAATTAAATTCTACGTATCTATAGAAAAAAGTACACTTTGAGCAGAGCAGTAAATTACCTTGTCCTTACTTAACTGCAATGATGTAAGTAATTCATTCCACTTAATGATGAGAATTGCAAAATTAAAGAATAAGGTTATTATCTCTTTAGTTTTACATTAAATAAAAATTACTAAAATGCTTAAAGACTAGAATTAAGGATTTTAGTTTCTTCGGAAACCAATCTAAGTGGTCAAGACATTCTCAAGGACAACAGTCACATCCATTATGAATTAAAAGATAACTTTCCCATGGAATAGTACATGTGAACATAGTAAAAAGGACTAATTAGAAAAGAACAAAACAAAACAAAAAATGATGCACATACGAAAAAGGAAAAATTGGTTCAGGGACACGAACGAGTTTAGTTTATCACCGTTCACGCTGGTCCCTCTTACATTCCATTCCCCCAGTGTCTTCTCTCTTCCTCCACCCGCTGCCGCATTTGAGGCATCTGAATGAGAGACTGAACATTAAAAGACGCCAAGAACCCTTACCGATTTCTCAGGGTCTTGTGCTCCAGAAGCTGCGACCCTGAGTTCCAAATCCTTTTCTCTAAAAAAAATCAAAGTTTTATATATTAAAAAGTTACAGTAAACACTACCAAAATCATTATCATTACTGAAACAAACTTATACACAAAGTCCATGCAATAACACCTCCAAATACGAATAATTCCTTTAAGCGACAGAAAAGTCTTAAATAATTCTGAAAACTAAACTTTCTGATTTGGTGCTAAGTAAACTAGGTTTCACATATAAACTGACTTGGAATAAGTACCTCTAAACCAGTCCCTGAGGTACTTCAAAGCCTAAGCAAATTCACACGGAATAATGTACAGAGAGGTAAAACAAAATCTTTACTTAGTGAAACAAAGTTCTTTTAGGGTACATGTATGTTTTCGGTTAGCAAAAAGAAGGGTAAAAAATTAAAAATTAATACCATACTTGCTAATAAGAGTTTTAAGAATACATTAACAAAGGCTAATATCACACAGTAGATATTGGCTTCCTCTGAGAGGAAAAACTAAAAATGATTAGGTCTCAAACTCTCCAGAATCAAGATAGCTATTCCTAATTTTAAACTGTATTAATATTTCATAGGTATTTCTACAAGATTATAAACACTGAGACTTTTAAACAATATAAATATCTGTAGATTTATCAATGATTACTTTATACTGTATATATATGTGTGTACCATTTTACACTGTTAAAAGATAAAATACTTTTATTTTGTATATCTTACTATATGTGGGATAATACAGTGGGCATGTAGATAACATGCCACCCTAAATGAATGACTGAAAAAATCAATGCAGATACGTAAAAGGCCTGTTTTAAATATATAGTCTCGTTTGTTATCTATGACAAAGAAAAGAACACTCTCATAGTATTTATTACCTTTGATTTACAATGTGCAGGTTGAAATCGAAGCGATTTACAAATACAAAACCATATGAGAAAAAACATCCCCTTACTTTACTATGTAATAGTTACCACCATGTCATTTTACACAAATGCATTTTAAATTCAAAACATCTCTTTTTAAATGCAAACCTTTCATTACCGTCTTTTGTTCTTCTGTTGTTCAGCCATTTGTTCCAATAGTTCTAGTCTATATTTCTCTTTCCTTTTCTGAATAGTTTCTCGATCTTCACCTCCTAAAAAGTAAAAAAAAAAATGCAGTCTTAACTCAAGTACATATGCGACTAAGAAACTCAAATTTTTTAAATCTTCACTCTTAATTACTGTATCAAAGAGTAATTACTGCATAAGCAAGAAATAAAGTAAAATCATGTGCATCATTACCTCTTCAACAATTTTTATAATTTATTAATATCTACTGAGTATCAAATACAAGACAGATTAATCCTTCCCAAACCTCTACATTTAGTCAAAAACCTTCTGAAATAAGAACACTTTCATCCCCATCCTTGTGCTTCCAATGACCGGGATAACATCTCCACTGACACCTCCCACAAGCCCATAAATTTAACAAGTACGTCCAAAATGAACATCTCAAAATCAACTGCCCCTCTTTGTTTTCTGCTAATGGCCCAATAATCGAGCCACGCCACCTCACTGTGACTGACTGCTCACCTTCTCGTACTCCACCTGAGGACCCTCCTTCCTAGTCTCACAGCCTTAATCTTGGGTGGGACCACTCCACATTTCACCTGGCCTGCAGCAAGAACCTCCTACTAGTCTCAGGAACTCCCCTTCTCCCTGCTTCAATCCGTCCAGCACACTATGTAAGACCATCTTAAAATATAACACTAATCACACTGGTGTCCTGCCTAAAAAACTTCAATGGTTACCTCATTCTATAGGAAAAAAATAAATCTCTCACCCTAGTATCACTCATGTGAAAATCCAGTTGTGCAAACATTTTAGATCCACACATTATTATTGCATATATGTTAATGACACAAAAGAACCTCTTAATCTAGATATGTATAATCTGGAACACTAACAAATCACAAGATATCAAAAGTGCAACTGAACCAACAATTTCTCTGCTACCTTCATTATTAGTCTCCTACCCATCAGTGGAACATATAGGATCTGAGTTTGTCCATTAAGCATAGATGTCAGCAACAGCAAAGCTCCCCCAGGGCAAACGTGAATTAAATTAAGGTTAATAATAATGTGTTATAATCAAAGTAGACAGGTCCATTCTGTTTCTGATCATGATGAAGTAACAAGTACAGAACTTAACCTCTCACCATAAAACAACAACACTAGGCAAAATATATGAAATAACTCTTTCAGACACTGGACAGCAGGCAGCGCGGGACTGTAATACCTGAGGGAAGAAAAAGAAATGAGGCGAGCCCTTTAAGTACCACCCTTTCTGCCTGTTCCTGCAAGTTCCTGCCTTTCCCTGCAAGTTCCTGCCTTTCCCTGCAAGTTCCAGACTATAAGGTACAGGGAGGGAGAACCCAAACGAAGCTGGGAAACTGAACTAAATTGAGCAGATAAAGATCAAAATTCAAGGAGGCTAGAATGGCTGAAAGTTTAGGGCAAAGACTGAAAAAGAACCATAAAAGAGCTTTAGAAATCCATAGAAGGGTCCCTTCGGATTTTGCACAATTTTGTGCATGCACAGAGTGGAACTGTTAGGCTGGGCAAAAAAAACTATGGAGGATACGTAAACTGAACAATTCTCAGACCTCAAGCAGAGTGGAGAAAAATTTCAAGCTCAAGCTAGTTAAAGTGGAGTTCTCTGTGATCCCCTAGGGCAGAGGTCCCCAGGCCACCCCCCACCATCCCCATCCCCGCCCCCCTTGGCCTGTTAGGAAAATGGCCGCACAGCAGGTGAGCAGCAGGTGAGCCAACGAAGCTTCATCTGTATTTGCAGACACTCTCTAGCGCTGGCATCACCACCTCAGCTCCACCTCAGATCATCAGGCATTAGATTCTCATCAGAGAACGGGTCCCTGGTGCCAAAAAGGTTGGGGACCACTGTAGAGTCTTTAGGGAAGATCCCAGAAAGGTCACTCTGTAGCAGTAGGGCTGAACCACCACTGGAAGGGAGACTACTCTAGACGTCCCTAGCTAAGCATCAAATAAGGTCTCAAAAATATTGGTCCTTAAGTAACGGAAAAACATGACTGTGGTATACAGAATTCTAAGACACACTCTCTGTTCCCTGTCTTCTGGTGCGGACTGTATAAACCCCTCCCCTCAAATGTGGGCAGGACCTAAGACTTCTTTCTAGGCAATATAATATGGCAAAGGTGAAAGGAATTTGCAAATGTAATTAAGATACAAAATCAATTTTGAATTAACCTAAAAGGAGATTATCTTGGGTTGGGCCTGATCTAATCGAGTAAAAGCCCTCCCTGAGTTTAGCGTCTCCAGGCTGGGACAACAAAGTGAGCAGCCAGATTAAGGAAGCCCACCTGGCAAGAAACAGCAGCTGGCCTGGAGGACTGGGAGGTCTCCCTCCAGCCAACATCTAGTAGGGAGCCAGGGCCGTCAGTAATACAGCCACAAGGAAATGAATTCTGCCACCAACTGGAAGTAGATGCTTCCCATTGAAGCCTCCACCCTGGTGACGCCTGGATTATAGCCTTGTGTGACCTTGGGCCAAAGTCTCAACCACAGTCCTGACCCACAAAAACTGTGAGATGATGTGGGATGTTTTGAGCCACTAAATTTGTGCTCATCTGCGATGTAGCAATAGAAAACTAATACAGTGACATAATAACCATTAGAAAAGTTAGTCAAAAAAAACACATAAATATCAGATGACGGAAGAACAAACAAGGATGTTAAAATTGCTACATAAGTATGCCCAAGTATTTAAGTGAAAATAGGAATATCATGAGGAGAAAATGGAAGCTATTATAAAGAACCAAATGGAGATTTCTGCTTCTTAGAAAGTAGAAAGCCAGAACAATGCTCAGACCCTACAATGGGAAAAAGCTGAATTATCTAGGTTACAAACACTCAAGTAAACTAAATTACAAAGGGTATTATAAAAAAACAATCAAAAGAGAGATGGATGTTTTATTTTATCAGAAATATGGAGAAACAGCAGCTGCATTAAAAGCAGGTAAGGAAACGGCTGAAATGTTAGTGAAATTCTTAAAGGCGTTGTGTGGGCTGGCTGACAACGCAGATCACCAGAAGCCCAGACACTAGAGGAACCTGCACTGAACTGCCCCCTCCACCAGAAAGCTCTCAAAAAAGACTGCAGTCAGGGCAACACAGGACTCCTGAAAGAGACCCTCCCAAGGCAAGAAAAACCAGCCTCTGCTTTCCAGACTCTTCTCTCATACAAAGCAGCAGCTGTCAGCTGCTGGGTGAAGGGCAGAAAACCTCCTTAGAGCCAGCATTCTGCACTACATACAAAGCAAAGATATGATGTTGTTAGAGGAAAGACAGGAAATTTTCACAGAAGACCCCATAGACATAAAGGAGAGTCTGGCTACCACTCTGTGGGGCAGAAACATGAGAAAGACGCATTTCTTCTGAGAGCCAGACGCACAGGGCCCTTCGCACTAAGGAACAAGCAATAGCAATTTACTGCTGAGAAAGGAGAGAGACGTGTGGAGGAGGCACGCTCCCTGCCAGGAGCACGCAGGCCTTGCTGAAAACCGAGGAAGGGGCGGGAACGCTGAGAAAATCCCTTCCTCCAGCACTCCGGGCCTCGCACTAAGAATAAGGTGGTCAGAGAATTTAATAGTTCTAAGCAATTGGTAGAACAAGTAAAAATCATCAAGGGTGTATAAGACAAACATTACTACCAAGCATCACTACACTCAACCACCACACAATGCACATCCTTTCAAGTCCACACTAAACATGCATCAAGATAGACAATATTCTGAGCCATTAAAAATTATTTTAAAAATTCGAATTTGAAATAACTGAAATTATACAAATTATTTTCTTGGCTCAAAGGGGAATTAAACAAGCAATCAATAACACAAAGAAATTTAAAAACGTACTTCTAAATAACGATGATTCTGTTATAAACCCCACAATGCATTATTTTTGTTCTAAGCAGTCAACTGTCAATTTTTTAAATAAAGCAAAGGGCTCCAAATGAGGTCCTTAGAGCAAAATTACAGGAAGACAAAGTTCAGTTCAACTGAAATGAGACTATTATGACAACCAGAGCCACCTCCAGATGGGATGTGCTGCCTCTGCAAAGTAAGCTTCCTACAGGTAAGTGCAAACACAACCTGGGGGGAACAACCATGATAAATCACTTGAGTAAATGATTCCAATGGTTTGTTTCAAACATTAAGTCTATTATGTCACCAGTCATCTATAATTCCTGAATTGTACAAATGATGAGCTCATGCCACTCATCTTTAAAATTTCCATTTATTGATAAAATTATTTGTCAGTGGACTTTCAACACAGAAAGCCATTTCTACAATTTTTATCATGTTTAACAAAATATATCAACAGAATGAAGCTTTTACTTTGACCTACTAATAGGTTAAAATCGTCAATTCTCACTTAAAGACATTAGACTAGAATAAAATAATAGGTGCTATGTCATTTTGCTCGCAATAGTCTTTTCAAAGAAACAGAGGTCATTTAATTATATATCTCTAAGCCAAGATTTGAATTTCTGACTGCTTTCAGGTTGAATGAACCTAAACTGTTATCCAATTTTCTCATACACTTCACTGAAACCAAATTTTGGATAATTTTTTCTAATTGCTTTTACACAGAGAACAAGACCTCTTTTCTGCTTAAAGTTACACAAGGGAACAAGGCTTTCTTCACAGTGCTTCTGAAATTAAACTGTGACAAGACAGCAAATCAACATGCTTATCTTAAGCAATGTCCTTCATTTCTGATAAAGAGAAAATGTGGGATTCTGATCATGACGGGAGCAAAACATCTCAGAAACCACAAGGAAAAAACATGGGAAAAGATACTTATCAAAAATAAAAAAGCTTTCGTTCAGGGGAATTAAACTAAAATGTAAGGCAGTTTGCTATCACATATAAAACAGAACATAAGAAATAGCCACACTATGACAAAGTGCTAATGGAATACAAAATTAAAAGCAATTATTACTGCAATTAATAATTCACTTCTCATCTATTGAAAAATTCATCACTAAATAAAAGTCATTTAGCTTTAGACAGAGCTATATAACACATGTTAAACGCTTAGCATACTGCCTAGCATAAAGTAAGTGCTAGTAAACATTCTCTATTAGCATGAGTAGTATTAATTACAACACTGAGTTCTCACCAAAGGCCTTTTATAAAACACTGTGCAAAAGTCTAATCAACTGGAAGTTTTGCACATACCAAAGAGCATCCCCGCAAAAGGACTACAGATGTATTGGTTAGTCGATTTGGATGGATCGTTGTCTTGAGTCCTATAACAAAAACAAAAAGAATTGGACACCAAATAATTTTCAGAAAACAAAAATTTAGAATAAAATGTAGATGTATGAGTTATTGGCCTTTCAAAGTACTATGGATACTCTAATTGTTACATATTTTTAAAATTAGGGTAAAATCATGACATTTTATCTCTTTATACGGTGGGACCCCAATGTACTATAAACATATTACCTTTTTCTTCAGCCTGCTTTTAGATTACCAATAAAAGCATTTTTATAAATAAGAACAGTTACCCCAGTAAAGAAAATGAATATAAGTACATATAAATCCTAAAAAAAGAAAGGTGATATCTATGCACACACTTGTAAGAAAGTTCACCCCTAAAAGACTCCTTCCAGGAGAGACCATTCCCTCACAGAAAACTTCATTATTTAGACCCAAATAGCAAAATCTCCTATCTCATGCACTTTTATAAATTTCTTTTCTTCAAAGAAAACTGCCACCTGACACATGACAGTGTCTTCTTTATACACTATAGATTCAGAACTGTTTATCCTTGCGTGGGACACATGAAAGCCAACAAAACGATAAAAACTTTAAATAGAAAGAGAACATGAATGTAAAATACATACAATTTCCGTTCTTTTGAATGACGGAATTATGTATGAGCACTAATTTTACAATGTTAAGCATAGAAGTTATCTACTCGATAAGCTGAAAATCAAAAAGAAAATTTTAAAAGAAAAACTTGCATTGCAGGAATATTTTCAATTAATTTCTGGTCAAGTTACAACACTCCCATAATTCCAAGATATTTTAAACTGATTTTTAGTCCATTACATTATATGTTTATTTCTCCTTTTATTACTTCAAATTTATACACTTTATAATGAGAGGAACTTATTCAGAACACCTTGGCATGCTTTATACTCAAAACTTCTTCTTTGAAAAAATGCTGTAAAGTACTATCAATTTTCATCTAACACAATTCTACCCCTCCACTATTTTTCCTTTAAGTCCTCTCTCAGTAATAAGGAAGGCTGCCAACAGACTACACTTTTCTACTTTGTAAGTAAGCCGGTTTGGATTTAGCAGGTGCCGTCTCACAATGTAATGACTAAAGGGCAGAATGCATATTACATACTCTACCTTTTACCTCCAGCAGATGAAATTCGTATGTCTGACCGTTCTGTGACATCACCACCATGCTCCACAGCAGGCGCATTCCCTTGTCTGTTCCCGTACGTCCTTAAAAACACATTAGCTTATAGAGCTTGTTCCATATACAGTGGACCTTCTTATATCTCTTTGGTATTTTTACATTTGATGTTGGAAATATTAAAGGGAACAGAGTGTTACAATGAAGTTTTACTGTAAACACATTCTAAAGTTAATTCAAATGAGATTCAATTGATCTGCTGGTTACTAAGAGAATCTGACAGCTTAGATTTAGTAATCTTTAAAACAAAGAAAGGCTTTTATAAATTATTGCAAGATAACTTAGAAATTTTAAATTTGAAAACTATGCATATACTAAGACTTTTTCATCACTCCCTTATGCAAAGAATATCCACTGCACACCTACTCCGTGCCAAGCACTGTTCTAGACACAGGGCACATGGGCATGGTCCTGCCCTCATGACAATTATTGTCAAATTTCAAAATGAGATCACTTTTTTAATCAAAATTCACTGATTCTGGGAATTATTTCACTACGTATACAAACTTTTTTAACTTAAAAATGTCGCAGCACACTTACCATTTATTAAATCAAATGTAGCAAAGCCATAACATTTGCTAACAGTGTAAATCACTTGAAAGAATAAATATTAGTAACAGGGACATAGAAAACATTATAAACAAATAGGCTGATGCATGGGCAGAAAATGACAATTTACTTACAAGGTTGTAACAACAAAAAAAGGTTAGAATGTTTTTTATTTCCTTCTTAAAAATCCTTTACAGAAAATAATTTTTAAAAATGTTTTTTCAATTAATCTTTTTTTTTTCCATTTGGCAAACATTGATTTCTTTAGTTTATTTTTCTCATACCAGAGAAATAACATGACTGCTTACACCAATATCTATCAACATTCATGAAAATCAGCATTTCATAAGTCTTACTTGCTACACAATTAAACTATACTGTCTCTCAAGAGGACTATTAGAACAAAATATGGCTGTTAAAAAAATTTTTCAATATTTTAGGTAAATTTCATTATCACATTAAGAAAAAATGGCAATTTTCAGAAGAAAAGAACTTCTCACTCTCCACAGAGCCAGCATATACAATTTTCTTTGTTTCCATCACACAAGCCACTGTCAATATCATCTGTGAAGAAAAACCTATACAACAAAATTGTGACCTTAATAATGTATGACCTGGCATGACATAAATGGCTTCCATTTTTTATCCATACCTAAAACAAAAGAACCCTCCGCAAGCCCTTTCAAAAATTTTTAAATTTATTTCAATTTATCAAAACACAGCTGGTTTTACACCTAAAGTCTAGGTGCTCGAATCTCTCCTTTTAACTGACACATCAGTGTCATGAACAGGTAAATATAAACTCAAATTCAAGTTTGTAATTAATAACGTCAGGCAATCGGACTTAGTTATACTGGATCTATATAAACACACATGTGCAGAAGAGTTAACAGAGCAGGCCAAAGACTGCGTATCCTTAGAAAGGTCTATTCCCAGGCTGGCCCTGAGCTGGCATCTAGGAACAGAGATTTTGGGAGGGGTCCCACCATCCCCAGGCTAGTGAGACCAGCTCACTGCACCTCAACTGCTAATACAAACAATGCAGTTTATGCTGACGTTCTGCTCTACCTCGGGAGTCTGGAATTTTGGCACCACCAGGAAAAGGGTGCCTCTGCAAGCAGCCCCCAGTGAAAACACTGAGCACAGAGTCTCTAATGACCGCATTTCACCCAAGCTGTCACAATTCATTGCAGGAGGGATTAAACACGTCCTGCGCAACTCACTGGGAGAAAACTCTTGGAAGCTTATGCTCAGTTTCCTTCGGACTTTGCCCCACAACCAGGAATATAACTATACATACAAAGTCCTGTGAGTCCTCTTAGCAAATCCCCAAATATGGGAGTGGTCTTGCAAACTCAATACAACAGACAAAAGTAAATTTGTCGATATGGTACAGTAGTGTCTATATCAATGAAAGTTTTCAAATATAGAAAAATTAGGGGGAAGCGGGGAGGTAGATGAGCTACAAGGGGTCAAATATGTGGTGACATTAAAGAATTAGAAAGACAGACAGACAGACAGAAAGAAAGAAGAAAGAAAAAGAAAGAAGAGAAAAATCCAAAGTTATAAAATTTTAATAGCATAACTTGGGACATGGACAATGGACTAATGGTTACCTGAGGGTGGGGGGAAGGGGGAGGCAGATAGGGGAAAAATTTAAATCATTTCTTCAATTAAAAAATAAATTAAGTAAAAAAAATAATCAGAATTAACCAGAATTAAAGGCTACTTACACATACAAGAATTTTAAAATTTATCAAAGAGCTTGTGGTTTCCTACATTATCAGATAAATTGGCTAAAAACATTTGGACTTGGAGTTCTAGCTTATCTTTATATAGCTGGACCTAAAGCATCTACCCTAAAACATGTTTTATAGGTTCTTCGGTATATGTAGATATTCTAATAAAGCAAATGTCATAAGCACATTTTCAAAGTTCATTCTAAATTAAAGAAGTTTAAGAAATGATTTTATTTATGTATAAAGTCAAGATCTCTGCTAAATTTCAGTAAAATCACCAAGATTTCCTAATGAACAGCCCATATGAAAGAGATTAAGGTGTATCCTTCACTAAAAAAAAAATTTATTAACAAAATTATAAAAGTCCCCTGTCTCTGATAATTATAATAAAATCAAAACTGGAAAATTTTTAAGAGGCCAAAAAAAGGATGGAGATATGTATTTCACTAAAAAGGACAGAACAAAAACTTAAGGCATCCTACTCAATTTTATGAAATGACTGCTATGATTGTGCTTACTTTATTAAGTCATGAAAAAGTTACTAATTACAAATAGAGTCCATAAGTATTTAAGTTACTAATATGACCTATTAAAAAAAATAACTAGAACAAACTCTAATAAGCTATGAAGCGAGATTATAGTTTGAAAAGATAGCCACCTTATTTTCTATTAAAATATCCCTATAATTATAATGGAATGTCCTTCATTTATTAAAGTTTCTTCCGTATTTCTAATAAATTTAGCGTTCAGTCACTCTTAGCTATCTCTGTTAGTTCACTTTTAACAGTTTTCATGGTGGTCTTACAATTATTTTAGAAACCTTTACTGTGGCGAATGAAGTCCCCTCTGAAGACAAGAACTGGTGAGAGCCAGTGGTGGTTTTACCATTGCCATCTCTTCAATCCTCTCGACATTAAGGGGCAACTGACAGATGGAAACATCCAGAAGTAATAAACTCACTAAATGTCTACGAACAGCCTATTTATAGTCAAAATGCAAGGGTTCAGTTTAGGTCCAGTTTGTCCCTGAGAAGTCATTTCAATTTAGCTATGCCTTTAGAGTCAGTACCAGATTAAAACTATCCCTTTGCCCCGGAACTATCTAAATATTCTACGGCTTTAAATCCATACATTCACTTACCACACACCTCAATCCACCGGGTTTTGTCAGAAAGGGACAGACCTCATAAAAGAAAAAATGTGCTTACTTTGACATAGCATATCAGATTTGGTTGAGAGATTAATCGTAAAATAGTTTTACCATCCTACTATCAAAAAAAAGTTAAAGGTTCTGTTAATCGGAGAAAGCTTCTTCTATTTCCTTGAAGACAAGGATCAATAACTTTATGGTTATTGTCTTGATGCCCAAAGAAACCAGGTATAGGCTAGAGGCCAAGTTTACTCTAAAAATTAACACGTGTTTATCTTTTTTGTTTTTTTTTTTAAATTACTGTCTTAAAGAAGAAAAGCGAATTGTTTAAAACCACAGGTATTTTCGGCTAACTTAACTGTGAATGAACAACTCCTAAAAGATAATGAATAACTTCTCTTTTTTCCTTAATAAACCACAGAATCAAACAAGTCATCCAATTCATAATAATGGTTACACCACTTGTTTTCATATAAAGAATTTCTCTAATGTGAGTGAATTCTGCTATTAGGGGTGCTCTAGACTATAAAAGTTAAAAGAAAAATACTAATCTGTTAACTGTGGCTCACCATTTTTCTCACTGTTTTCAGTTCTTTCCCTGTTTTTATATTTAATTCAATAACAGTATTTTTCTAATATCACCCCCATGTTTAAAGTGGGGGAAAATATTAAAATGGTCCTTCCAAAGATAAATGAAATTAACTACTGTAAGAAAAAAAGGTAATACCAAATTAAGTAACTCATTTCTCCTCATTTATGTCTTCATGTTAAACACATACGCTTAGTATGTCTTACACTAAAAACCTCTGTGGCTAATACGCATCTAATTTCAGATGGAGTTTTATCTCAAAATTTTAAATGACTATTAAGATTACAAACTAGCAAATATCAAGAGTTAAACAGAAGTGCTAACTGCATTAATCACATAAAAACTTAAAAAACTGCATTTTTAATGCTAAAACTTTCTTTTACTCATTAACATTAGTTATTAAGAAAAACATAATATGGTAATATATTAACCCCAATTGCTGAAGTTAATAAATAATAAAGACTAAGATGACTATATGTTAAGTGCCTACAAATTTCAAGGTATTATGAGACGTGCAATTACATTTAACTTCAGAAAGTTCCTAAAACATAAATTTTACTTAAATTGGTAAATACGTACGTGTACACACACACACACACACACACACTGCAACTGTCAAGCAAAGTGCTAACCACCTTGTTAACTATTAAAAACACTGCCAGTGAGTAATTAGTTAAGGAAAGTAAAATCATTTCTAGGCTTTAGCTTTCCCACATTTAATGGAGGAAAAATGTTTCATTAGTAAATATATTATGGTATATAAAAAAGTTTATAGGGTAATTAGAAAAGAACTGAGACCCAAAATATCAAAATCAAAAATTACAAAAAATCAAAACTAGAATTTATAACACACTGACTTTTAGAAGAAAAAAAGAGAACAAAGGTAACTTAGAAAAATGAAGGAAAATTAGTTTTATACTTCTCACAGCTATAATTATTTTTTGACAAGAACTTCTGGTTAAGATTACAGTATGTTAAGAATAAATGACTAGAGAGACCAAACACAGTTATACATTTCTTTAGTCTCCTTCTTTAACCAATAGAGTCATTTTTTCTATCCACCACTCCACCTCCTAAATAAAAACTAGTGAATGTTCAATGTGATATTTTTTTGCTAGAAATAAGGAATCTACAAGTTTGAAATACAGAAATTCAATTTAACCACAATTGCCATAAAGAGACATGTGAAAAACCTTATATTTAGAGATGTATGCATTAACAAAATGAAAGTAACATATAATAATTTATATTTTGAAGAAATATTTTTAAAAACTTTAAAACATGTAACAGGAATTATTCTCACGCATTTTCATATTTAATCTAATCTGAAAATACTACTTGGGTAAAATAATATAGAAAGTTCATTTTCTTTATGGGATACATAAAATAAAATAGTTCTCAAACAGGCTGAAATTCATTTGTTAGTCCATGTATAAAAGCATCACACGGTATAATTGCAAAAATAATAGATTAAAATATATAAAAAGCAAAACAACCATCACAATAAGTTTCTTGAAATTCCAAACTTGAAAGGTTTGCATTACATTGTCCTCTGAAGGTAAACACGATAAAGCAAGAAAAGTTCTCAAGTACAAAAGAGGCAGCACCAAGAGCCCAAAATCACCTGCAGCTCCCCAATCAAGAGTTCTTTTACTTTAGGCAGCCTTCAATTACTTTCTGATATAAACAAACATTTCCAAATATAACACATAGTAGGATTTGGAGCATTTTGTGAAGTACAAACAATTAAATTCAAATCAGAGATAAACTATAACTGGCAGCACAAAATTCTAATCCTTCACTCAAATTACCTAAAGCAGAGTGAATACTTAAAAGCTTGGGTGAGGAGGATGTAATAGCTACAGAAAAAGAGTAGAAGACAAAGAACTATAAAAACTTTGTATTATTATTAATAATTAGAATACTCAATGTGCAGCACTGCGTCTCAGAAATTTCCTAAATTATTAAAAAGTAATCTATTTGGACTAATAAGAGAAACAGATTCCATTTAATGCTCAAAATTTAGATTTAACCCTTTCAAGTTAAGTCGGTGACAAATATGGGACCCTGCCATACTTCTATCTCCAAATCAAAAGTTAGGTGAAAGTATAACAAGTTCTAAGTATTAAGACAAAAATCAAAAGCAGCATTATAAAAACAATCATCCAAATGAAATGAAAAGCATCTGAAAATCTGATGAAAAAAATTAGCCCCATTTCACTTAAATGTTTAATAAGTAACTTAAAAACAAAGAAATATAATGGTAAAAGGACTTAGAGCATAGGAACATTAAAGGAATAAAGTGTTTTTCACCTATTTTAAGGTGTCCTTTTTTTCCCCACATTCGAACTTCTGAAACTGGGAGAGCCACCGAACTGGTGGTAAGTCAAGTTGTTGCAGAAGGAAGTTATTTTTCCTCCTGCCAATCAGTCACCTAGGGGCACTATGGATGTGAGACAACTCTGAATTCCCTCCTCGAGTTTTCCTGGACAAAACTGGCAGCATGAATGCTGACTGCGAACCTGGATCAGAACTGGCTCACCATTCGAATGCTCGGGGAAGCTGTTTTTATTCCCTCCACTCAGGGCTGAGGCTGAGACACAGAAGTTTCTTGTCTGTCCCCTCTGTGGGAGTTCATTTCCCATTTGATTGCACGTACAGGCTGAAGCCTTTTGGTGTCCTAGCTTTATGACAGGGTCCCTCTCTCCCTACCTTGGGGTGTTTTGTTTCCTCAGTGGCACATAAATTAATGGTGCACCTTAGAATTAATCAAACATGTACATCAAACGAAACTGCTTCTCCCTAATGCAATCATAAAAAGTAACAACAGTACTATTAAGAAAATAAAAATGAAGTTGTAAATACCTGTTATCTGTATATACTCTCAAAGGTCTTCTATCAAAATCACTTTCATATCTAAACCTCTCGTCCATTTCTTCACTTACTTCGGGATCTTGGTCTGGTCTGTAAAACTGTCCATCAAAATCACGATCCTCATTAAACCTGTGAAATCTTCTACCTGGAATGTCGACCCTACTGGCAAACCTTTGATGGTTTTTATTGGAAATGCCCACTTCTTCATTAGTTTTTTTAATAATTCTTCTATTTCTTAATTCAATTTCATCATCTAGTTGTCGATACCTGTCCTCCTCTAGTCGTCTTTGGTTTAGAAGCTGTTCGTATGCCTCTGAAGGCGTTAAGACATCTCTCCTAGGACCTTCTGAATTTTCACGAGATGTTTTTACTTGTGAAGGTAAATCAGGTTTAACCTGATTAATAGGTTTTTTATTTCTTTGACTCTTGTGCTGGTCAATTAAAAAAGAAAAAAAAGAAACAGATCATAATGAGATGCTACTTCTTAAAAGGTAATTAAATCCTCAGATGAGGCTTAGTGTCTACTTATCTCAATTCTAAGGCTTAATCACCCATAAGAAATACCTTATCTTTAGAAACTTCAGGAAATTTATCCTTCAATAAAACTTAATATCATAAACAGCAAACAGTAATATAGGCAAGTAGCTATAAAAAGAGAAGATAAACTAAGAGTAATTCCTATCCCAGGAGATATTTTAAGCATATTTTGGCAATTAAATATTGCTTCGAAATATTCCAAATTAAATTCTTTCTCAACACAAAGAATAGAGAAAGCAGTAAATTTTTTGGCCCTAGTAACACCAACCATCCTAAAATTTGGAAAAAAACATAGCTAGAAATTGTCAGTATAAAACATTAAAAATAAACAAAAATAACTTAAAACCAATCTCTAAAATTAAATCTGGTCCTACAATATTAGTTAAAAGGTAGGGTAAGTTCTTCAATATAAGATAAAACTATTTGCACGACTAAATGTTTAAACATCCTGTGTTTGGTTCAATTTGGCTTAATTTTTTAAAATATTTACATAAAAACCAAGTGAAATAGCTAACACATAAAAACAATTTCAAGTAAATACAAAACACTTAATTGGTAGTATTAAAGAGCGACTTTAAAAGTAAAACCTACCTCATTACTCTTTTCTTCCTGTCTGAACTTTTCAGTGGATTCTTCCTTACCCCTGAGAAATTGATTGTATTCTTTGTTGCGTTCGAGTTTCAACCTTTCCTTAAAATAGACACCAAAAGGCAATGTTAACTTCAACTTCAGGATAAAGTACCTTATAGTCAAACCAGACTCACAAATTAGAGACCTTGCCCAGAATCAATTTTTCTAGTGACTTCAAGGACAGGAGTAGTTGCAGGGCAGAAGAGAAGTAGGAAGAGGTTATGATGCAATTCCCCGTTCCTGTCACATTAAAATATATCTAAGTAGAGGTTTAGGTCCGGATTACCAAGCAAGCTGCCTTGGTTGCAAAGCATCTCAACATTTTATACTCCAGTAGTTACCCAGCTTGAGGACACTGTACAAGGACCCATGCCCCATGATCTACGGATTCTAGGTTTACCAATGGCAATCCTAGACAATCGTAGCGCACTCTGACAAAAGCATCATAAATAAATCTCACCCACTAGTAAATATATGAATGAGTTTGTCAGGAAGTCTGTCATTACCATATTACTTTCCTTCTTTCCTTCTCAGGGGTATCTCCTGCCCCAATCCCCCAACCCTCCCAAAAGATCTGCTGCTAACTGTTTCTTTCCCAAGGCTAAAGAAGGATCCTTATTGTATCTTAAACATAACAAGGTAAAATTATCAAAGATGATAAAATATTATAATGTAATTTTCCACTGAAACCTCTTAAGAGTATGAGCATGTATTTGGAAAGAGATAGAAATATACATTCAAATAGTTCCAGACCCTCACCCTATATAAGATAAAAGCACAGTATGCTCTCTTATCCACTCATCTTAATGTGCTACAGAGCATAAACCAATGCTGAAAAAAGTGAATTCTGAATATTCAACTGATCAACATAGTAAAGAAATATATCACATTACATGGTGACAAATGTAATATTCAAAAAGATTTTTTTTAAAAACACAACTGGAGATTCTGCAGATTTGGAAAAATATATATATTCAAGTACAGGAAATGAAGTAATCTGTTTGCATTTAAATCAGGAGTATGTTCTTTCATGGTTTTGATCCTCATAAAACTGCTACCCACAAAAACTGCTTCTGTCCACCTACCTTGGCAGATAACCTCTCACCAATTGGAAGAGAAACTCCCAGAGTAGATGGATCTGTTTCACTCGTAGATAGAAAATTTTTCTGTATATATACACATTAAAAAAACATATTACCTAATTGCCTTTATAAAATGTTTCATAAATGTGTCTTTAGGTTCAATATTCTAAGTTATTACATTATGCAGAGCAAAAGAATGAAATGGAGATGAAGACAAACTACAAATCTACAGAGATCCTAATTAGAAAAAAGAGAATTTTCTTCCAATCAACAACTCCCTGAAGAGGAGAATCAGGTCTTAATTTTCATTTGCAATACATATATTATCTGTTGATTCAGGATGATTTATAAAGCATGAGGAAAAAAAAAACTGTTTCTTAATTTGTATTCCTCTTCTAAGCACATATTCTTCATTCTCAATGCCCTATCATTCTTTTGTTAAGGAAAATTTAAACTTCTTCACAAATATCCTTATGCCTACTGCAATAATGTTTTTTTTTTTCCTATTTTTTCTACAATAATGAGTAGGTATCCATTAAATACCAGAAAACATAAACTAAGGACATTTTTTCTCGACGTGTCCCTCCATTCTTGTTCAGAACAACGAGAAGTGGAAAAGCGCGGGCTCATGGACCAGCCCCAATACTTCTCAGTTAACGCTGAGCCAGGCACTTAGCCTGCTCTGCCTACCCACCAAAGCCGGTGTAAGGATCAAGCAAGATAAAAAACACAAAATCTCTTTGAACACTATAAAGCAAACATTAGGGATCAGTAAAAAATATACACAATATCCAACTTTGTGGTAGTCATATAATCTGGAATAAGTTACTTAACTTCTCTGCCTCAGTTTCTTTGTAAAACAGGGATGTCATCTACATCACCGGGTTATGAGGATTTAACCAAGCAAGTTATTAACCTGCCTAGCTCCATGCCTTTTATTCATTAAATGAGCAATCACTATCTAATATTTTTTAGTTATTTTTTTAGGTGGTTCTGAGACAAAGATAAGCATGTGTTCCCTATATCCAAGAGATTTACAATTCATTTGGAGAAACAAACATGTCAATAACTACAATACAATGTACTCATGGTGTTATAGTCAAGACATTATAGAACAGATTAATAAAACTAAATTATTCGTAGTTTCATTAAATCTAAATTTACAAATAAGTTGTGCTACGAAAGCTAACCTGAAAGTTGGTAGAACTCTACGCTTATTTGTCAAAGGAAACAATATGACACGTGACTAGAGCCGTGAGTCACTTAAAACCCCAGTTTATACCAAAGTACACTATAAACATAATCATTTCATAGTAATAGAAGTACAAAAAAACACATTCGGAGTTCCAACCCTGGAGAGATACAGCACTCGTGCTCCTTAACTGAGCAATCTGCCACTCCCAACACAGGTCCAGGATGATGTTTAAAATTTTCAATAAAATAAAAAGGTAAACAATAAGGACAATATCATGAGTTTTTCAAAAAGCTGAATGTTAGCCATTCACTCATTCATTCAATAAATATTCAGTGCCCATTATGTCCCAAACTATTTGATACATTTAAGACTCATCAGTGAAAAAACTAACAAAATCCTTGCCTTCCTGAGCAGGGAAAACTGACAAGCAATAATAAACATAATGGTATGTTAGAAGGTTACAAGTGCTGTGGCAAAAAAATAAAAAGAACTAGCTACAGGCAGTACTGGAGTGAGAGGAAAGGAACACAAGGGTCCCATCAGATTTCTAAGTGAAATGTCAAACGGGCAGCCAAACAGAAAAGTCTGAGGTTCAGGAGAGGGACCTGGGTTGAAAATATAAATTTACAGATTCAGTTTAACAACTGTTCTGGGAATATGTCCTTCCAGTGTTGTTAGATGGTCAGGTGTTTTTAGTCTAAAAAACAGGCGAAGATGGTAGAGATGGCAGTTGTTTTAATGACTCTCATTGACAAAATTTAAAGATTCGATTTTTTTAATATGCATGCAATTTACAACCTGCAAGGCACAAGAAATCCAGAGAGAATGGGAACTGCCAAGTGTACATAACCCAGGGGTAGAGGAAGCCATCGCAGCCACTTCCCCATATCCTTTCTACTCCCACTTCCTCACGTCGACCAAAATTGTCTTTCATACTGCTCCTCTACCGCTATGACATTCTTGATAACCTGACACCAAAAACTTCTCTGCATCTCTTATTTTTTTTCTTTCCCTTTCACAAAGGCGATTTCTTCTTAAGTCTCTTACCACTGGTTTCCCACCCTCTCCCCAAATCATATATCTATGAAGTAATGTAAAATCCACAAATGAAAATGGTTGGTATCAGAGGAAAACGTCCTCCAATAAAGAGGGGTGTGGAGAAGACAATAAAGTACCAGGCCAGGGAGGCAGGCTGGAGTATAAAGACTTCACATGTCATCCTAGAGAATTTGAATTTTTATCCTGAAGGCAGTAGAGACATTGAAGTATTTAAATCAGTTAAGAGCAGGATCATTCTGGAAAGCAGAATGGAAAATGGACTGAGAATGGAAGGAGATCTGTTAAAAATTTGTAGCAGTAATTTAGGACAATAAGATTGTTCTGGAAGTTCTAACATGCAGAACTAAGTGTAAAACAGTTCTCAAGCTCCTCACAGGCTGTTTAAGGAGGAACGTTTCACCACTGCCTATCACACATACCAAGTTAAAAAACTAAAAATCTACTGCCTTCTAATCAAATCCCATCCTATTCATCTACATCGTTATTTCTTACTACTCCCAAAAAGCATCTACCTCAGTCAGGTTGGTAAGCCTAATATGCCTCATTCATACAAAGCTAGCGTCTACCCTCCAGGTCCTTCTTTATACTATTTATATACTAGTATATAATTTTTTATATGCTAGTATATAATTTATACTATTATTCTGCATCTGAAAAGCTTCCTCTCCTCCCTCCATTCACCCCTAGAATATCCAAACTTTATCCATCCTATTATTGCTTACATGTAGCTGAATTGATACATTAGATTCCCCCATTCCAGCCCCATACTTGACATCTAACAAGTCCATAAGTGTGTCATTTATTATTAAAGTTCTGATCTATTGAAAATAAATAAATAATAAATGTTTTGACCTCAAAAAAAAAACCAAAAAAAAAACACCACCTTGAGGCTTTTCCTCATCATTCTATCCTTCTCATTAGTTGCTACTTTCTGAATTGTATAAATGTTATCTCTACAAACTAGATTCAACGCTCCCTGAAAACAAGATTCATATTTGACTCATTTCCTTCAGTGTTTAAAAAGTGTTGGTTGAATGATGAATGAACATATGAGATTCTTTTTAAAAAGTTTTGTAAAACTATAAAACTGTTTCTTTGTTTTCCAACATAAACTTAAAAATGCAATCCACAGATTTGGGTACAAAAATATCAAGTAATCCAAATCCTGACAACACACAGTTCAAAAACATCTTAGACTACCTTGAACATTCTATTATTATATTAATTTTGATGTGATTAATAATTTGAAGAACAAAACTGGCATGCTGAAAAAAATGAACTTACAATAGATGCAGAATATTTCTAAAGGATGCATAAAAAAGCAACAAAAACAAATGCAAAGCAGGAATCACAAAGAATGCTTAATTGTATTAATGGAAAATTATACTGTATCAACTGTCATCTTGCCAAAAGCAAAAATACAAAATGGTACCATTCAAAAGTCTCAAAATCATAAAAGAAGCCATTATTCTAATGAGATGGCATCATTATTATGGACGCAAATGACTGATTACAAGCTAGTCGATTAAAAAGGAGAAAACATTTTGCAAGCAACCCTACCTTTCTTTTTGCTTCTGTAATACCCTAAAGTCAAGGGAAACAAACCATTGATAAAATATACTCAAAGTCCTTTCTCTCCATGTGCAAATCAGAATACATAAGAGACCACTTATACATTTATAATTATACATTAAAAAGTAGTAGAAAAACTTAAAGACTATCTTAGGATGACTAGAATCATGCTTGTTTAAAATAATTTTATAACCTAAAAAGTAAATTGCATCTTAAAACTTAAAATAGACCTTTAGGTTAGCTATTATATAATTTAATAAAATATACTTAAAACAAGAGTTCACTAACTATATAAATTATAAAGCAAAAAACTTTGGTGGTTAAATATGTTAAAGTTTTATAAACTTAGCTCATAGGAAAATAATTAGCAACTAGAACTCTATGTGTCATTTTAATATGCAGCTGGAGGGAACAGAGGAGTAGGAAATCATAAGTGGGCTATTTAAAAACATAACTTTACAGAAAACATAAACAACCAGAACTTACATTCTCATTTAAAAATCAGACCCCACCTCCCTACTCCAAAGACCAGGAGTGTGTACTTTCATTGCACCAGTTCTCAGCACCATTTTTTTCTCTATCAATGTCATACGTGTCACTCAACTTTCACTCTAATACCCCACTGCTAGATTCCACTGAAAATTTAAAAATTAACATATATAAATAAAGCCTTAGGAAAACAAATTTAGGACATGAATTCTGAAGCTTAACACTCAACTAATTAACAGAACTCTACCTGAGTAAGATAGCGCCTGTAATCTTGCCGCAATTCTTCTTTTAGTTTATGTTTCTTCCGTTCATAGTCTTCCCCAAGTGGTAAACTTAATCCATAATCAATTCCTAGAAAGAAAACAACTTCTTAAAGTAATGTAGCTCATTTTCAAACCAATCTCAATTTCAATACAATCTCCTGTAACAAAGCACAGTAGGAAGGAACATATGTTGATTCTGAGACTGGAAGCAGGATAATAAATTTTTCATTCAAAATGTTTCAATAGGTAATACAATCACATAATGGAAAATACCCCTCCTACCCATGAACCCCAGCTACCCAGACTCCTGCCCAGAACAACCAATATTACTGTTTCTTGTGCCTCCTCCCAGAGACTTTTAATGAGTCTATAAACAAATACGTTTATGTTATTATTATCATGCATGTGCATGTGTATTATATTTGCTGCTTCCCCCTTTAGATAATGGCTCTGCATTGTTTGGCATCCTGCTTTTTTAAAGACAGCAAAATTGAAGCTAAGAAAAGCTGATTACTTTTACTTCTTCATTTAATTCTACTGAAATTTCTTTAAATATAAATATTTACGACAATTTTAATGTGTTTTTCGGCCTGTGATAATTAATAACATGATGTTTTAACCTATTAGAATATTCTTGCTATATATAACATGTTTGAGAAAAATTAGGGCCATCCATGGCTCAGAATAAAATTTCCAAACATTTAAACAACCAATCCTGATTTCACATAAGTGGATATCAATTTTTATTATAGTAAAATATATATAATATAAAATTTACCATTTTTAAGTGTACAATTCAATGGCATTAAGTTCATTCAACATGTTAAGCACCATCACCACTATTTCCAGGATTTTTTAATCATCCAAACAGAAACTCTGCAAAAGGATAATTTTTTTTAAGACAAACTTCAATTTCGAGCATAGAGTTCACAGAGTTCAAAATTCAGATTAGTTTTAGATGATGACAATAGTGATGACTGTACAACTTATAAACACACTAAAAAACACTGAATTGTACCATTATTAAATGGGTAAATTAGAAGGTACATAAATAATATCTCAATAAAGCTGATATTCAAATTACATACTTTTCAGATATTTCAAATAGTAAAATACTATGTCAAGCACAGATATCAGATGAGTATTTGATTTCTGAAGCCCCTCTACCTTTTTTGAATCCTACCAATATTATAGTATTAAAAAAACCTAACATTTCTAAATACCACAAAAATTGTCCTTAAGGTTAGCTACAGCCAATATAGATGAAATAACTGGCTGCAGTTAACAAACTGATAAAGATATCACCATTTTTATGCCTTATTCTTGACAATGCAGCTAAATGATGGGAACTTATTATGAATGTGCCATATTATTGCTTTATTACATCACTGAATATATTGCAAGGGAAAAAAGGACAAAGTATGAATATTAGTGAGTATCTATCGATCTTTCTGTAACACTACATTCCGCCTTCCACCATGAACACTGTGGAATCCCCTTAACGAACACTTCTGGTCTACGGAACGCCTGACGAAAGAGGGTAGAACACAGGATTCCTCAGGACACCTTTCACTCACTCATGCTCCCAATTTTCTTCCAAAAAGAAGTCTAAAGCATTCCACATGCTGGGAATTTTTAATCACCCTAGAAAGTCATTCTTTCTTCAAAAAGGAATCTAAACCTTATTTTTAAAGATACAGAATTTAAGCCTAACAAGAGAAACAGTTTGAATCCTCACATTCAGAATGGAGTATTAATAAGAAGCTAAACTATAAAATCCATTAAGGCCAGGTCTATGCTTTATTCAATTTTATAATGCCTGGCACACAACCTGTACTCCAGAAATGTTCGCTGAATAAATGTGTGAATGAACACATGAATAAATGCCTGAGTTAAGAGGAAGGAATGAAAGGAGGAAAAGAACACACGATTCTTAGTATTTCATTTTTGATTTTAGCAGTCTGATTGCAGAGAGACAGGAAGTATAATAACTAGTTACTACAGTTACTCATCTCTAGACATACAGAGTCACAAAGGATGCTCTATTGTGTCAGAGAAAAAGAAAGTGCTGCAAGGAATATATGCCTCCCGCCAACATGCTCCACTTGCCTCTCAGGGAACATATGTTTACAGCTTTCTGAAGTCATGTGTTTAAGGTGGCTTTTTTCAAATACTGTTTTTCAATTTTGTTTGGTAGACTTATGTGGAATAAGAAGAAAAATGAAAATGAACCACATTTATAAATTACTGTTCATACTAAGTTCAATTTTATTTACCGAGAGTATTTGCTTTTTACTATTGACTCAAACAGTATTTGTAATAATTGTCTCAGAAGACACGAATACATAAATTTTATTAAGATTTATTCAACAGGAAATACTTCTTAATTCTTATTTTTTCATCTAATACCAACATCTTATGGCACTGAAGGTAAGTCATAGAAATAAAATTAAAAACTATATAGAACATAAATATTCTATTCATTTTAAACTATACATTAAAATGGAATCTCAATTGACTAATGAGATAAGAAACATGGTGAGACTTACTTATTCAGAGCAGTGTCTTCTAAGAGTTCTAGTGGTAAGTAAAGCATTAGGGTCACTTCAGCAAATACACCACCACTGACCCTAAGGTAGTTTACATTATGCTTCAGAATGACATCAGTGAGCAGTATTTGGTTTCTATAGTGTTGTGGGTTAGATCAAATATTTAAAACTAAAGTACATGATCTTTTAAAATTAATATGCCTTCTAACATAACACTCTTATGTTATTTGTTTATAATAAACACTTTATAAACAAATGACCATGGAACACAGTTTCTTCTTTTCATTATATTATAACATGAGAAGTCAGTATGTCAGTATGTCAAAACAAAGGACAAATTATAATAAATAATAATAGGCCTTTCCATAAGCAGATGACTTATCAAGAGATGTTAACTACTTTAATTGAGGAAAACATTGTACACAAACTTCAGCTACAAAGCTATTTTACAAATCACCCACTTGACCTGTACAAACTGAACAAAACAGGTAGAATGTCTGGGATTTAATTTATAAGAGAAACCTAAGTCTACATATGCTAAAAGGAAAGATAGTTAAAAATACAATAAAAACTAGTAAAAAATCAACAATTTCCTATTGTCTACTTCCCAAAGTCTATATTAGCTGCAATGTTTTAGCTTAAACTCTAGAGCTTCTCCGCAATGTAAAATTCTGCTGCTTCTTTCCTGATATTTTTAGTTACATGTAATTTTTTCTTTATAATTCTTTTCCAAATTTCCATTAGCATAACTGTATTTAAAATGAATTTTTCAGAATAATATAATTTCTAGTAACGAGTAAAATCTCTTCAATCTTACTTGAGTAATCTATAACCTTTTTGCTTGTAAATTTCCCCCTCAAAAAATAATAATGATTTCACAGCATGAAAGATAAAATAAATATAATGCATTTGGAGCCTGAAATGCTGATCAATGATATTTTGATTGAACAGTAAGAAATACCACCCAGAAATGATGGATAAAAACACGTAGGACTACAGACATTGAAGATGAATTCCTGAGTACCCAAAATTTAGAGGTGAAGGAGCTGAAAGGGAACCAGAAAAGACTGAAAAGGAGTGTGTTGGGAGTCCTCAAAGCCACCCTTGGGTTTGGTGATTCACTATAGGACTCACCGAATGCAGAAGTCATTATACACAATCATGGTTTATTACAGTGAAAGGATACAAAGCAAAATTAGCAAAAGAAAAAGGCACATGGGGCAAAGCCCAGAGGAAACCAAGTGCAAACCTCTAAGCAGTCTTCCCCAGTGGAAGCACACAAGACCCACTTGATTCCTCCAGCAACAACCTGCAACAACACGTAAAGTGTCGCCTGCTAGGGAAGCTCATTAGAGACTCAGTGCCCAAGGCTTTTATTGGGAGTTGGTCACATACTCTGCCTAGCATGTACCCAGACTCCCTGAAAGGGAGTGCCCTGAATAAACCATGTGGTTTATACAGTATATACAGCATAGTTTAGGAACAATGAGTCACTCTTATTATTTAGGGAAAATTGTACATTAGTGTAGAAAATGGTTCACTAGCGAGGTTCCAGACACAAGCCAAGGGCCAGCTTTGCAGGCAGGCTCTTCTAAGGATAGAAAGGCCCAGGCCTGCTCTGTTAGGTGTATACAGAAGTCCTTGCCCAAAGGTACAGTATCTAGTCTATAAATGAGCAAGCAAATAATTTCAATGTAACATACTAAGTGCTATGTGACACTTTCTATATAACCTACTACAAGTACCAATCAGTTTGGTACACAACGAACTTTCCTTTCACCCTGGGATAAGCCTGTTTATTAATATTTTTATGCCGGCTCTATGTTGACTTTCTTTTTTAACTAAAATTTTACATTCTTGTTTGAAATAAAACAGGCTCTTAATTGTTTACAGCATTATTTCTGAGTTGCAAAAATTCTCTATGTTTTCCCCTGTTTTACAAATTTTTTCCTCCTGTAGTCCCTAATTCAATCTTGACTGCCATAATCAGAAAGACAGAAAGGGCAAGAATACTTTTTTCTTGCACCTGTAGTGGACATCTTAGCAGCAAACAGTAGTTGCTCCAGGTCTGTCAATAGATACAACATTAGGTTGCTTTTTAGTCTCAAGAGGTCATGGTCATGTCCCTATACTTTAAATCACAAAAGTAGTATCTTCAAATGTAGAATAGGATCTATGCTATCATAAATAGAAAAAGAAGAAAGGGCTAAATACATGTACACAGTCTACTCATGAAATATATAAAAGAAAATGCTTTAACAAGAGAGACAGGGTTGGGAGAATATGATATAATAGAAAATATATATATATATATATTGGTCTCTGCCCCCAGTTCCTGGCACAGAGCTTCTAAAACCCTTGAAATTTCTCAAGTGATAAGAATACTAGGAGCATCTCTTATTTTAACATTTGCCTTTGACCCTGACACAGGGTTCCTAAAACTCTTGTAAAATTGGCAAGATCACTAGGCCAGTCAAGATGATGGAATAGAAAACACAGTGCCTGCCTCCTCCCACAATGCATCAAAATTACAACTAAGCTACAGAACAACACTGACACCTGAAGACTAGCTGAACATAATTCCTATAACTAAGGATATTAAAAAACAGCCACTTCAAGATTGGTAGGAGGCACAGAGACATGAAACAGGCTAGTCCTGCACCTATATGTGGCAGTTAAGAATCAGGAGATAGGGAAAAGGGGGTAAAAAAAAAAATCAGGAAGGATATCTTGGCTGCAGATGTCCTCCCTGAGAAGCAATGGAGCCCAGCCCCATACCAGGATCTCCAGCCTGGAGCACCAGTGCCGAGGAAAAAAGTCCCCATAACATACGGCTGTGAACACCAGTGGGGTTTGCATCTGAGTGAGCCAGAGGGCTCCTGGAATCCTAGGCACTCCTCCTGAAGGGTCCGCGCAAAACTTGCTTGCTCACGAACTCACTCACTCTGAGCTCCAGTGCTGGGGCAACAGCTTGAAAAGCACTGGGGACACACAGAGAGGAGCTGAATATACTAGCTTCGAAGTGAAAGTTGAAAGATCAGGGCAGCTCTCTCCAGAGACAGAAGCACTGGCAGGTACCACTGCTCCTTTGTTGAACCTACCCTCAACCAGCAGGAAGGCACTGGTGGGCACCAAATCTCTGTTCTTCATCAACTTGGTTAACACTGTTCGCCCCCTCTGGTGATTCCTTGAGACTCAGCTCCGCTCTGTTCCTGCGCCCAGTCAGAGACGCTTCCAGTGGCTCTTCCATACAAGCTACCTACCTTGGCTCACACTGCAGACTTTCTTAAAATCTCTTAAAGGTTCACAAACCCAAACAAGCAGTAGGTGATCTCAGCATGTCGTATACCATTTGTTAAGCAGCCTAAAGCCTGGCACAAGCAGCAACTGGTTCCAACATGCACTGTAATTCTCATCAGGTGGCTCTAAAGCTGCAGCCAGTGTTAGCTTGAAACGTAGCTTCAACTAAGCAATCATAAGCTCAGCAAAAGTGGCAGCTGGCCTCAGCTCAGATTGTGGTGCCCACCAAAAGAAGCAGCTGGCTTCAGTTCACAGCACAGCCTCTCCCAATCACCTTAACGTCCAACATAAGCCGCAACACGAGTAGGTCACATTGTAGCTCCCACCAGGCAGCCCAAAGCCAAGCACAAACAGTGGCTGACCTTGGCTTGCACCTGAGCCCCTTCAAAGAGACTTCAGATTTAACAAACCCAGTGGACAGCTTCAGATCACACCAGAGCACCACCCAACATGCTCCACAAACAAGACATCCCAAGGGCAAACTCAGATGGCACCAGAGCCCTGCTAAAGGGACTCCCACTGCATGGACGCGGCCCCCACACAACAGCTTGTTTGCTGTAGTCATGGCCAGCCTTCAGAGCCAGTCAGCCTGAGGGTCAATCCCACTCACTCACGTGCCAACAGCAATAGAGGCTCAACTACAACACAAGGGCACACACAATCTACATAAGGGACATCCTTGAAACACCTGGCTCAAGTGACCAGGAGGCTTTGCGACTAGGCCTCACAAGACATCTACTACATAAGGCCACAGTGTACCAAGACAGATGTAGTAGATCTACCTAATACTTAGAAACAAACACAGGGAGTCAGACCAAAATGAGAAGACAAAGAAATATCCCAAATGAAAGGACTGGACAAAACTTCAGAAAAGATCTAAATAAAATCCAGACAGAGACTTAAAAACGCTAGTGATAAGAATGCATAATGAACTTAGGGAAAGGAGAGATGTACTCAGAACTTCAACAAAGATATAGAAACCATAAAAAAGAACCAGTCAGATGTTAAAAATACAATAAATGAGATGAAGACTACATTAAAGGAATTCGACAATGGATAAAGCAGAAGACCAAATCATGATATGGAAGACAAGGTAGTGGAAAACACTCAATCATACAGCTAAAAAAAAAAAAAAAAAAAAGAATCAAAACAAATGAGGATAGTTTAAGGGACCTTAGGACAACATCAAAGGTACCAACATTTGCATCGTATCAGAACCAGAAGGAGAAGAGCGAGAGCAAGGGAATGAAAACCTATTTAAAGAAGTAATGGTCAAGAAAACAGACATATAATCCAGGAAGCACAAAGAATCTCAGACAAGATGACTCCAAAGAGGCTCACACCAAGAATCATTATAATTAAAATGCCAAAGGTTAAAAACAAAAAGAGAGCCTTAAATGCAGCAAGAGAAAAGCACTTACCTACCTAAAGGGAGCTCCCATAAGACTGTCAACTGATTTATCAAGAGAAACTTTGCAGGCTAGGAAGGAATGGCATGAAATATACAAAGTGATGAAAAGCAAGAACCTAAAATCAAGACTGCTCTACCTAGCAAGGCTATCATTTAGCATTAAATAAGAGATTAAAAAAAAAAAATTCTAGACGTTTGTCACCACTAAACCAGTATACAATAAATGGGACTTCCTTAAGTAGAAAAGATGAAAAATGTGAATAAGAAAATACAAGAAAGAAAAAAATGCTCACCGACAAATGCAAACACTTAGTAAAACCAGTAGATCAACCAACTATAAAGCTAGTACAAAAGTTAAAAGGCAAAAGTAGGAAGAACATGTATAATTACAAGAATATAACAAGGGATACACACAAACACATACAAAACAAGTAAAAAAAAAAAGAAATCATAAATGTGAAAGGGATGAGTAACAATTGTACATATTTTAGAATGTGTTCTAACTTAATCATCAACCTAAAATAGACTGCTATAAACATAGCTTGGTATATAGGAAGCACATGGTAACCACAAATCAAAATTCTACAAGAGATATACCAGAAACAAAGAGAAAGAAATTCAAACACTTTAAAAAAAGTCATCAACATGCAAGAGAAAAGAGCAAGAGAATAAGAAACAAAAAACTACAAAAACAATCAGGAAACAATAAAGTGACAACTACACACTAATCAACAATTACTATAAATGCTCCAATCAGAAGATACAGGGTGGCTAAATGGATTAAAAAACACAAGACCTATACAAACGCTGCCTACAAGAGACCCATTTCAGATCAAAAGGCACACACAGACTAAAAGTAAAGAGATGGAAAAAGATAAGCCATGCAAATGAAAATAAAAAAAGGCTGGGAGAGCAATACTAATATCAGACAAAACAGACTTTAAAATAAGAGTTGTAATAAGACACAAAGGATATTTCATAATGATAAAAGAATCATTCCAACATGACATATCTCTTGTAAACATCTATGCACCCAACATAGGGGTACCTAAATATATAAAGCAAATACTGACGGACATAAAGAAGTTATTTACAGTAATATAGTCAGAGTCGGGAACTTTAACACCCCATTGACATCAATGAATAGATTACCCACATAGAAAATCAATAAGGAAACAGCAGCCTCAGTAACACTTTAGATCAGATGGATTTTATTAATATTTTTAGAACATCTCACCCCCAATGCAGCAGAATGTTTTTCAGGATACACTATATATTAGGACACGAGACAAGTCTCAATAAATTTAAGAAGACTGAAATCATATCAAGAACCTTTTCCAATCACAATGATATAAAACTAGAAATCAATTACAAGAAGACAACTGAAAAACACACACACGTGGAGGCTAAACATGTTACTAAACAATGGGTTAACAATGAGATCAAGGAAGGAATCAAAAACTACCGGGAGACAACTGAAAATAAAAACACAATGACCCAAAATCTATGAGACACAGCCAAAGCAATATAGGCCTACTTCAAGAAACACGAAAAATATCAAATAAAAAATCTAACTTTCCACCTAAAAGAACTAGAAAAAGAATAAACAAAGCCCAGCTTGAGTACAAGGAAGAAAATAATAAAGATCAGAACAGAAATAAACAAGAGAGTCTAAAAAAAAAGAATAGAAAAAAAATTAATGAAACTAAAAGCTGGTCTAGCCAGACTCATCGAGAAAAAGAGAGGGTCCAAATAAAATCAGAAATGAAAGAGAATAACTGACACCAGAGATGTATGAAGTATTATAAGGAAATACTACAATTATATGCCAACAAACTGGTCAACCTGGAAGAAGAGGATACATCCTTAGAAACATACAATCTTCCAAGACTGAATCAGAAATAAACAAAAAATCTGAACAGACTGATAACTACTAACAAAACTGAATCAGTAATCAAAAAACTCTCAACAAACAAAAGCCCTGGACTAGATGGCTTCACGGGTGAATTTTACCAAACACTCAAAGAAGAAATAATACCTATCTTTCTCAAACTAGTCCAAAAAATTAAAGAGGTGGGAAGGCTCCCAAACTCATTTTACGAGGCCAAAATTACCCTGATACCAAAACCAGAGAAAAACATACAAAAAAAGAAAATTAAAGGCCGATATCCTTGATGAATATAGACGAAAAAATCTTCAACAAAATATTAACAAACTGAATTCAGCAATACTTTAAAAATATCATGCATCACGATCAAGCGGGATTTTTTTCCTGGAATGCAAGGCTGTTTCAATATCTGCAAATCAATTAATATGACGTGACACATAAAATGAAGGATAAAAATCATATAATTATCTCAATAGATACAAAAAGCCTTTGACAAAATCCAACATCCATTTGATTTTAAAAAACTCTCATCAAAGTGGGGAGAGAGGTCCTACAACATAAAAAAGGCTCTATACAATAAACCCACAGCTAACATCATACTCAATGGTGAAAAGCTGAAAACCTTTCTCGAAGATCAAGAACAAGACAAAGAAGTTCACTTTAATCACTTTTATTCAACATAGTATTAGAAGTCCGAGCCACAGCAATCAAGGAAGAAAAAGAAAGAAAAGGCATCTGAACTGGAAAAGAAGTAAAACTGTCACTATTTGCAAACAACATATTGTATACAGAGAACCCTAAATATTCCACCAGAAAAATTAGAATAAATGAATGTAGTAAAGTATGATACAAATTATACATGAATAATGAACTATCAGGAAGAGAAAGAAAACAATCCCATTTACAACTACATCAAAAAGAATAAAATACCTATGAATAAATTTAACCAAGGGGGCAAAAGACCTGTACTAGGAAAACTACAGGGCATTGAAGAAAATGAAGATACAAATAAATATAAGCATATACCATGCTAATGGATAGACAGAATTAACATCATTGAATCATCCATACTACCCACAGCAATGTACAGATTCAATGCAATCCCTATCAAAATACCAATGGAATTTTTCACAATCTAGAACAAATAATCCTAAAATTTATACGGAACCACAAAAGCCCCAAACAAGGCAATCTTGAGAAAGAAGAATAAAGTTGGAGGTATCACACTGCCTGATATCAGACTATACTACAAGGCTATGGTAATCTCTTCAGTATATGGTGCTGGGAAAACTGGACAGATGTAACTACATCCAACTAAAATGTTTTTGCACAGTAAAGGAAACCATCAATAAAACAAAAAGACGACCTACTGAAAGGAAGGAGGTATCCGTCAATGATATATCTGATGAGGGGTTAATATCCAAAATATATAGGAATTCATACAACCTAATACCAAAAAAAAACAATCTGATGAAAAAATGGGCAGAGGTCCTGAATAGACAGTTGTCCAAAGAGGACACACAGATGGCCAACAGACATATGAAAAGATGCTGAACATCACTAGTCATCAGGGAAATGCAAATCATTTCCACAATGAGATATCACCTCATACCTGTCAGAATGGCTATTATCAATAAAGCAACAAGTATTGACAAGGATATGGAGAAAGGGAACACTCGTGCACTGTTGACAGGATTGTAAATTGGTACAGCCACTACGGAAAACAACATGGAGCTTCCTCAAAAAATTAAAACTAGAACTACCATATGACCCAGCAATCCCACTTTTCGGTATTTATCAAAAAAATCTACAACACTAATTCGAAATGATTTGTGCATCTTAACGTTCACTACAGCATTCTTTACAATAGCCAAGATATGGAAGCAACCTAAGAGTCCATCGATAGACGAACAGATGAAGAGGTGGTACATATACACAATGAAATATTACTCAGCCATAAAAAAGAATGAAATCTTGCCATTTCCAACAACATGGATGGACTCAGAGAGCATTATGCTAAGTGAAATAAGTCAGGCTGAGAAAGACAAATACTGTATGATTTTACTTATAGGTGGAATCTAAAAATAAAAGAAATGAATAAACAAAACAAACAAACTCATAGATACAGAGAACTGATGGTTGCCAGATGGAAGGAAGGTTGGGGGAGTGGGTGAAAAGGGTGAAGGGATTATGAAATACGAATTGGCAGCTATAAAAACAGTTACAAGTATATCAAGTATAGCATAAAGAACATAGTCAATAATACTGTAAACACCATGTATGGTGTCAGATGGGTACTAGACTTATTAGGGTGATCACTCTGAGGTGTGCCAGATCTAAGTTTTAAAAAAAATTAATAGAAGCATTTCTCTACATTAATGGTCATTAAACATGAAAAGGTGACTTATGGTAAGCCCCTAGATAGTTTATACTAAAGACATGGCACAGATGAAGACTGGTCACACCAGGAAGACTAACCATGTGATTAGACGGGTGGACCTTTGAGCCACCTGACATTAGTCTGACCTCAAAAGAAAGAAGGTCAGGAGTGTGAGCTGCATGGGCAATGATTCAATCAGTCATGCTTACACAATGAAACCCCAGTTAAAACTCTGGACATTGGAGCTCAGGTGGGCATCCTGGTTAGCAACAGTCTGCATACTATCACATATTGACGTGCCAGGAGGGTGACACATCACTGAGGCCAACACACTTCATGTTTGGACACTCCCACACTGTGCCATGTGTCTCTCCTGGTGGCTGCTTCTGATTTGTATCATTTTGCTATAATGAAACTGTAATAATAAGTATAGCACTCTCCTCAGTTCTGTGAGTCATTTTAGTGAATCACACTTGAGGGGGTATCTGTAGCCAGCTGATTAGAAGTGAGGATGGCCTGTGGACCCCTGAACTGCAGCTGTGTCTGAGGTAAGGGAAGTCTCATGGAGGACTGTGCCCTTAATCTGGGAAGTCTGGACCAACTCTGGGTAGTTGGTGTCAGAAGTCATTGTAATGCTCCTCAAATCCTTTTATGAGGTATAAATGGTGGAAAATGAGCCACATGGATAAGCATTGCCCATGAATAGCATCAGTATCTAACAAATAAATTTATAAAATCATGACAATGTAGTGTTACATGAGATTTGTACTATCAGCTATTGCTGTCACTAGCTAAAATGAATATTGCCCCTTTATATATTATTGACAGCTACTATGTTTAATTACTCATTCCAAGTACGGTGTCACAGAGCTTTAATTCAATATACAGTTTCCAAACAACCTTTATTAGTTTGTTTTATAAATCCTAGATGAGATCACCTAAGGAAAGCTATTGTCAAATCATTTTACATTTTTCCTAATATCAAAAATTGTATATTTTGCCTAATTTTAAGGCCACAATTATTCAGGCAAAGTCAGTAAATGAATGCTAATGAGGTATAAAATTAGTCAAATCATAAATTATTCTTTAATAAGACTCGATGTGCATCAAAAACAATTCTTGCTTCAGTTGACAATAAAAGAAACATCCCACGAAAATTAAATTCTACACACCCAAGAGAACTGTTTATTTTTGCAATGGGGACCTTCATTCATGCGTTCAAACTATCTTTTCTAAGCACTAAAGTGCCAGGCCTGTGCTAGGCAGTGAATACACAATGTCAGGCAAGCTGGTGTGCCATTGCAATACAAGAGAGAACCCAACCAGTTAGAAACTGTCCTCCCAGAGAGAACCAATGCCATAGGAGCACAAGGCAAAAATGGCCAACACTATTTTGTAAATGTAATAAAAGGGTGAAACTGTCATGCAAGAAACAAGAAGCCATTGGAAGGTTTGAAGCAGAGACTAACACGATCAGATTTGTTCTTCGGAAGGATATGAATGGGCAGTACAGAAACTTAGTAGAGAGGGGAGACGGCAGAACAAAAAGAACACAAGAAAAAAAATCTAAGTGAGACGATGGAGACCTACATAAAATAACATATGTAGGATTGGAGAAAAGTAAACTTATTTGAGGTTTAGGCATTAGAATCAACTGATCTCTGTAATTACTTGCTGTGGGCTAGAGGGAAGGCAAGGGTGACCAGGCAGCCAGCTCTCAAGAGCACTAAAAGTTTGAGAGAAAGAAATTCATTTTTGCACATGTTAATTTTGAGGCCATGACATCCAAATACAGATAGCTGTCCAGTAGAAAATTAGATGTACAGGTGTGAAGTTCATAAAAGAAGTTGGGAATAGGATAGAGATTTAGGAGTCATGAGCAAACTGATGGTAAATAAAGCCCTGTAAGTGAATGAGGTCACTCAAGGAATGTAAGAAATGAAAAGAGGGCCTAAGACAGAGTCCTAAGGGACCCCTACCAAGGAACAGGCAGAGGTCACTGTAAGTTAGACTTTAAATTCTCCATCATTTGTGACTGTAATAACCAAAGAATAATTCTTAATGCAATTCTCAAAAACTACACACCTACTTTTAAAAAGATGTAAAAGAGGTCAGGAAATTAATATTTACTTTCCACCAATTACGTGCCAGTCATCTTTTCATATGTATTCAATTACTGCCACAATAACTTTTTATGATAGATGCCAATTCTTAAGATGAGGAAACAAAGAGCTTAAATAATTTGTATCAGGTCACAAAGGCATGACAGCCACAACTCAAAGCAACTTGCATCCCCAGAATTTCAAAGTAATTCTGTCTGACCTTAGTGCTTGAGAGAACCTAACACTAAACTTTTAAAATATGTCTTGAAATAGTCAAATTTTGATTCATAAAAATTTAGGACTAAAAGATAATCTACCTTCTTTATATTACAGATAAAGAAATTGAGGGCCTTAGAGATTAAGGGACTGAACCAAAATATGTAGAATATTTAAGATCACCAAAGCTGTACATTAGCCAATAATTTGTAAGAGAAACAGATCTGAAAGTGTTATCTATATATCCAATACTAAAAGTACAGCATTCACTTTCAGCTGTTTTTTCAATAGACACAAAGAATCCACTAACTATTCAGTCTCTAAGCAAATATCCTTGGTACCAGCAGCATATAAATGCAAGGCAGCTAACAATTTAAGAATACATCAGTGGTCACAAAAAATAGTCCACATGTGAACAATGCTGTAACCAAATGAATTCATCATATTTGACTTCTTTTATGTGAAAAAGTTGCAGTCGCCATCAATAATACAGAGGATACATTTTTTAAATATTCATATGTTTTCTTTTAAAAGGATGTATACCTACCAACAAGCCAAAATGGAGTAAAAAGTTCCAAATATTTTCATGTCAAACCATAATCAAAGAATCAGTATAGCTGCAGTATTAATTTCTTTACAAGTCCAAGATAGTCGTCAATAATTAAAATGGTCTTTCACCAAATAGCATTTTGTATCAATCATCTGTCTTTGATTTTTAAATAAAAGCAAGTCCACCATTTTCATTCAACAATTAACATTCCTTCTCACACACTCTCCATTCAATTTTTTCAATTAATTTTCAATTATGCATATTTACTGCTATAGTTTCCTTAAATCATAATCAAGGCAACAACATTTAAAATAGGTACAAGGTCTTCGGTATGTATTATATTTCACATATAGTCCATACTGTCACATGTAAGATTCCAGAAAGGAAAGTTACCCGACTCTAAAAATACCTTTTCTCTGACAAGACAAAGCTCTTTCACAACAGTCTGCTAAGAATATCTTAAAATCAATTTAGCACACCTAGTGACATACCTAAGGAACCCCTGGTCTGTTGACTGTTTGGTGGTATGTTTTCTTTAGCCATGGAGATTAATATTTTACTGTTTTCAGAAAGCTTCTCTGATGCCTTTCCCTGAAAGAGACATAATATTTACAAAAGCGAGGAGGGGGTAGGAACCTACAAAACAGACAATTCATCTTAGTACTCTTATTAAACAACTTGACGAAATTATGCAGTACATCAAAGAAGAAATTTAACTGTACTGTTTGAGGAATTAACCAAAGGTATTTTTTTTTCTTTTTTTATTTCACACTGTACAACTCCCTTCAGTGCTCACAGCCCACAGGTAAGGGGCTGGGCAATGGTTTGAGGCTGCAGGTTACTCTGGCATGGGTCCACTATGAGAGGCCCACAGAGAAGGGCCCGCCAAAAATCTGTTACCATGCCTGAACCAAAGGTATTTAAAACTATAATAAATGTTCTAATATTTAGCTCATTCACTCATCAACAAATATTAGTACTGAATTCCTCCCAGGCACTGTTCCAGGCACTATAAATACATGAGTGAAAAAAACATACAAGAATCTCTGCCATCATGGAGCTTATAAACTACTGTGGAAACAAACAGCAAATACAGTATGTAATTAAACTATGTAACATGTAGAGACCAATAGGGAGGGGCTATGGAAAAACCAGAGCAGGGTAAGGATGCCCAAAAATGATGGAGGAGAGGCTGCAAGGCCTTTCTGAGCAGGTGATATTTGAACTAAGACTTAAAGATTATTACTATGTACCACTTAATATTAGAAATTATAGCAAAGCTGTATTTAAAGTTATGTAATAACTCTTTCCAAACACTGTACTAAGTTCTAAGAACTGGAGAGTAGTTAAGAGAATGGACTTTGGAACTGGACATGTGAGGATTCCAATCCCGAACCCTCCACTGTGTGCACCCAGCCGAATTACGTAATCCCTTTAAGCCTCACTTTCTTGATCTGTAAAACAAAAAGAATTCTACTTCACAGGGATATTATGACTGATTGAGATAATACATGTAAAGTCCTTGGCACAACTCCTTGTACATGGCAGGAAGACACAGTATGATGGTTATGAGAACAAGCACTGGATTGAGGTTGCCAGAGATCAAAGCCTAGTTCTATAATCACTTTAGTTGCATTACTTACCTTCCCATTGCCACAGTTTACTCATTTGGAAAATGACAACAGTACTTATCTCACAGATTCAGGTGAAATATCAAATATGTATCCTCATAAGACTATGCCTCATCCATATTTAGCACACAATAAATGTTAGCTATGTAAGTAAGCCCCTTTATAATTAGGGTATCCATGTTATTTATCATCTCATCCATACTTTTGTCCAGGACAAATGCTAAAATAGATGAGACACTAGGACAATAGGTAATCCAGGACTGTCTTGGGCTAACCAATATATAGGGTTACTCTCATTATAATGGACCAATGGCACAGATTAATCTACATCCTTCACCTTATTACATACACTGAACCCAGGAGAGAAGGAGCCACATCTGTCTAGATTAGTGCTGTATTCTCTGAGCCTGGCACAGGACCCAGCACAGTCTGAATAAGTATCTGCTAAACAGATGAATCACTCTTTTATCAAAAATAGGAAAGCTTAAGAAAGCTTTTTCAGACATTGCTTTCAGAAACATTTTAATAAACTTATATTCTGAAAGTATACACAATAAGAGAACTATTCTAATAAATTCATTCAAAATAACTTTTGTTGATATCAAAAAAATTTTAGTAAGAGATAGGAGAACCTGTAAGATAAAACTCCACAGAAGAAAAACCGCATTCAAAATTACTGACATCTTATCCAGAGTCAGGCTCTGAGTTAGAATGACCGCACAGCCACAATGAAGTATGAAACTGAAGATTTTCACTCTGAAGAGGATGTTTCACATTTATACAGGGCTAATCATCAGAGACATTTTTAATGAAACATGTTCGAAGAAAATGATTAACTTTACCTTCATTTCCATGTAAGGTGGGTCATTTTCCAATTCTGCCTTATCTTTGGCCAATTTGGCTTTTTGCTCTTCAATAAATTCATCCAAATTATCCGCCATTTTGCAGGTACTTAAAAAAAAACTTTAGTGAGCATGGCTATAGCAATATCAGAGTATTTTTAGACTAATTATTATCTGATCAAGATGTTGCCTGATTTCTGCACTACTACTCCCTTGTAAGAAGCGGTCTCTAAGGAGACATTTTCAGACCACGCAAAATCCTGCTCCTGATCAAAATGTCTGAGATTTAGCAGCAACTGGTGATTCTTAACTGATCCAATCTTTGATTCTAAATGTCTGCAAAATGCTAATTTTCCAATTCCACCACTCCCTGCATATTTACCAGTTGGCACTTAACCATTTTATTCCTTTGTCCAAATTTATCTGCTTATTATCAGTATGAATTCGTGAATTCTTATTTTTATCAGTAAGCCCTGGAATTGTTTTTAAACTCACAAGCTGTTGTTGCTATTGCAGAATAAACTTATATACCATAAAAGGCACCCATTTTAGTGAATAGTTCCATAAGTTTTAGTAAATTCATACAGTCATGCAATTATCACCATAATCACTATTGATAACGCTTCCATCACCCCAGAAAGTTCTCACATGCCATGTTATAGTCGATCCTCACTTCCAACCCCACCACAGGCAACCATCTATCTGCTATCTGTCTCTATAGTTTTCCCTAACCTGGAAATTTCATGTAAATAAATCATATAATATGTAGTCTTTGGTGTCTGGCTTCTTTCACTTAACATATGCTTTTGAGATTAGACCTTATAGTAGCATCTATCAATAAGTAGATTTTTTTTTTTATGCTAAGTAGTATTCCATTGTACAGAAATAGCACATTTTGTTTATCTATTCACCTACTGCTGGATATTTGGGTTGTTTCCATTTTTTGGATTATGAATAATCCAGAAATATGAATAATTCTATGAACATTCATGTATAGGTTTTTGTGTGGACTTATGTTTTCAATTCTCTTCACTACATACCTAAGAAGGGAACTGCTGAGTCCTGTGTAACTCTGTCTAACATTCTGAGGAACTGCTAAGCTGGTCCCTCTAAGTGTGTAGTGACTGTATCATTTACATTCCAACCAGCAGTGTAAAAATTAACTTCAAACAGATCACAGACTTAGATATGAGAACTATACAACTTCTAAAAGAAAACATAGAAAATATTTGTAATCTTGGGCTAGGCAAAAATGTCTTACATACGACACAAAAAGCGAAACAACTGATTAAAAATCGATAAAAAATAGATAAACCCTCACATGAGGGTTGCAATTTCTACATTTCCTCACCAATGCTCGGTTATTTTCAGTCTTTTTGATCTTAGTCTTTCTATTGGGTGTACAGTAGCATCTCGTTATGGTTTTAACTTGCATTTCTCTAGTGACTATGATGTTGAGCATCTTTTCATGTGCTTATTTGCTGTCTATACATCCATATACATAACCATTAGCAAAGTATCTTAAATCGACTACCCATTTTTAAAGCTAAATTTTCTTATTATTGAGTTGTAAGATTTATATATAAATATATAGTATATACTTATATATATATACTGGATACAAGTTCTTTTTCAAGAATGATTTGTAGATATTTCTCCCAGTCTGTGGTTTAAGTTTTCTTGATAATGTCTTCTTTTTCAAGATTTTGTAGAGCAGTTCTAAGCTCACAGCAAACTGAGTGGAAGGTACAGACTTACCGTATATACCCTGCCCAACTCACACACAGCCTCCCCAATTATCAACATCCCCCACCAGAGTAGGGTATTTGTTACAACCCATGAATGCACATTGACACGTCGTTATCAACCAAAGTCCACAGTTTACAAAAAAGGTTCACTCTTGATGTTGTATATTTCATGGTTTTGGACATAGTGTATGACATGGATCCACCACTGTAGAATCATACAGAGTAGTTGCACTGCCCCAAGAGCCCTCTGTGCTCCACCTGGCCATCCCTCCCTCCCCTCTAACCCCTGGCAACCACTGATCTTTGTACTGCCTCCATAGTTTTGCCTTTTCCAGAATGTCATATAGTTGTCATCATAGATTATTGGCTTCTTTCACTTATTAGCATGCATTACTAAGGTTTTTCGTTGTCTTTTCACGGCTTGATAGCTCATTTCTTGTTGGTGCTGAATGACATTCCATTATCTATATGCATCAGTTTGCTTATCCATGCCTTCACCTACTGAAGGACATCTTGGTTGTCTCTAGGTTTTGGCAATTATAAATAAGACTGCTATAAACATCTGTGTGATGATTTCTTAAAAGCAAAAGTTTTTAATTTTTATAGTCCAATTTATCCATTTTTTATCAATTTTAATCAATTACTTGTGCATTTTTGTGTCATACGTAAGGACATTTTTGCCTAGCCCAAGATCACAAATATTCTCGTTTGTTTTTTTTTTTACAAATTTTATAGTTCCCTAAGTCTATGATTTGTTTCAAGTTAATTTTTGCAAATGGCGTAAGGTAAGGGTCATCAAGGTTCAGGGGTTTTTTGCATGTGTATATAAAATTATTCCAGCCCCATTTTTTGAACAGACTATTCTTTCCTCTTATAACTTTTTTAAAATATGTTTTTCAAAAACCCATGAAACTTAGTGACTAATTAGATATGTGGCAAGAAAGGAGCACTGATGACCAGAAGTTTAAATCCTATAAACTAAATATGGATGGAAACCTGGACACAAATAAGTTTGAAGAAACTAGCTGGTTTGGAAAGGTGTGGTTTAGATAAGGTGGAGCTAGTAAAACGTGGTAATGGAAATTTCCAGCAGATTAGAAATTCAAGGATCTACTTCAAGGAAGTGGACCACAGTAGAATGTTTACGAGTTAACTATTTTAAAAATGATAGTTGAAGCTGTGGTAAATGAGCACAGACGGGGGAGAAAAATGCTGGGCAATGTTCATTTGAGGGAGTGACAGTAGAAGCTAGAAATAATACAAAGGAGGAGTAATTGAAAAAAAAAAGATATATAAAAAACCAAGTCGACATAATTTGTGGAGAAAAAGAGATACAAAAAACAACCAGTCAGCAATATCAAAAGCAAGAGAGTTAAGGAAAAAAAGCATCCACTGAATTTAATGTTTGAGGGATAATGTAATCTGTGAAAATGCAGGAAAGAAGCTTTACCTGAAAAAAATATGCTGAAACTTGTATCAGTGTAGTATATAATAGGAACTTCATTCTATTATTTACTTCCAAAAAGAACACAAGATTTTAAAATATGGCTTTAGCAAAATATATTCCAAACCAACAAAAGTTAGTATGTTTTAGCAATTTTTAATTTATTTGTCACAAAAGATTTTTCCTAGTAAAAATTCAAAACAGCTCAACAGCAAATGATACTTTTCATGCTAAAAAGTCACTTTTTCAAATCTGACATGTCTGACAGAAAAAAAAGATAATAGGATTATATAATATATATACTTTGCTATAGAATTTTATATAAAATTTAAGCAGAAATGGAATTTTTTAAAAAAAAAAACAAGCCTCTTTCACTATGACCTGAGGCCTCCACATAATTCTGTTAACGACTATTAACTTAACATGTTCATTTAGTTGTTGAATCAGACTTTGAAAGAGCTCTAGAATTTATGAATACTTAAATGCAACAGTAACCATAGTAGAAAAACACATTTTTAAACAATGGTAGTATAATATATACCATAGCTAAAACATGACATTTATGATATTTATGTTTAATCATTTCTAATTTTGTTATACTATCCAATCTGAGTATATCTCTACTATTAAGCTGAAGAGTCAAAGATACTAACAAGCTTTCTCATGAAATGTCCTCCAAAGAACACCAGGAACACTACTGCAGTTAAACTAGTTGAGTTTATTACTCATTGCATCAACATGCAACCTTGATGCCCACCATGGGGAGCTCTAGAGTGCTTTAATAAGAGTGTTAAAAAAGACAGGATTTGGGCTTGTGTTAGGTGATTTGGAGGAGGGTTTAAGAAATCAGAGCTTTGTCTACGGCCATGCCACCCTGAACACGCCAGATCCCGTCTGATCTCAGAAGCGAGGCAGGGTCGGGTCTGGTTAGTACTTGGATGGGAGATCACCGTGGAATACCAGGTGCTGTAGGCGTTTAAAAAAAAAAGGAAAAAGAAAAAGAAATCAGAGCTTTGCTCAGTACCGAATGCTACCAGGAAGTGAGGGTAATTCTATGATTGGACATCTTAGTAAAAACGGATCTATAGGGTGAGGCTAAAGCTGTAACTAATACAGGCAGCAGTCATGCATAGTAGCTGGGAGAGGGCGTAGTAATGTTTGGCATTTTGTGGCTTAGACAACATTAATGTTTTGTCTGTGTTTGTACACAATTACTGAGTGGTACTGTTTTTCTCTTGATCCATCACGGACACAAAGCAGCCTCAGCCTCATCTGATGTTGATGTTCTGTGCAACTGTTTATCTTCAACAGAACACGAGGCCTAAGCAGGTAAGTTCTTAGCAACACCAAAGCTTTGGTGATAGTACAGCCAGCTTCTTGCTGTCGTGGCCACTTTTCTCCATCTTACTCTTAAAAGCATGTGGAAATTTTCATAAAACAATTTCAAATACAAAATCATTCATTAAGTTGGAAAATCAGAGACTGAGTTAATGGGTACAACCTAAGTAAAAAAGAGAATAAGAATATTTGTAGTTTAGAGATTAAGTTATGAGAAAGATCAGCTGAAAGAAACCTAAATGGAATTCTTTATCTTCCTTCGCTCTACAATATAAAATCACTCTCAACTTTTTTCAAGATGTCACCAGTCCCCCGCCCCTCAGTAGCTGTGTCCATAGTAAGTAGATGATAAACAGTTTTCAGGAAAACAGTTTAAAAGACCTAGATTTGAAACCCAATTCCATCACTAATTGACTGTATGTGACTGACCTCAAATATGTTCCTTAACCTCTCTATCCCTGTTTCCTCATCCGTCAAAGAGAAACATCTACTCCAGTTGTAATGAAGAAAAAACCAAAGTAATGCATGTAAAATGTATGGCACACCTGACATGTTGAAATCAATGAGTCACAACTGTTTTATTAATTCTTGTTATATTTTCATAATCTTTGTATACATCAGTACTTACCTTGTTTTAAAAAGCTTCCAAAGTACACTGGGATTTAAATCACCAATAACTGATACTTGGTTATCATAATCCAAATCAACATCTCTAAATCTTAAAACTTAAGCCTTTAGACTTATCATACAAATACATATAAGCAGACCAGAACATACTCATTCTAAGGCTAGGCAAATCTAAAAACCAAGGAGGATCCAAAAATAACTGAGTGTGCCAGATTCCCTCTCTCAGTTTAATCAAGCACAAAGAAAAGGAGAAAATGTTGCTCCCATCCTTTTCTCTCAAAGTGCAAATTTCCTTCCCACTATGGAAGCACGAGGAATGGAAAATACCCTCCTCCAAAGGAGGGTGTTGTTCTAGATGCTGGAGAGATGAACAGTATGGGATCCTTGCCCTCAAATTTGGACAAGATAACGCCCCCTCCCTCAGTGGCTCACAGTCTAGCCAGACAGGAATTTAGGGATTCAGTGTGAGGTACCCATAAAAGATCCAGTGGAGGTATCAAGAAAATAATTTTAAATGTCTGGAATTCAGAAAAGAGCCCAAGCTAGAAAAAGAAATTAGCAGTTTTTAAAATGATTATTAAAGCTACAGAAGAGGTTGCCTAGAAAAAGAGAGCCTAGCACAAGAGAACAGGACTGAGGACAGAAGAGTAGGGAGTGACAACACAGGGGAGGAACCCGTGGAAGAGCCTCAGAAGAGGGAGGGATCAGGGGAACCAGGACAAAGTTTCTCATTTCCTGCCCACCCAGACATCTTCCCACCAAATAAAAGGTGCTCAGTCTTTTTCTCCTGGCACATGAGCAACTGACTTCCATGGACACAGCCGTATTTTAACAAATCCCTCCAAACAATGCTAACAACTAAATATCATGTGGCTAGGGGTAGAGAGGGAGATTGGGGATCAGGATACGAAGAGAGTAAATATAGGCACACCCCCGTTATACTGCACTTCACTTTATTGCGCTTCACAGATGTTGCATTTTTCTACAAATTGAAGGCAAGACTCTCCACCAGCAAAAGAATACAACTGGCTTTATTGTGGTGTTATGGAACCAAACCCACAATATCTCCAAGGTATGCCTGTACACAAAAGCACTATTAAGTCTGTTAGCAGCTGTTAAGAACACATCATTAATGGTGACTAAAGAAAGACAGTAGTATAAATTACATAGCCTTTGGGTGATGCAAAATTGTCACAACGCTTGTGCAAACATTTCTGTCTCCCACTCAGGAAAGCAATCAAAGTAAATCAGAATGATGTTTAAAAAGGTTATCTGAAATCTGCTCAAAGTTTTAACAGATAATTCACATTTGTCTGAAAACTTCATTTGAGAAAAACCATACTGAAAGCATCGTTTCAATTTACCCTATCTAAAACCACGGGCTCCCTTCCAGAAGGTCATCTGTATTGCAAGAGACCCAAAATTTCATCCCTGGGGAGCATTTCAGGAGATACTTAACCACGGGAAGGTCAGTGTCCTCCCAGGGAGAACGATAATGCAGGGGAAAAAATCAGAATTGTACTGGTTTCCATGGGATTCCTTCTTGTCAACATGACAAGCTATTTTTTTCACTGAAAATAGAACCTCTCTGAAGATTACTGTCTTTTTACGAACTCATGTGGGTTGCTGTTAGGCTTTTGCATTTTCCAAGGTGTTTGTAAACTGGGTAGTTTACTTTACAATTTAGTCTTCCAGAAGTCCAAGCTAAACATCTTAACCCTATAATCTTGAGAGCCAATCTCTCTCCAAAGATGAGTCCCAAGGCTAACACTGAAAACTGGATTCGAATCTCAGATAACAACCCTAAAATCAAGGCAATTAGAAGAGGTTCACGCTCAAAGAGCCAGGTGGAACCAAGGTCGTAATAGCACCAGGCTCACAGGGCTGGGGTGATTAATTTGGACTTGCAAAGCGTGGGGAACAGCGCCGGGAGCACAAGCGCTCAGTGAACGTGAACCATTAACCCGCGCCGGGGGAGAGGGAACGTGCTCGGAGGTTTAGCGGAACAGCGGAGACCGGGCAGCTGGGCAGGGAAGGCACCCGGGAGCCAGGCACAGCGCGTCTCTGGGCGCTGTGGGTGGCGGCCTCCTCAGGAAGCGTCAATGCGTTGTCAGGCAACCGGGTCTCTACGGCACCCGAGGCGGCTCCTGGAGTCCAGACCGCGTAACCAGGGCACCGCCCCCGGGCCGGGGAGGCAGCCGCGAGACCCCCGCCCACAGGGAACCCCCGCCCCCCGAGAACCTGGCACTGCCCCAGACGGACTGCTGCGAGACTCGGACCCCAGGCACCGCCCCTGGCCCTGCTGCCGCCAGACCCCGACCACGACCGTCTAACTCGGGCGCCGCCCCTCGTTCCGCGGCCGCGAGAACTCCCCGGGCAGGAAACCCCCGCCCACCCACCACCACCATAACCCCGACACCGCCCGCAG
>NW_006443225.1:10849425-10852235 GCF_000325575.1 Pteropus alecto | reverse complement strand
CGAGCGCGGCCCCGCCCCCATGGGGGCCACGGGGAGAGGCTGCGTGGCCTCGGGCGCCCCCTGCGGTCCCGGAGGCCGCACAGTCGCCCGGCGCTTCGCGCGCACCCAGGCTTTGTACTCCGCCACCTGGTTCTACTCCGCCCCGGGGCTCTTAAACCACGGGAGCCATTCCCCAAGCTAAATCGATATTAACCCCCTCAAACTCTCCAAATCCCAGCCAGCCTTGAAACAAAGTCAGAGCCTGGAAAGAAAGAAGGGAGAGGTGGCTGTGAGACAAAACCTGTTGGCATACCTCTCCAGCGTTACACCCGTCCCAGGAGTCTGGTCAATGTTTTGTCCTGAGCTTTTATTACAGTTTTCAGTATATTCAGTTCACTCCAATACTGAGTGGACATATGCTACTACTGAAAAAGAGATCTTTAGCTCCCGTGGAAAGTAGAACTAAGAGTCTTTTATCCTAAATTCCTTTAAGGGGGTTTTAAAGACAAAATTTTCTTCAACTCAAAGTTAATTGCCAAACCAAAATCTAATGTTTTTAACTATATGCTACACACCGTATTAGGAGTGGAGTGTCGCGAAAAGAAAAACTTTGAAGTCAACATTACAATACAACGTAACTGTCATGGAAGTACCTCCAGATGCTTACAGACACCGTGGAAGCAATGATTACTGGACAGAGGAAGAAGAACTATTTCATGGTAGACATCTCTAAGCTGTATTTTTAAAGATTAATAGGCGCTCCCAGGCAGAAAATTCAGGGGGGAACATTTTAGGCAATGCTGACCATGTACACAAAATTTCAAGGGTGACTAAAGAAAAATGAAGCTGGAGAGGTGAGCTATAACATTATCCTCCGCCCCTCACATCTACCTCTCACCCCCTCCCCACCCCAGCAAAAGTATGTGCTGAACATTTAATATGCTCGGTGTTAGGGATAAAACAAGAAACACAGGCATGGCCCGTGTGTTTTAGAACTTAGAGTCCAGTGCGGAGTAGGAGAGAGGAGGGGAAGGAAGCATAAGTAACACAAGCAAATAAATGAAATATTAACTGTTACTCTACCAGTTCACATATTAACTGTTGGGAGAAATCAAATAGGCTGTTGAAATTAACTCGGCCTCAGGGACAGAAGTGATTTCACGGAGCAATGCTTAAGTTTAATTTGTAAACTATAAGAGCTGTGTACTTGACATCTTCAGAACACGAATAGCTCAAATAGATGACAAAACGCATGGTCATAGCTGTCCACGGGTTTCCACGGCCGCCTCAGAATGCTAGAGAACGCTCCTCTGAAGAAGTGTTAAGGCCAAACCAGCACAAGCCCTTAGGATTTTACGCATGTGCAGGGATTCGTAAGTAAATTAGGATGCCACGTTTATCTTTCTCTCAACCAGCATCCAGAACTACTCATATCTCAATTTCTCCGCAGACATCCTTATTTTTAGCTTTTCTACAAACTAATCTCATTCAAGGTACCTACACCCACGTGAAAACAATTTGTCCTCCAATCCTAGTTTAAAAGAGTTGCCCTCTTTCAATATGTCGGAGGCTGAGTCTGCGCAGTACGGACAAAGAAGGCAACGGCACTTTCTGGCACGTTAACATGCCCTTCTTCCGCTGCGTAAGGCTATACCATTCTCACACCCAATCATTGAATTTGTCCTAATTTACACATTTAACTTTTCAAAATAATATATTCTTATTTAAGCCTCAGGAAGATTCCTCTGCCTCTATTATGTAACTGCTTTTATATAGTCGCGTTTCCGAAGGGGCCCGCCACCCCCGAATGGTCTGTACCAACTTCACCTCCGGTTTCAGGTGTCATGGCTACCTCGAGAGGCTAGTACGAGTTTATATCTGTGGTGGGGAGGCTCTCAAGCCCACACCCAGAAACCTAGCGAGCTAAAGTTGCGTTTTGCTTGTGGAGGCGACAACTCCTCCATTTGCTCGGCGATGGCGGCGTCCGGGAGTGGTATGGCTCAGAAAACCTGGGAATTGGCCAACAACATGCAGGAAGCCCAGAGTATCGATGAAATCTATAAATACGACAAGAAACAGCAGCAAGAAATCCTGGCGGCGAAGCCCTGGACTAAGGAGTGAGGAGGTCCCTGGCGAGGCGCAGGGGAGGGAAGGGGTGGCGGGAGTTTAAGTCACCCAGGGGGAGTGGGAATTTAAGGGGGTGGAGAGCTTGTTTTTTCATGCGGAAGGGAGGAGAAAGAATATGCGCCTGAGAATTTTTGGTCTACCTTTTATCCCCTCAAGTAGAACCTAAGCCCCTCCACTAGGGCGCTCTTCGTCTCCCCTTTCTGTTTCTATAACACCTTTGCCTCCGGAGGATGGAAGAGGAAAACGACAAGCGGTGATCTGTGTTGTCACTTTTCAACATCCGTATTGTAATATATGCTACACAGTCTGCCTTGCATCCTACCTAACTCAATATACATCTTGTTGGGACCTTCAGCTAATCCCAGACAGGAGACCGCAGCTGTCTTCAGAAATTGAGCCAGCCCAAGGGTCTCTAACTATGAGCCGTCTTTTAGAGATCTATGATCGGTTTTTTGACTACTGGTAATTATTTCAGAAACACTCGAGGCTCTACCCAGTCTCCCAGAATGTTACTCTACCAGTTCACATAAGCTACAAATTATATCAGTAGAGCTTAAGGCTTTTTACTCCTTAGCAAAATCCTTGTGTCCATGAGAGTGATGACAAGTTGAGGATTCTTTACCAACAGCATCTATCCTTTCCTGATCCCAGATTGTGTTAGAGAATAAAAAGGGCACAGTCTAATGGAGAGACAAAGAAGAGCG
>NW_006443225.1:10847956-10849352 GCF_000325575.1 Pteropus alecto | reverse complement strand
GTCAGCAACAAAAACCTCACTTCATTTGTCTCAGTTTTTTACAAGGCAAGCTTTAACTGTCAGTATTCAGATCCAGCAATGTTTACTAAATACTTAATGTGGGCTGAGCACTGAGCTAGGAATTTCCATATGTCATTTAATCCTCATGACAACCCAGTATTGTATTCTAATTCCTAATTTGGAAATAAGAAAATAAGCAAATACAATTAAGTAACTTATTTCATGATCACTCTACAACAATAAACTCCAGTGGGAGCAACAGTCAGACCTAAGATGAGATCTAATTACTGTCACTAATTAGTTGATCCTTGGAAATACTTATACATGTTTATCTGTAAAATGGAAATAAGACCTATTGGTGATGCCATAAATATATTAAAAAGGCTCTAAAATGTATGTATTAGGAGCACAATAACTTTTTTTAAAATTTTTCCCAGTAAATGGAGGAGCCAAGATTTTAATTCATGTATTGACTCCCAAGATCAGGTCTCTATGTTTGCAGTTGTGACTGAAATCTGTGGGCAGACATCTTAAAAAGCCTTCTCAGAGACACTTACTGACGACTTGATTCAGACTGGCTAGTTTGCCTGGTTGCTTGCTTCTTGAGCAGCCTATGCATTTTAGATTAATGTAGTCTCTTAAATATTTGGAAACTATCAGCTTTCCTCACTGTCTGTGGCTCTAATTATATTCATCCTAGCCGTCTTGGGCTGCATCAGTGAGATAGAAAATGTAATTTTATTCGATAGTAATTCATTCGAATCCACAGATGGCAAACTCCGAAATAGTGATAATAGTAGGACCAAAGGTATTAGGGCTATGTTTTTAATTTGAGGCTGATACCATAGAGAGAAGCCACACCCTTCAACACCCTGTTCTTTGAGGGTACTGTAAAAGATAGGTTAATAACGCTAATAACACCTAGCACTTATAAAGTTTGTGTCAGGCACTAAGCTAAGCATTTTATATACATTATTTCATTTATTAACTCTCTGAAATATCAGATGAGGAAACTGAGGCACAGGTATTAAGTGGTTGCCTCAGGGCCATAGCTAGGACATGGCAGTGCAAGGATTCAAACCTAGGTAGGCAGATGTCAGAGCCCACATTCTTAACCACTAGGCCAGAAGATTCGACCTGAGACACAACCATAGTTAGACACAACCATCCAGCCAGAGTCAGAATCAGAGATCTTATGATTCCAAATTTGATGGAGAAAAAGTCTGTCGAACTGGTCATGTAATTACCTCCTTTACATTTGAATAACATATTTAAAAATGATGTCATAGTTTTCCCTTCCCCAAGGAGAACTATTTGGCAGGACTATGACATGCTTATCATTTCCATCCCCCTGCAGGAACTCTGTCGTCGTCTACTTCCTTTATCTTTCCCACAT
>NW_006443225.1:10823009-10847927 GCF_000325575.1 Pteropus alecto | reverse complement strand
AATTCCTTCAATACTTTATCTTCACACAAACTGTCTTTTGAAATTGTACTTTATAGGAAACTTAATTACACCGTGCTTTTGTTTTGTAGTCACCATTACTTTAAGTACTGCAAAATCTCAGCATTGGCTCTGCTGAAAATGGTAATGCATGCCAGATCAGGAGGCAACTTGGAAGTGATGGGCTTGATGCTGGGAAAAGTGGACGGTGAAACCATGATCATTATGGACAGTTTTGCTTTGCCTGTAGAGGGCACTGAAACCCGAGTAAATGCTCAGGCTGCTGCATATGAGTACATGGCGGCATATATAGAAAATGCCAAACAGGTAAAAATGTAGTTCCTTAAAGTTTAGCCACTGCAAGTTAAAGAGTCTCATGGCTTTCGAATTGCTAAACTTAAAACTATCCTTTTTACATGAAAGTTATATTTTATAAGTTATTTTCAACAATTTCTATATAAAAGGTATATGAGGTTAGCATGGATTTTTTTAAAAATAAATTCTCAACACTCGAGAGTGTATCTTAAAAGTTCTTATCATAAGTAAAAAATTGTAATTGTGTGGTGATGGATGTTATTTAACACTCATTGTGATCATTTTGCAATATATACGTATTGATTACACTGTACATTTGGACAAATATGTCAATTATATCAAAAAATTTTTTTAATTCTCACACTCATTACCAGATTTGTGCTTAATACCAAAAATTTGGAAATAACTTAAACATTCTTGAGTATAAAACTGATTAAATCAATTATGGGATAGCCATACAATGAACTGCTAGCCAGCCTTTATAAAAACAAAAAAGTAATCATAGATTTACTAACATGGAACAAACCACAGAATATTTTGTTAAGTAAAAGAGCAAAGTGTAAAACACTATGTGGTATGCCATTGTGTGTGTTTTTATTAATCTATACATGTACAAAGTATATTCTATAAGCAAAGAATGTCTCTGGAAGATAGGTGTGAAAGCAGCTGGTATACGGGTAATATCTGGGTTGAGAAACTGGATAGTTGAGGGGAAAGCAGTGGGAAGAAGACGGAATAACTTAGTATACTTGTATCTTGTTACTTTTGTATTTTGGGCATGTATTATATTATCTATTCAGAACATTTTTTTAATGTGATAGTAGCATATGCTATGAACTATTCAGTATACTATTATTTTATCATAGAATTGTGTAAACAGACAAATGATAAGTGTCTCTAAGATTAAACAGGAACCTCAAGCTCCCTTTCCCTTTTCATTTGTCAGGTCGGCCGCCTTGAAAATGCTATCGGCTGGTATCATAGCCACCCTGGCTATGGCTGCTGGCTTTCTGGGATTGATGTCAGTACTCAGATGCTCAATCAGCAGTTCCAGGAACCATTCGTAGCAGTGGTAGTAAGTACTTTTACAACCAGCTTTAATTAAGTTCTTCATGAAGACTTACTAAAGCAAGAATGCCAAGACATAAAAAAAAATAGTGTGGTAAGAGCAAAGCTCTGGTGTCAGTCTGCCCAGGTTTGAGTCTGAATTCCACTTCTTAGAAGCCGGAACTTTGAACAAGTTACTTAACGTCTCTGTCTCTTCTCCCACTCTGTAAGATGAGAGTGATCACAGCACCTGTGTCTCAGCTCCTGGCACATAGTAGGCATTCAGTCAGTGTTGACTGAATTGAGTAAATCAGGAATTGCTAGAGCAGCTCTTGGAATATTCAGTGTCCTAGATGCAATCCAGAGTGCTATGAATGAGGAAGGTAGAAACTGTTCACTATTAAAAAAATTTTTTTGAAACAGATGATCAAATCTTCAAATATTCTTAAATACTACAATAACGAGATCTTATCTCTAAATTAACTATGAGACATTTCTAAACTTACCACTTTATTGAACTTTTATAGTTTTTTGCTTTGCTTTGGTTGTTTTTCTCTTATTTGGTTATTTTCATTGTGTGTGCACATATGTGTGTGTAGTGTTATATGTACATATGTATTTCTAGGTTTATAATGTTTAAACAGATGGAAGTATTTTATAATAGATATTAAATATATCCCTGTAGATTGACCCAACGAGAACAATATCTGCAGGGAAAGTGAATCTTGGAGCCTTTAGGACATACCCAAAGGTAATTTTTTAAATTACTTAAGTTTTTTTAAATTCCAAATATTTGACTTATTTTTAAAGCTGTTATGATTAGTATCTTGTTTTGTCCTAAAACAGTTTTTACAAAATAGCAGTCAACTTGTTCTTAGCAAGAAATAATACATTTTCAGAACATTTTCTTTAACTTGATAGCAGCATATGCTAAGAACTATTCTGCATACGATTATTTTACCATAGTATTGTGTAAATAGACAAATGATAAGTGTCTCTAAGATTAAACAGGAACCTCAAGCTCCCTTTCCCTTTTCATTTGTCAGGTTGGCCGCCTTGAAAATGCTATTGGCTGGTATCATAGCCACCCTGGCTATGGCTGCTGGCTTTCTGGGATTGATGTCAGATGCTCAATCAGCACTTCCTGCATTTCATATTTTTGTGCTCTATGTTGTTAATTTTACTAGAAAAAGCTATCTTCACTTGTTAATAAGTGTCCATATGCCCATGGTATTCTGACAGGTACTAGAAAAGTAAACTAAATATATTGGTTTCCTTCCCAGCAATCTAAAATAGATATTAGCACATGTGTACATCACCTGAGGACAAGAAAAATGAATCTATAAGCCAGATCCAGCCTTCGGCCACCATATAGGGTTGAGGGAGGGTTTAAGCAATATACATTTTTTTTTTAGAATATTTATGTTCATTATTTGGCTCCCACAATTAATGTTTCTATAAACAGAAAGCTACACATAAAACATGTTTTCCTCTGGTTTTTTAGTCTTCTGTTTTCTTCATTTTTTTAGGGCTACAAACCTCCTGATGAAGGACCTTCTGAATATCAGACTATCCCACTTAATAAAATAGAAGACTTTGGTGTACACTGCAAACAGTAAGTAATTTAAAAAACCTCAGAGAGCATTCAGTCTTCAGTCTAAGCCCCTTATAGATGAGGAAAAAAGGTTCAGACAAAATGCATTTCATATTTTTTAATATACAAATTTAGAATAATCTTTGAATTTTTTATTACTAATATTTTAATCTAATGTGTCTTTCACAGAACCGTAAACATTTTATCAATGTACATGATACTTGGCCCATCAATGAAATTAACAGTCGAAAGACATATTCAGGGCCAGCCTAACACTAGCATGTCTGCAACCCTCGAAGTACCCAAGTTCCACTTAGCAAAGATTCTTCCTAAACATTTTCACTCCAAAAGTTAAGCTGTACTAAAAACCATTGAATTGTATACTTCTTTAAAATAGTGAATCCTATGGTATGTGAATTACTCTCAATGAGGACAGTTTTCTCCATCTTCTGAATATATCTTGCCACCTCTCTTGTTATCACTTAGTCCCAAGTCACTGCCACCTGGAGCCTGAACCAAATGTAAAATGTAAGTCAAACCATGTTCCTCCTCAGAATGACTTTCCACCTCACCAAGAGTACCATCCACAGTCCTTACCTTGGACCACGCGACCTGTGTGCTCTGGCCCCTGCTGCCTCTCTGAGCTCATCTCCTATCACTGAACCTTAGCTCTCTCCAGTTCAGCCATGTCAGGTGTGTCACGCAGCCTCCTGCCTTAGCCTCATCTCCTATCACTGAACCTTAGCTCTCTCCAGTCCAGCCATGTCGCCTCCTTATGGTTTGCCAGGTGTGCCATGCAGCCTCCTGCCTTAGGGCCTTTAAACTTGCTGTTTCCTCTACCTGGAACATTCTTCCTTATTTCCAGGTGGCTCACTAACTACTTGAGTCATTGAGTGTCTGTTTAAGGGTCACCTTAATAGAGAATGTTCATTGGTCACCCAGTCTAAAATAGCACCTTCTTGTCGCTCTGTGTTCCTTTCCCCTGCTTTATTGTTCTTCCTAGCACTTGTCACCATCTGATGTTTTTGCCTCCTTGTCATCAGCCTCTTTAGAATGTGAACTTCATGCAAGTAGAATTGATTCACTGCTGTATCCTAACATTTAAAACGGCATGGACATAGGAAGGTGGGCCTTCTCCGCTAAAAAAAAGTGTTTAAATGATTATGTAGTGTCCCCTTTTCTCTGTACCTCCTATCTCAACTTCAGGGAAAACTTTGGTTACCCATGTGCTGCCACTGCTCTTATTTTTTGTTTAGAAATTCTTAGAAAATTCCAGAATTTCTAAAATTGAGTTTTTAAACATATCTGGTTTTCAGTCATCCCAACATACTTCTGCAAAGAAAAAAAGGTGTGTTTTTTTTTCCAGTTAGAGGCTTGGGGTTAAATCATTTAACTTGCCCTATTGAAAAGAATTTCAGCCATCCCTGTTTGAGAGGATTGGTCCTGTGCATGGAAACACCTTTGCTGTGGCCTCTCACTCTCACAGTAATAGCCAATTTTTTCTTTCATTTATATCGAGTTGCAGGCGTATCAGAAGTTTGTACTTTTAATACCTACTCTACATTTTTTACCAGCAGCAGCTTTTGAAACAAACATCAATGACTGAGGCAGTCTACAAACCTACATTTCCTGTTTTTCTGAAATGTGAGCCTGTCAGAGAGGAGTCCCACCTTTCTAGGTAGAATTTTGAACCTGGAATTTCTAGGAGATTCAAAGATGTTCTCTTACTTAGGATCAATTCCTAAATAAGGAGGAGTAAGCTTTTTCATATGGCAAATAACTGGCTTAATTTATTTTTATTTTAAATGTTGAATGAAACATGCTGTCAAGATGAAAGCAGGGATGTGTGTAGGCTGGTGATAGGTCCATTTCCTAAATTATCTGCATTTTATATTGACCTTTCTTTTTTAATCCTACCTTAAATCTCAGATCATAATGCATACTCAAAATCTGTTTTAAACACAGAATGTGATATAGATATTAAATATTTTTTTAACTTTGAGGAACCTTTGTGAAAATAGTACACAAAAGTATTTTTTTAATTAGCTTGTATATTATCAGTGTTATACAAGCACCTAGTTTAAAGAGTAAAATTGTTCTATGAAACCTTATGGAAAACATAATAGTCTTGTACCATCCCCTTTCCCATCCCCCAGAGGCAATCATTTAAATTGTTGTAGTTACTCCTTTACGTATTTACCCCAATATCTTCAAGCAACATGCTGATGGTGCTGCTGCTTGATTTTCGGTTCTAGGCAGTGTATTATTGCTTCTTGTACAGAAGATGAGGATTTAGCTCCACGAGTAATTTTGAATAGTTTCGTTTTCAGCTCTGCTACTGAGATTTGCAGCTAATCATTACATATTAGACAAAAAATTTCATTGCATCAACCTGTGGAATTAAAACAGTCATTACATTAAAGCGATCCATAAATTTTAAAACATAAAAGTCTATTCTAGACTCTCGCCTTTATTTTCCATCCTTTATAAATCTAAAAATCTGTTGCTGTGCTCATCCTCTAATCTTTTCCCTCAGGTACAGAGGTCCAGCAACTTTCTAAAGCTGACCTTTCCACTTGAGCTCCCACCTCCCCTCCCCATGCCTAATCCCTCACTCCTTGTGCCTCACTTCTTAAATGCTCTCTTAAATGTCTACACTCCAGATGTAAAAATAAAGACTGAGGTTTTGGTAACACATAATTTTTCATATCTTTTATCTGCCACATACTAGCTATGTGGCTTTGAGCAAGGTCTTTACTCTCTAAATATCTTTGTACAGTGGGAATAATGAATCTTCCCGTGTATGGCTGGAGGGAAGATTAAGTGAGAATGTGTATAAAGCACCTAGGACATCAGAGATGCTCAAGAAATACTGTTCTACTTCCATATTTCACTAAGTGTGTCCTTTTCATCTACAGATATGCACAGTATCTTAATCTTGAAAAGGCCTTCACTTAATTCTGATGTCTTTAAATTCTTATTCTTTTTTATTTCTTCACTCCTGAACCAGTATTTTTTGTTATGTCCATGTGTCTTTGTCATTTGCAGCATGGACTTGAGCCTCAGCTTTATTTCTTCACATCTGCCTCACTGCAGTGGAATCCTCTGTGGTAGTCTTTCCTCTAACATGTCCTGCCACAGCCAACTTTCTAAAACACCTCTTTGGCCACATGATTGCTCTGCTCAAACACCTTCCATGAGTCCCAAGTACCTAGACGATAAAGTTTAAATTTCTTAGCCTTTTATTAATGTCCTTCACCAACTAGGCCCCAACACAGCTTTCTAGGTTTCCCTCACATAATTCTGCTCTTGCTAAATTGTCCAGGCAAACTGATTTACTTAGTATTCTTTTCATGGCTTTCCATTTTGTGAGTCGATGCTCTCTGCCTAATGCCCTTCTTGCTCTCAACCTATCCATGCCAGAGACTCATGTAAGGATTACTCTAGATCCTGCCTTCTCCCTGGGGTTTCTCAGGGCAGTTTTGTCAACACTAAGAGTGCCCATGATCTCTAATAGTTAATTGGTAGGTGATTCATTTTATATATGCATTATAGCATCACTTATTATTATTCAACATATGTCTTTTAATTTTTTGTGGATTCATACCACATCTTCTATATAAATGGTAAGCTCCTTAAGGTGAAGAAGTCCCTTGTTTTCCTTTGTATCCATCAGTGTACAGAACCTAGGGAGATATTTAAATATTTATTACTTTAAAAAATATGTTTTTCAGACATTTAATCAAGTTTACCTTGCTATCCTTGATTATAAATTAGGTACCTTTGGAAGCAGTAGTAATTCTTGTAGGTGATTTAAGGACCTACTTCAAAGTTTACTTTTCCATAAAGCAGTAGGTCCTAATTAGGGAATTAGAATGGGAGGAATGGGGAATATCATTTCCACACGTTTAGAGGTTATTTTTGCATATTCTTTTTTGGTGAACTGCCTGTTGAATGACTGTCTTTTGGCCTTTTTTTAAATTTTATTTTTTCGGCGAGGCAACCTTTGGTTGACCTCACAGATTACAAGGATCTTGTCAGCTTACAATCCCTTTTTTTTTTATTTTTTATGCCCACAGTACCTGGTCTTCCTAGGTGGTCTCCCATCCAAGTATTAACCAGGCCCAACCCTCCTTAGCTTCTGAGATCAGACGGAATCAGGCTTGTTCAGGGTATCATGGCCGTAGACCATTTTCAGTATTTTTTAAAACCTAACAAAAATTACAGCTAACTCTATGCAGGCAGTTCATTAAGCTTCTGTGCTGTTATCTAGAATGTATGAACTCGATAACATGGGTAAATATATGTCATTCAGAAAGTTCTTATTGGTTATTGATAACTCTTTGGAGATTTCTGGGCTCTACAAAGGGAGGAAGCAACACAAAGTTTAGTGAGCAGGAGGTTTGGGACCACGCCTCTGAAGTGGGAGGGAACCGTTGTGGTTATTATCTGTTGTTCTGAAAACGAAACTGTGACTATCTGGATGTAAAATGTAATTCACTTAAATTTGGCCATAACTTTTATATATGATGTAGTTGGAAATTTTTTTTTGCTTACTAAGTTTGTGCTTCTGTTTCACAGATACTATGCCTTAGAAGTCTCATATTTCAAATCCTCTTTGGATCGCAAATTGCTTGAGCTCTTGTGGAATAAATACTGGGTGAATACGCTAAGTTCGTCTAGCTTGCTTACTGTAAGTACTATACTTGCAAGGGATGCGTCTGAGTTTTATTTAAGCTACATAAGTTGTTTAATAATCTGAAACTCTGTTTTCATCAAGAGCCTATGCCTGACTTGGCCAAGATAGCAGGGCTATGGTCAGGTTCTTCACAACCGGAGCTGGGTTAGGCAAAGGTCTTTGTCATGGGCCCATCGAGACCACGTCTAAATGGCAGCTGTGGTAGCCAGATGAGGGTGACATCTGCCCCTGCTGTAAAGAGACTGACAGAGAGAAAATACAAATACTGTTTTTCATTGTGTCAAGTATTTCAGGTAGGACTCTGGTGACAAGTGACAGAAGACCCAACCAAACTAGCATAAACAAAAAAGTGAATCATGTGAGCTGCGGACTCCAGGAGAAGGGCTAAGTTCAGCCTCAGCTAAGTTTGCATTCAAACAACATTAGAAGGTCTTAGTCCTTCTCGCTCAGCTTTGATTTCATGTCATTTGGCTTCAGTGTTAGGCTTCATGTGAAAGCAGTATGACAGTTTCAGACATCCTAGCCTCTCTCCCACACATATTCATTCATTCATTCATTCATTCCATTCATTCATCCATCATCCCCAGGTAAAGTCTCATTGTGTCTGAGCTTTGCTTAGGTCACATGCTCATCCTTAAACCTGATCTAGGCCAACACAGTGAACATCATGAGTGGCTGGGCCAAGGCAAGTGTTTTACTATAGTGCTGGGGCAGAAGAAACTGAGGGGCACATGGACTAAAAATAGGGAAAGGGTTGTCCCAGAAGAAAATCAGAATATCATTACCTTAAAGCAACAGATGCTGGGCAGCAAAAAACAAAAACAAACAAAAAAACAATATTTTCTTTCCAATGTATCATTTAAACCTATTTAGAAGGGTATTTATTTAACAAGTTTCTATCAATTCTCTCTAGAGTTTACTCAGGAACAGTTTTTTTCTACTTTTAAAAAAGTAGTCCACTTCATATAGTACAATTTAGCATAATGATCAGAATCACACACTTTGGAATAAAATTAATTCAGTTCAAAACAACTCTGTCATTTTACTAGCAGTATGTGACCTTCAAAAAGTTATTTGTGACTGATCCTTTCTTGGACTCAATGTACCTACATCATTAAGTACATTGAGAATTAAATAAAATACTTTATATAAAGCAGTTAGCAAAGTGCCTGGCGTATAAGAAAGTCTCAGTAAATTATTCTGTTGTTGTTTGGTTCATTGTATTCAGGGAAAAAGACCTCACTTGAGCATATTTACTGTGTCTTTAAACACAATTCTAACAAGTTTTCTGTTCTTATTTTTTATCCTCAACAGTCACAAGTAGCAAATTGGAAGGAGAGTGATTATAATACCAAACATTTAAGTGCTACGTATGTGTCAGATACTGCTACATGCTTTATATGTGTTGTTTCCTTAGAGGCAAATGTACTAATAGCAGCTAGAAGTGACACATGATGGCAAAGGAAGAAAACACTAATACCAGAGCATTCTAAACCTTTGTGTAAGGGCAACCTACCAACTCAGCCTTCCAAATATGAAGTGATCTATAAACCCTAGGGTTTTTTCCAAATGTGGGATGAGGAGGGTGTATTGGTGTTCTAAACCAGTTAGATCCACATAAAGTAAATATAATTACATCTTTAAAAAATATCACAAGTTTGAAAAATCATTAGAAAAGCTGGTAGCATTTTAAAAGGCTCTCTTCAATGACTATGATGACAGTAAATAACTATTCATGTTTAGTGACTAAATATATATCCTGTACAGTCTTACAAATGGAGCAAATAGAATAAAATACTAATTGTTGCCAAGTTGTTTATTTAATCTTTGTGCGCTTCTGTTGAAGATATAGGCAAAAAATGGAATATATACTTTACAAATCACCTTTATGAAAATTTATTTTAGATTTAGATACATTTTCAAGATGATATCCCATAAAAAATCTTTTTGAAAATATTATGGTTAAGTATATATATGTAAATATTAAAATTTTCTTTTTTAAAGTATGGAATATTAAAGGACAAAACGGTATATATATATTCCACCTTACCAAAAAAATGTAGGTGTGCAATGCAAGCAGATAGCAACACTCTGAAATATAACTGTGGTAATAGCTAGGTAGAGGGATTATACGCATTTCTTTTTTCCTTTATATTGCTCTATATTTTCCAAATGTGCAGTAATTGTTAAGTTTATAATCAGAAAAGCTAAAACAATGTTATTTTTGTTAAAATATAATAAGTACTAATTCTGAAAGTTCAGCAATAACAAATAACAAAATTATCTAACAATTATTAAGCCTTTAGCAGGTGCCATGGACAGGCCTAAGAGCTTTACATATGTTATTTAATTTAATCTTCACCATAGCCTTAAGGTAGAAATTACTGCCTTCCTCCCCCGTTTTCAGAACAGGACTTAAGGCACGGAAGAATAAAGGAGCAGAACCAGAACCAGGACCAGAACCTGGACTCCGCTGCCAGAGTCTCTCATTATAACATAGATTAGATTTCAGCAGTCAAAAAGAAAATTTTCAAATTTAATATTGAAATTATAAAAGGGGGAAAACTCTACACTTGCACTGCTTGTACTTTGGAGTCAGTTTTGAGTTTTGGCAAGTTTAATATGACCTCTTAATTCACTGACTATCCACTTAGATTTCATAGTGGAATTCTTTGTAAATGAAATGTTTATATGGAAGAAAATGAATTTACATTAAACTTATCTAATGGTAGACTGTGTACTGACACAATACCATTTCCCCACAGAATGCAGATTATACCACCGGTCAGGTCTTTGATTTGTCTGAAAAATTAGAACAGTCAGAAGCCCAGCTGGGACGAGGGAGTTTCATGTTGGGTTTAGAAACACATGACCGGAAGTCAGAAGACAAACTTGCCAAAGCTACACGAGACAGGTAAGAGCAGATCTATTCCTGCCCCTCCTTTTGTTTCAGGATTTGCAAATAATAGGATTCAAATTCCTTATGATTTAACTTACTTATAACTTAGAATGGCATCTGAATATTAACTAATTGGGACCTTTAAGAATTGTCAAATGCAGATTTTAACTTTGAAAATTTAGTAGGCAATAGGTAAGAACATTAATGGCTTAAACGTCTAAATAATGTTATAAAAAAAACTCTTAGTTACCTTTTCTAGGTTCAGCTAGAAACTGCAACAAAGAAAACCAGTCAATCACTGGATCTTTAAAAAAAAAAAAACTTTTGCAAAAGAATGTCCAAATTTATTCTAATTATCTTCTGAGGGATTGAAATAGGATTTCTTAAATTTATCAAATTTAAAATTTTTATAAAGTTTAAACTCCTAAATATCACAGTGTTGATTGTGTCTCTCTTGTTATTCTTCTGAAATTATCCTTTATATAGTAACTTAGTATCCTAGATTTCACTAGCAAGATTTGTTAGGAGTAAACTGGGCATATATTCTCTGATAATTTAGGAAATAATTGTGTTGCCCTTTAGATGCATATGGGATTGGGAAAACTACCCAAATAACATTTACTTTCACAAAAACTGGAATTTGAATGTGATAACTAGGGGCAGAGAGGAAGAGACAACTATGTTTGCATCTGTATAAACTGAAATCTTGGTGTCCATTTTACGAAAAACTGCACTAGTGGGTAGGAAGAAGAAAGAAGGGAAGATGAAGTGTTTTAGGAGCAGAAGCGCTCTTTGATTGGAATTACCTCATTCCTTTCTTCTCCATGGGTTTTCAGAAGGTATAGGTAGAGCTAGCGGCCTGGAGAAAAATTACATTTTTCTTTGACAGTAGGTCTCATTTTTGGTATTTGCTGTGTGTTTTTGCTCAGCTGTCTTTGCATGTCTGTGATCTATAACTTTATCTACATTTACATCTCAATTTCTTATGAAACAAAAATTCACTATGGGCATGTTTCCAATTATATAAGAAGAAAAGAGGAAAGACAAAAGTAGTAGTACAAAAGTAGAGAATTTTCCTTGTTTGGGTAACTTAACAAGAACTGCATCTCTTCTGAATATGAGTGGGTTATTGTTTTTTGCTTTTATTTTTTATCAATTCTAAAATCTAAATCCTTCACTCACTAATCTAACTTTGACTTTTAATTGTTTGAAGAATGTTTGTGATGATTTCAGGAAAAAAAAATAGGATTCTTTAAAATCATTTTAAAAATTATTCTAAGTAATAAACACAAGGAACAACTGATTTTAATATAATGTTAGAATTAATCTATAATTATGAATTATATAAGTTCAGTCACTTTCTAAAACAGAACTTTTCCCAAAGCTGCTGACAAGTTACAAAACTAACTGTTACGAATTATATCAAATTTTACATTGTCATTCTTTGTGATGGTGCTAGTAAATACAGAAATGATCAAAAGACATGCAGAAGGCTAAAAATCACAAGAGTAAACTATAATTGGTGTGGTTTGGGAATACGAATAGAACAAAATTATTGGGGGTGCAAGGACAAATGCGGGGGATGTTGCATGTTTGAAACAGTTTTCAGTTCTTGTGACATTATGCAATGTGTCTTTTCTTTCCAGCTGTAAGACTACCATAGAAGCTATCCATGGATTGATGTCTCAGGTTATTAAGGATAAACTGTTTAATCAGATTAACATCTCCTAAACAATCACTAAGTAGTACTTTTGCCTGAAAGCCAGTATGAGAAAAATATTCAAGTAATACTTTAAAACCAGTTACCAAAAACTTGATTAGAAGTATAAGGTGCTCTGAAGTGTCCTGAACATTAACATCCTGTAATAAAACTCTTTAAAATGAAACTGATTTTTCATTGTTTTGTGGGAGGGGTTACATTATTTTTCTGGTGTCCTTTAATGTTATTGAATATTATTTTTTAGATGTTTATTAGAACCTTTCTATTTTTTAAAGAGTCTTGCCTATCTAAATTAGTAAAAAAATTTCAACGTTTCACTTGCCATAATGATTATCAGAGCCACTTTTCAATTCGTCTATACACTAAGTCCTCACTTAATATCAATAGGTTCTTAGAACTGCAGCAAAATGACATATAATGAAACTAACTTTACCATAGGCTAACTGATATAAACAAGAGTTAAGTTCCTACGGGATCTCATCATTTCAATGAAATGACATCGGATGAAACAGCATTATTCAAGGACCTGCTTTACCTTCTTTTGACAGCCAAAAATATACATGGCATTTTTGTGTTCCTATGAAACATTAACCAAGTCACACTATAAATTATTTTCCTGAAAAATCACATAACTTATTTGAGACAGCCTAGCATAGGGTATCTAGTCATTCAGCTATTCACCAAGCTCTTTTACTGAACCAGGCCCGGTTTTACTCAGATATTTTGAACAAGGTAGACATGGCCACTATCCCCACAGAACTTACTGTGGAGGCCAAAGCTAAGAAACTCCCTTCACAGCAGGGAGAAGTAAAGTGTGCTAGGGAACTTGGGGGAAAAACACCTGCCCCAGTAAGGAGTTGCCCAGGTAGGCTTCCTGAAGGGAGTACCTGACGTTAAGCTGAAATTTTAAAGATAGGACGACTGGTCAGGAAAAGCGTAATGGGGATGCAATTACTTTTACAGGCAGAGAGTACAGCAATGTGTGAAAGGCCAGAGGCAGAGAGAATGAGGACTGAGATTCAGACTTGAGTGTTGAGCAGAACGTGGGAAGTGGCAAGAGATGACTTTAATTGGTAAGATAAGGAGCCTTTTGGACTATCCAATGGCAATGAGGAGTTGAGTCTTAAACAGCACAAATTTACTAGATTGCTGTGTCTAAAAGCGCTCGAGAGGTTTGGGGTAGAGGGCTGGATGACGTGACCTAGGAAAATAAAGAGTAAGAAGAGCCTAAGACAAATTAAGGAAACCAAACTTTTAAAATAGCAGAGGAAGAGAAGACCACAGGAGCAGAGAAGTAAGGAAAGTGATTTACCAGTGACTTCACATGCTGCCAACAGGTCAAAGAAAACAAAGCCTAAAAGTATTCCATGAGGTTTAGCAATGAAGTGGTCTTTGGTAAGATGAGAAAGCCAATTAACACTAGTATCCAAATACTTGCTCACACAGTTGATGACATTAGCATTTGGTCTCGTTTTATATCCTTTTAAATAAAAGCAGGCACCCCCGGTTTCAGATGGTTCAACCTGACCTCCATTTCTGTGCCCTTTTTAAAAAATCATGACTCTCCCCAACAAGCAGCCAAAATCTGTATTTACTGCCATAGCCTTCTGTGACACCGACACCATGTTGAATCATTTAATTAGGAACCTCTGACAAGCTCATTGAGGTCTCTCTGGCAGACATGATTGAATGGTTAAGGTTTTGAATGGAAAGAGTAAGGAGTCACTGAAGTCACCATGAAAACATACTGGCAGTTTTCATTCCAAGACTAGAATGTAGTTATCCACATTTAATTTGATGTTGGTGACCTAATCAATTACACCTTGGTGTGATGGAAAATACCTATGGTAACAACAGAGAGAATTACCAGGAAAAGCAAGCTTTTTAGTTCTAACTTCATTGGATTTATTTTGATAAGTTTCAGTATTTCAGTTATGATGCCTTGTTTGAGACAGACAAACACGTACACAGTGCTTTAAAAAAAATGACTTTGTTGAGTCACCTAACTCCAGTGTACAAATTTGTTTTAGGTACAGCTGGATTAAGCTTCCTATTATAGCTTCACCCTCCACATGTTGACTTAAACCTAAAGCTGATTCCCCAAACTGGCTGCACACTGCACCATCCAGTTAGGGGGAAATAGCTGCTCATAATTGTCAAAATAGGTTCCCACTTCACTCTGATTGGTCTAACTTGAGTTGTGAGTCCACCCTTGGGATTATACATAGTGATTGCTTTATACCAATTAAGGGCCACCCATGGAGCTGAAAGTAGGGTAAGGGATACCCACTATGCATAACGACTATACATCGAGAAGTGAAATGGATACTACAGAGACAACCAACAATATCCCCTCTACTCATTGGCCCAGCCCAGGCAAAAATAGCCCTGGAAAGGAACATTTGTGTTTTATTGTAAATGTAGTTACTTCATCAAAAAGCAAGATCCTTTACAAATATTTTTAAAGGATATCTTTAAGTTCTAATGTATTATCATAATCACTTTTGGTATAAGTGCCCCAATTTATTTTACTGAGCTTTTAGGAAATCAGGGTTCACTTTGCAGCCATCATTCAGAAACTAATGAATTGGGGTTACCTTTTCCTGCAAAGTATTATCTTACAGCCTTGAGCTATTTGGGAGCTGAAAAGGCCATTTTCTAAGTGAAGTCTGTTTTCTGTTCAGTTTCAACTTTTTTCAGAGATAATTTCTCAAGCTTTTTGGTGATAATATACAGGAAATGTCAATCGTCATCAAAAACTTAATCTAATGTCCAAGTAGTAAAATGAGCCAGAAGCATAGGCTAGAGAAGAGATGGAGAGAGAAGTCATGGATGTGGAATGAGGATTGCGACCAGTTAAGGATACAGCGAGAACCCAGAATCAAGGCTGTCCCAGTTTTTCCAGATTGTTTTACTGTCTCAAGGTCCTAGTTCCAAACAATTCAACAACATTAACTTATATAAACTCTTGCGAATACATGCATTTAGTACCATTTTCATGTTACATTGTCCAGTTATATGAGCACTAAATTCTACATGTTTTATTTATTGATTAACAATAAAACACCACACAAGTTGTTATTTTGAAATCCGTAGCACAGCCAAGAAAGAAGAGCCAATGAGGGAGAGAAACCATTTGTGCTCCATTGTTTCTTAATTTGGAAAATAAGCTTTCAGACCAAACATCACATGCTCCATTTGAGGGATCTAGTCTGAAGATTGTTGTCACAAATTAGTATGACTACCTAGTATTCAGAATTTTGAAAAATCACTGCATTGCGCAATAGAATAATAAACTGCCCAATAGTACAGCCACTTGAAAATAAACACAGAAAGGCAGGAGCATAAGTAACTTTACAATGAATCAGAGAAACTATTTAGGAGTTGGAGTGCTACATATTGCAGAGGTTCAGTTTCCAAAAACTGTTCTGAGTGATGAGGTACAGATGCATAAGTCATGCATGCAGGGAAGAGTTCATTTATATTGCTAAGTCTGCACTGTATCCACCACATGTAGCTGAATAAACTGAACTGAATGGACTGTTGAGTTCCAAGGTTTCTTTCTGTATTTCTGGATTGTTTTAACTATAAACTCCAAAGATATACATTGGTGAGCAATGTGGGGGGCTTTTTTGTCCTGAGGAAGGGGTGATTTTTAAAGATAGGAAAATGTACTACAGAGAATGACAGCTCTTTTTTTGTTCAGCCTTATATTAAAAAAAGCAAAAGATGATTATGTTCAAATTATGATGTAATTATTTCATTCACTGTTTAATAACTGATTTATCTATGTCATTGTTTGCAAAATATGAGTTAGAAAATTAAAAAGCTAATTGTTCTCTCGTTTTTGCCTGTTTTCAATAAAAGTTCCAACAGGAAATAAATTTACCTTCTTGGGGCCAAAATGCTAGTTTAAGGATTTCAAGTAACTTCCTCTGAGGTAATCAATCGGTAAATTTCTAAAAGTTACTAAACCTTTTATCCAAATAGTAGTAGAAGAAATACCATTCATCTTTGTAAATATTAAGATCTACTTATTTTAGAAAACTAATAACACAAAATGCAGGTCAACCGTAACCAGATTGGCATACTTAAACTTTTGATCTCAAAAATCAGAATATTACAAAAATGAAATAAGGAACTTTGTCATTTCAGGTCAAATTTGGGAGGAAACAGCTAAAATCATAGCTTGATAACTAACACCAATGATTAATTGCTTTTTCAACATGTGGATTATCTTGGTGCCAAAAATTATGGAACGATTGCCTAACAAATTGGAGAGTCCCTGATGTCAGTGCTCATATTTTCTTTGGATTATACTGAGCAATTATGCTAAACTTTCTAATGATTGAGTAAAATAGTATTGTGCCTTGGGGCACATTTTGATGAACTACAGTTGTACTTTCATAACCTAAGAGGCATATGCAAAAAGAAGTATATTGTCTATACTAGAGATCTGTGACCTTTATGTTAGATTCTAGAGAATTATAAATGTCATATAACTATGAATATGTTTACCATTAATAGTTATTACTTAAAACTACTAACCTTCCTGAAAAATTAGTTGGTATAAGCCAAACTCTAAATAAATGCTTAATTTAAATAATTCATTTTTGTTCCTAGAATTTGCTACTTCATACTCCATATTCAACTCATTTGTATTATCAATGATACTAAATAAGTCTTTTAAAACATGTATGAGTTTAGTTTTAATATTTTACTTCATCTCTTACGTAATCCATGTATCATTTCTTACATGTTTCCAGTAAATTTGAGGCTATTATCTGAAGATTCTGGGCTTAAATGACACAAATTAAACTAAATAAGAAATCAATTTATAATCTTATGTATGAGTACACACCATGTTGAATAATTACAACTATCTGAAGTTAATGTGATATGCCACCCATGTGAGACTTAATTATACCTGATCACCACTTTTTAGAGAACATTATTTTTAAACTTTCTAACTAGTCTTAATATTTAAGGTCAAACATTATATCACTTAAAACTAAGGAACTATGAACTATTGAAATGGCAATTCATTTAGACAGACATCAACACTATGGGCTTTTAATTATCCCAAGACCTAAAAATAATTTATTAGCAAGTGTTTTACCTATTTCAGCAAAGATCAAAACTGAAACAAAATCTACATTAAATATGAGATTTTGAAGCACCAGTAGAAATTATATTTTCTAGTTCTCAGGCTCCTGCTACCAGATTTCTAAGAGTATCTTTGAGAATACTATACTCATCGCATTAATATCTCACTACAAGAACATTACATTTCAATTAGCATTTTGAATTTCAACTTAAAGTGGCAACTGTTCTCTGCTCCAAAATCTAATATAGTAAAATTAGTTTTTTTCCTATTAACAAAAGGAAAATGTATATACTGCCTTAAAAGTTAAATACTGCGATATAGCAAAATCCAAAATTTTCACTGTGGCCTACACACTGATCTGGTCCATTTTCCTCTCATTCTATTCTCTGCCTCCTCACTATGCTTCATCCACACTGTCCCCTGCACCCTTATGCTCATCCAGCTCTTCCCCCTCTCCAAGTCCTCAGACTGGCTGCTTCCTGCACCTGGAACACTTCCTCATTGACTCTCACAAGCCTGGCTCATTCTTCGAGTCTCAGTTCAAGTTCTACTCCTCAGAGAGGCCTTGCCTGTCTCCCTTGTCTCAAGGAAACATCTCTCCTCTTCCCTCCTTCCTCTCCACTTCTATACCCCAGTGTCACTCTATTTATTTCCTTCACAGGATGTACCACAATCCGAAATTATCTTGGTCATTGATATATTTACATTGATATATTTCTTTTTCACTTACTAGTCTCCTCTTACTAGAACATAAACTCCATGGGGGTGAAGACTTGGTCTAACTAACTTCTGCATCCCCAGCACCTTAAACAACAGCACATGGTGGGCATTGTGTAAATATCTGTTCAATGAAATGAGAAATGCAGTAAACATTTCAATTTGTTTTTAAGAAACATTAACAATATGCGTTTTAGAATGACAAGATAAAATGTGTTCATGTCTTTTTACAGGACACTGACTTTTGTTGCAGTGTAAGATCATTATAAAATGAGTATTACATTTTAAGAAGTTTCCCAAACTTCTTAACAGATTTAAAGGAAGAGTGAAAAAATGCTTCTTTTTTTAATCGTTCAATCAAGGGTCACTATTACAGAAATATGCAACAGGCCATACACTAGTTAAAAAAAGCACCAGCCATTGTCAAAAACAATCACGAAGGAGTGAAACTCTTTTTCAAACAAGTTGACCAAAACTGGAAGACAAAAGCCCCACCAAATAAAGCAATTACATACAAGTATACAGATATACAAGATGTTTTTACAGACTTTAATAAATTATTTTGAAAGACACACGAATAGAGTATATTACATTATTGAGTTTCACTCTTAACCTCAATCTATCACCAACTAATTAAACTTTTGCTGAACTTATTATTGGCCTGATAAACTTAAGCAAAGTCTTGGTTCTCCATTAGAAGACAGAGTTTCCCACCCCTGGTTCTAAAGACAATTAAGCAATGAACTATTCCTGAAATTTAAACTTTTCTAAAATTGTAAGTCCCTTTCTTATAAATGTTCCCTGAAAGATTGAAACTGAATTGTTAGACTGTGGACAATAGATGTTTCAGAGATAAAGATAAAACATTACTTAATTAGAAAATCAGTGACGATGTTTGCAAAAATCTTTTTCAAAAAATAGTTCTACTCTAAGATATATTAACTGTATGATGTAAGTGTGACTTTAAGTAATGAAACTAATTTTCAGCTTACATCCCTTACAGTCACATCCCATACATGTTATATATATTACAATGTGACTATAGTGGAGGGTGGAAGTGTCGCTTTTAGAAAAAAGTTTCTGTGTATTAAACATCATAGAAGTTTTAGAATAGAACTTGAGAAATTCTTTGTGTATTAAATTAGGAGAACATTAAAAAATAAGTAGAACTTGACAAAGTCCTTTCACATCCATTCTTAGTAGTGAAGGGGGCAGTGGAGAGACAGCTGGATTTGAAAGTTTCTAAGATTTGGTGACCGAATATGGGGGTACTAGTAGGTGAGAGAGTACCCTGCTTTGGGTAGCAGGGTGGACTGTGGGAAATACAGAAACTAGAGGAGACAGGTCAGATTTGTGCAGGATAGAAATGAGTTCAGTTTTGACAAGTTCATTTTCTACTGCCTCTAGGAATTCATACCCAGATGGAATGAATATCTAGCAGCCAGTTGGATGGATTTGTCTGGAACTTGGGAGAAATAATTTGGATTATTTTATGTATAACCTATGTAATAACATTGCTGTATTTAATAAGGGACATAAATTAGTTACTAAGTTTTTTAAAAAGTATTTATTATTGGTGCCCATACTGAATACATAATGGCATTAAAAGACCATGAAGTTCTCAGTTAAGTGACTATCCCCAGATTTTAGAAATCAGGATTAATACTTTGAATGTATACTGCTTCCTCCATAAACCAAAGGGTTCCCTCTGTATCTATATCCCTCTATAAATGGATCCTTGTTAAGAAATCTTTCACTGAAAATCTAAAAGGTCCCTAGTTCGATCCCGGGTTTCAGCACCAAAAAAAAAGAAAAAGAAAAAAGAAAGGAAAACAATTTTCATTTCAGCTAAGCCATAACCTCCTACAGTGACTTTCATTTGTCTCTGAGCTCCACTCAGAATGTCCTATGAAAATAGGAATCATGTCCCAAATTTCTAAGTAAATCTTCCCTCCTTGAGGGTATTTTCCATTGCTCCCTGTATTAGTTTTTTATTGCTGCATAACAAATTATCCCAAAACTTAGTGGCTTAAAACAATACACATTGATTATTTCACAGATTTCATGGGCCATGAATTTGGGTCCTGTGCTTCAGAGTCTCTCATAAGGCTATAATCAAGGTGTTGGCCAGGGATGGCATTTCATCTGAAAGCTCACCTGGGGATGGATCAACTTCCAAGCTTAAACAGTAGTTGCTGGCATTTGGTATCTTGTTGGACTGAGGCTCCCAGTTCCTCGCCAGCTTTTGGCTAGAGACCACCCTCAGTTCCTTGCCAAGTGAGGCTCTCCTAATGACAGCTTGCTCTATCAACAAGCACAAGCTAAAAATACAATAGTCTGCTGGCAAGACAGATGCAAAATCTTTTGTAACCAAATTGCAGAATTAACATGTCATCAATTTTGCCTTATTCTACTGGTGAGTACAAGTCATTAAATCCAGGCCACATTCAAGGGTAGGAGATTACACAAGGGCATGAATACCAGGAAGTGAGATCACTGAGGCCATCTTAGAAGTCTGCCTACCATACTCGCTAATATTTACCAATCTACAAGGTTAGGACAAAAAGAGGAGTTAACTCCAATAAAAGCAAATTTTTCTGTATAGAGTTATGTGATGATATACATGTCTGGGTCCTTTAAAACATTGGTTTCTCAATGAAAGTAACTAAACATTAAAGGGTTTGCTTAGTGCTTCATTTAGGGCTGTGTAGTATGTACTCTAGAAGGTCAAAAAATACAAAAAATGTACAAAGATATGTAGAACAATTTTTGAAATAAATGTGCTTCTGTTTAAAGTTACTTGAAAACTCTAGGGGAGACTTTTAAAAGTGAACTTTTTAGCACGATTCTTCCGAGAGTGCCTTTTAAAATGATTCTTAAGACTTCACATTTTTTTTACAAATAGAAATTTCCCAACATCTGTCAAAGTGTAACTCTTAGACTACTTTACACTGAACTTAGAAATGTGGCACTGAAAACAAGTATTTCTTGTAGTCTGCCAAATTTCTGCCACATAGGAAAATACACAGATGACTGTTTAACACTGTGTGCCACTAGACAGGAATTATATTTCACATCTTAATGAGAAAATACTTTCTTTTAAAATTAACCTGTTGCATCAAAAAAATTAATTAGTAATTCAACCATTTTAAACTATTTTAAATGCCAGCAGTCGCAAAGAGATTTTCAAATCCACAAAGAGCAGACTCTAAAAATGAACTTTCAGAATATAATTTTCTCATTTTTTAAAACCCAATTACTAAAGTAAGAGAAATAAGCATTTATAATCCCACCACCAAAAATAGCCACTATTAAATATTTTGGTATATAGATCTAGATACAAGTATAGATCTATAGATCTACATCTAAGTTTATACTGTAGAGATATAGACATATATATGTATTTGTCTATATATACAGATATATATCTTTTTAGACATTTAAATGTGTATGTAATTTTACCGAAAATGAGATCATACTCCTTTTTATAATGGTATATGAAACTGTTATAAAACAAAGATTAACAGAGTAATTGATTTTCAATGAGGCACTGCTAAACATGTTTCTAGCAAAGTAATGTTACAAGCAGGTTAACTGAATGCTACGCAGAGCAATGGGAGAGCCCTGCATACATTGCTAAAGCTATTGTTCCCAAATGAATGACCTATAAAACAGGCAAGAAGGGCATCTGATTTGTGCTGTAGTGTTTTAGCCATGTTATTTTGATTGTTCTTTTACTTCTTTATATCCTTCCGTAGCTTTTTATTCTGTTAGTAACTCGTTCCTTAAACACTTTCTCTGGAGTCTAAATCTAAATTACTAGTTTCTGAATCACTAAATTATTATTTGTTCTCAGAACAAATCTCACTTCCAATGAACTTTTCTCTGATATCTTAACCAGCTTTGCTTCCCTCTTCCATCCAAACTAGTTGGCATGGTTATTAACTTGCTGTATGCCTCTTTTCCCTCACAACCATTTATGGCCTCATGGTTTCAATGATTAGTTATAGTCTGGAAACTATTAAACCTATCTCGTCCCACACATGTGTGAACCAAACTTATCCACTTCCTTTCAAATTTTTTGCTACCTCTCCTCATTCTCTGGTATTGTTCCTTTATCCGAGCTAACACCCAGTAGTTATCTTCAACTTCTCCCTCCCTTTATCCTATCCAGCCTCTTTCCATTAACTCATGCTTCAAAATGCCTAAATTTGTTCATTCCTTGCCTTCACCCCTAACCCAGGCCAAAACTGCCTCACAACTGGACTTAAGCAACAAAATCTTGAATGGGGTTAGGGTTCATCTGTCCCCATTCCTGTGTCCCTCTTTCTAGGCTACTCACTGTAACCATCAGTAATTTACAAGAGGACCTGAGCTTGAAATCAGGAGCCCAACGGTAAATTCTCTCTCTGCCACCTCATATGAGACCTTTCACATATTTCTTTCCTCTCTCTAGGGTGAGAGTTTCCTTATCTGCAGAGTTGGACTGTCCACATGGACTCTAAGCTTCCTGGTAACTCTAACAGTCTTCTACTCTGATGCTTCTTTGCTCAAGGACAGCAATGACAACCTTTCCAGCATGCTCCTGCCCCACAAGATCACAACTGTTGCCCACTGTTTCCCAGCTTGCACAATTACATCCAGATTGCTCGCTTTACCATATCCCTAAAGAGCCTCAGCCTTTCCACTGCAAATGTCAGTTCCTTGTTCTATTGTTCTTCTTCATTTATAAATTATTAATTTAACAAACACAGTTAATCCATAAAGCACTTTGCCAGGTCCTAGGAATAGGAAGGTAAAAGACATAATCCTTGGCCTCAAACAATTTACCATGTTATTGGGGATATGAGAAACAAACATAGTAGTATGATAAGTGCTATGCTAAAGAAGTTAATAAAGTCTAGTTGTTTGGAGGCAGAAAGCAGCATCACTTAACAAGACTGAGTACATACAAAGACTTCAGAAAGGGTGTGCTAATTCCAAGCTGAGTCTTTTAAACTTAAAAGGGAAACTAAGAATTAAGGAGGAAAGAAAGTGTATCCTATTGCTATCCTGAGGTTCCGAGAGAGCAAAATTTATTAGAACAGGGCATACTGGGCCAAGAGCCAGATTGGAATACTGGAGTATAGAGCCCAAGAAGCAAACAGTGAGGCTGGTCATGATGAACGAAATGTCGCCCTAAGGAGTCTGGATTTTAGCTGAGGAAAGGACGAAGTATGGGCTATACTTTATTTAGACAATCTGTTTCCTGGTCTGTTATTGGAGAAAGGTGGTTGGTTTGGGGGGCACTGAAACGTTCAAAACTGATTGCAAGGTAAATCCAGCAGGGGGAAATGGTGGCCTGCCAAAAGTTCTGGCCACTGGTTGGTCCACTAAAACGCCGATGTGGGAGACTTCATCAAGCTAACCGCCTTCACCCAGACCCCGAGTATGTAGTACCACCAACCTCTGGCCCCGGCGTCACAGAGAGCAAGACGCCGGGGACGGCACAGAGGAGGGCGCTGCCTGAGAGCTCGCGAGATTTCTCGTGAGCCCGGCCAGACCAGGAGCGTCTGGTCGCTGGGCAACCGCGGCAGCGCGGCTGAAGAACCTAGCACAGGCGAAATTTACCAAACCTGAGTTACTGATCTGGCTCATCTCACAAGGTGAGGTGCCTTCAGGGAAGATGTGTGGGGACCGAGGAAACCCTAGAGCCAGGCTTCTCAAACTTGCCTGCCAGTAAGACTTCCTGGGGCACTTGCCAAAATGCAAATCCCTGAGCCTTATCTCTAGACATCCAGAATTTCTAGAAAAACAGTCTAGACGTCTGTATTTTAAACAAATGGCTAAAATAAGGCAAGGTTGGGAAACGGCCCTAGAGAGAGACGCGGGTGGAAGGGTGGCCGCGCAGCTGAGGGAGCGGGATCTGAGGGCGCAGATCTGTGTGAAAAGGGGAAAGTCAGCGCATCGGCGATTTAGAGCATCTGGAAGCCACTGAGCCCGGGGCTAGCCAAGGGAGATACACCAACTGAATTCGGAGACGTTCACCGCCTCTAGCCAGTAGGAGCCCCAGGGGGTGAGAGCCAAGGGGTCCACCAGCATGGATCCCCAGAGCGCCTGTGAAGCAGCTCTAAGCTGTTCTCCACTGGCGATCTGGAGAGAGAGAGCTATCCCGCCAAGTGGAGCCTAGAAATAACATATATCTAGTAGGGGAAAATTATCAAAAAGCGGTTTCTTAAACTTTACGAAATAATGAACCTCTTTTAAAAGAATATCAGGGACACCCCACAATGTTAACATTATTAATTTTATGAAAATGTTCTAAAATGTATCTAAATCCAAACTAGGTTCAGTTTAAACTTCTGAAGCTTATAATTTCTCTAAAACGAACTACAGTACCAATGAAGTTTAAATTAATATTACCTTAACAAGATAAATGGTGGTGTTCTGATGAAACTAAATCCTCTTTTGTGGATTTGATTGCTACGATGCAGGTTCTTTTAACAGTCTTTATTATTGTGTTATGGGTTGGTTCAACGTTCTCCCTTTCCAGATTCAAGCCCCCAGAAAGTTTTCCTTTGGGCTTGCTGCCAAGATCCACTGGCCTGCCATTGGTTTTAAAAAATACATCATTTATATATTATGTTTGCCTCTTTCCTCTTCTAATTATCTGAGAGAATGAAATTCATTTACCTAGAAACACCAATTTGTGCACTGGAACCTAGAGACAAAATCCATTTACAGCATGGTCACTCTCGAGGATTCAGATGATCCAAAATTTCTGTTTTACCCTAGGGTAGAAATCAGAGCCTAAAGCAAAAATTCATGTGATAACACCTTGGGG
>NW_006443225.1:10783658-10822446 GCF_000325575.1 Pteropus alecto | reverse complement strand
GGAATGGGTGGGAGGGGGGGAGGAGTTGTTATCTCAGGGAGCAGGAAAGAGGGGAAAAAAGAATGAGACTGAGAAAATGTAAGAGTATGTAACCCAGAAGACAGCAACATGTTTTCAGAAAGAATTTTCGAATTGGCTATGTCTCCTAAAAGTCCATGGTAGAGGTGACAGGAGAAGGGAGAATAATCATTTGTGGCTCCAGTCTCCCATTGGTCAAAGTCACCTCTACAGGGCATCATATCCTTCATAGTACAGGGTCACTGCTGCATGGCCACTTATACAGCAGTCTCCTGCCTCAGCTGCAACAGAGAAACCCACAGCGGGGGGGGGGGATGGTATATCACCTCTTTAAGATGTGTATTTCACCACAGTTACTAGTGTAAAAAAGATATTTGAAATTTCCAGAAAACGTTCTAAAATTTAAAATATGGGCCAAAGAAATTATATTTTTAAAATGTGCAACCCAGAAGTAGCCATCCCTAATTTTAAACCCTAAAGAGACTTTTGCAAATGTGCTAAGATGACATACATATGTACAAGAACCATAAAATGCAACATTGCAAAAGCAAAAAAAATTTAAAACACCCAAAGATCTACCATCAGAATAAACATCTTACAATGGAATATTATACAGCAATACAAATATTCTAGAGCTGCACACATCAACTCCGATGAATCTTACAAATAAAACATTAAGCAAATAAGAAAACTGGAATCAAAATAATGCCATTTACATAAAAATGTAAAAAGCAATAGATGTTTAAGTATACATACATCTGTAGTAAAAGTGTAAAGACATGAATAGGGATGTCTAAATTTAAGATAAACTATAAATTTAATAGAATGAAGAGAAGAAAGGTATAGAGGGGTTCTAAATGTATTTGTAATGTTTTATATTTTAACCTGGCCTGTGGGTTCACGGGTGTGCTATTATTCTTTGCACTTTTGATATATTTTGTGAAATATTTTTAAGGCAAGATTAAGAAAAGTTAGCTTTACTGAATTAGAAACTTTGTTCAGAATATTATTGTTGTGTTTGAAATTTGATCTGTAAACAATAACCTTTCATGTCCAGAATACCACACAAATTGAGGTATTCGGTTGGTAAAATTCCAGATACATTGGAATAATAATGCTCAATTTTAAACTGTATTTTTGCTTACATTTTTAATAAGAGAATATAAAGCACAATTGGAGAAACTGGGAATTGTAGCACTTAAATAGCTATCCTTCCTGAATGACTACAAAAAAAAAAGGGTTATCTCAAACTTATGGACCAATATGGATCTTACAAAGAGCGATATTTTATTAATAGCATGTTCCCCTTACTTAACGGCCCTAATATATTCCACGTGAAACAGTGAGGTGAACAGTGTTCACCCTATCTGTGAACAAAACAGTAGAATACGAATGATGACAGATAGCAAACATTTATTGCTCTATGTACCAGGCACTGTGCAGAACACTCTATGCATGATTATCTCATGTAATCTTCACAATATCCCTTGAAAGTAGGTAACCATTATTATCCTAATTTTATAAGAAACTGAGGTAACATGCCCAAGATTGCCTAACCAGTGAGCAGTACTGGGAGCCAAAATTTGATTTCAGGTTGTCTAGATTAAGAAATACTGCATTATGTTACCTCTTTATGGATTATACTTGTAGTACCTTAATAAAATTTCAAGGCCAGCCCCATTTTCAAGTATTTTGCACCACTGTCCTATATATACCCTCAATGTTTTCACACCATTTGTTCTGATTTAGGGGGTTAGTAAATATGGTCACCTTGGGTACTATGGAAAAAGGACCCAGGAGACCTGGTCTCATTCTCAACTGCCATTAGCTTGAGCAGTTTGAGACAAATCTCTGGGCCTTATTTCTTCAAGAGAGAATACTAGATGATATTCCTTGAGGTCCTTCTCAACTCCAAGAGAGAAAAAAAACAACACTTTAAAAGGTACCCACAGCTAGTGACATCAACATCATAATAGTAAGAAGACGCCTTTGTTTCTTACCTTAAATTTATAAGTCAGACAATGATAACAAAAGCTCTCCTGCTCAATACACGAATATGCCTTTAGGATCCATGCATTGGGACACCTGAAGCATTATTTACAATAGCCAAGACACAGAAATTCTGTGTTTTTGACAGCCGATTAGATAAAGAAGATATGGTACATATATACAGTGGAATACTACTCAGCCATAAAAAGATGAACTATTGCCATCTGCGACAACATGGATGGATCTTGAGATATTATACCTAGTGAAATAAGTCAGAGGAAAAGCACAGGAACTGATTTTATTCATATGTGGGATATAAAACAAAAAGCGACAAGTGAACAAACAAAAACTTATAGATATGGACAACAGAATGGCAGTTACTAGAGGGGTGGGGAGAGAACAAAATGGGTAAAGGGGGACAAATATATGATTTTGGAAGGAGACCAGACTTCAGCTGTGAGCACACAATAGAGTATACAGATATTGTATTATAAAGTTGGACACCTGAAATTTATGTAATGTTATTAACCAATGTTACCCCAATAAATTTAATTTTTAAATTAAATTTTAAAAAAGATACCCACAATATCAATTCAATACTAGAGAAAGAAAAAATTTTAAAGTAAAAGTGAATTAGCATTGTGTATTTAATTAATTTTGGTGTTTAAAAACTTTTTATACAAAGACTTAGGGCTATAAAACTTGGAAAATACTTAAATGCCTCTAAAAATGTCTATGAACTAGTTTATCAAATAGTTTTATATAAGAAAAAAGTCAAAATAATTTTTCCTGAATTGCTGTGCACATAATACTCCTTTCTTTTCTTAAATTTTTAGAAAATTGGGCATGAAACAATACCTAAACCTGCTTCTTGGCAAGGCATCAGGACAGAGCTATTGCTGAGAGTTTGATTTATAGAGAAATCATGGTTCGACTGACCTTGGATCTCATTGCCAAAAACAGCAATCTTAAACCCCGAAAAGAAGAAACCACTTCACAGTACCTAAAGAAAATAACTCATATAAATTTTTCAGATAGAAATATAGATGCAATTGTAAGAACTCTGAAATTATTTCTTATTTTTATATAATCAACTATGTAAATTTAGAAATTGGGTGTCAGGGCATACCTTTTTAACTATATTTTTATTATACTTATTAACTCTATTTTCATTAGCTAGCTTTATATTATATTTGATTTTAATTTCCTGCTTGTGATGTTAAACTTATTAATATCAAGTCTCTATAAAATATACCATTGCGACTGTTAAATAAATGTGTTTATAGATGTTCCTCTAAAATACTCTTTAGTGTAGCAAACAAGATTTAAAGGTATATGTTGGAAAATAATTTCAAAGATAATTACTTATATATAATGACAGAACCTTGGAATATGAATTTTTTAACATATCAAAATATTAGGAATTAAATATGTAAATACTATATTTCATAACTTTAACAGTGAAATCTTTTTTTGCACATAATTTAACTGGTTAGATAAATGTGGGTTATAATCTGTCAGTTATATTAGACAATATTGTTTACTTGGATATAATCTGAAACGACATTTTCTCTGTGTTAAGCCAATTCTTGATGTTAATTTTGGAAACTTTAAAGGCAACAATAATCCATTTAAGCCATTTGTATTGGTATCAATTTCTATAGTAAAATGCTCAAGACTATAGATGAGAGAAAAATTCTCAGAAACATATAAGCTACCTGAGGCCATCTGTATTGGTATCAATTTCTACAGTAAAATGCTCAAGACTATAGATGAGAGAAAATTCTCAGAAACGTATAAGCTACATGAGGGCAGGGGTCATCTCTATTTTGTTCACATCACCCTAAATCCCTCCATCCAATACTGTACCTGACTCATATTTAGTGCTTAATAAATATTTGTTGAATGAATGAATGAATGAATGAACACTAAAGCCCCAGTCAAAACTGTCAATAAAGATGGTTGGGGTTTTTTTTGCAGAGACCCTACCCAGCTCCCATTCTGTATCTCTTTCCAGTTTCTTGGTGAGCCTTCCTCTCATGAATCCAATTGCCAAAAACTCATATTTCTCTTTTGTGGCCTAAAGCTCTCTACTTCATCACACCATGTACCAGCTGCTTTCTCCTGAGCCTCCATTTAAGATTCTTTGGCTCCTCAAAAATCAATGCTCCTTCAGTGTAGATGGCCTTTGTTGGAGGAAAGCAAACTGATGGAAAGTAATTCACACTAACATAAGAATAATTTGTAAACTTGAAGTTCCCAAGATGTGGTTGTATTTTAAAAGATCTTACTTAATGAAAGCTGAAATACTTTTGAGCAAAACTTCACTCTATCTCTTGCCTACTTAGTCTAGGCTGACTCTACCACCACACAAGAAATGACAGCCTTTTAGAATTATTAAATTATTTTATCTTAAAGGGAATTGGTGTTCATTTGTATAAAATACAGATAAAAGAAAGAGATTGACTTGTAATTCTAGCATGCAGAAAAAATCACTATTAACATGTAGGTAATGTCCTTCCAGTCTTTTTTCTAGGCATATATTCACAACAGTGGGTCACTGAAAATACTGTGCTCATTTTATTATGAGATCTACAAGATATTACTAAAGAAACTAAAGGATATTTAATGGTTATATGGTATTCTATTTGCTAACATATTTATTAATGTTTTTTAATACAATGTTTATTAATACATTGTTCTTGAATATCTAGATGACTTCCAATTTTCAGTATTATGAATCTCAACAGTTTACTTCCAATCCTACAGAGAGATTAAGCCCTGATTTATACTGTTGGAGGAATAATTTATCAAATGCTTCAACTTCCAGAGGAGCCTGCTTCCAAGAAAAATCTTTTCCTCGGAAAAGATTTCATGCATTGGGAAAATCTTTCTTAATAAATGCAATTTTATTGATACAGTTACAGAATACTGAAACCTAGAACTAATTTTGTAATCATTCTAGTCTTGTTTGGACTATGCTAAGAACAAAGAAATACTGTTCTTTTATATCAACCTTAAGGACATTTACAGAATGATTAAGTGAAAACTTTTTTAAAAATAAACTAAGTTTTCAGGAGAATTAATTTAAATATGACTTGTTTTTGTTTTCCTTTCAGGATAACCTCTCTCTTTGCAAAAATCTTAGCGTCTTATATTTGTATGATAACCGTATCAGTCAAATCACTAACTTGAATTTTGCCACAAATCTGACCCACCTGTACCTACAAAACAATTATATTTCATGTATAGAGAACCTCAGGTCATTAAAGAAACTGGAAAAACTGTAAGTGCTTTTTTTAAGTAATGTAATTGCCATCATTACAGTAATATTTTTGCATGGAGGTATTTCTATTATCTGCAGTTTTATGGAACAGGCCTCAATCTTTATTCTTTTAGTATTATAAGTACAAAAGAAATTGCTTCAAATGTAATATCCAACATTCTATATTTTAGTAGGCCGGGTATACTTTCCTTTTGCAGCAGGGCAGGTTGTCTTAAAGGCTTATAGGAATATCCAAAAACATCCTTATGTAGTAGGCTTAACTGGTGAAAAAAGTTCCATGGAACCCAAATGAGTTCTGTGCCTTTCAGAATCACACATCTCAAAAGAGCAGGGTCATAGAACTGATAATGTTGATGTAGATTTTATTGTAAAAAGGCATTTACTGCCTATAATGATTTAAATTAAACTATGAAGACTGGTAGATCCAATTTCCCCAGACCGAGTGAGGTGGGAAGTGCTTATTAAAAATGCAGATTGCTGGGGACCAACTCAGAGAGCCAAATCGGAACCTCTAGGAGTTAAGCCCACAAATCTTCATTTTCAAACCTGCAACCCAGGTGATTCTTCTGTACTCTAACATATGAAGAGCACTGATAGTTTAATAAAGATTATTCCAATTCTCTCAAAAAAAAAAAAAAAAAACCTGAACTTAATTCTTAGACTAAACTATGTGTAAGAATCATACAGATAAACCTTTCATTCATTCAATATAAAGAAAACACTCTGCATGTATAATTTTCACACAGCTTAACAATTTTGTAATTATCATGTTTACAGACCACAATGTTCTCAGAATGTCTATTTAAAATTACATCTTATGTTTTACAGGTATTTGGGAGGCAACTACATTGCCGTCATAGAAGGTTTAGAGGGATTAGAAGGACTAAGAGAGCTTCATGTTGAGAGTCAGAGGCTTCCCCTTGGAGAAAAGCTTCTGTTTGATCCAAGAACTCTTCATTCTCTGGCAGTAAGGCCACATTTTGAGTATTTTGACATAGCATATAGTGCTTGACAGTTAAAATGGAACAGGAAGGTGGTGAAAGTGTATTTGGACATTGTACATACTCTGCATGTTTATCTAGCAAATTGAGAGTTTATCTGAGGGCTAAAACTAGTTTTTCCCACATAATTGCTCAGAGACTCAGTAGCTATAAAGTGGGGATAATACCTGACTTAGGGCAATGGAAAGATCAAAAGGAGGATGTTAAAAGGTTATGGAAACTTTGAAGTTCTAACACAGATGTTAACTCATTCATAATTTGGACTTTGGTGATTATCATGACTAGAATTTTTAAATTTTAGGAAAAAGCCTAAGGAAAGAGACGTGCACAATTATTTGGCAGATTTTAAACAACCTACAGAATCATTACAATGATAAGTCACTTTCCTGCTGGATTCTGATTTGACTGTCGGTTGCAATGCATACAGCTTTGCCTCACCAGAAGCAGGTAGATCTGGAAGCACTGGATTTGATGCTTCAGGAGTTACCTGACAACCAGTGACACATCACATGGAGCTGTCACAATGACTTGAGAAGCCAGAGGGAGCCATGGAGGCTTTGCTAATCCTCAGGGTTTGTTAGGATACACTACCTTCAATTCTGGGCAAGGGAAGGAAATGGAAATGTCATTGGTTTTATTTATGGAGGGCTTAGAAATGGAGGGCTATAAGGTTTGAATCAAATGCATGACAATTAAAGAACAGTGCTTTAAGTTGGAAAAGAAAGAAGTGACCTGATTTCTATCCTACCCCTTTTATTCTCCCCATAGAATCTACTTCACCTGATCCAAGCAGACTGACGCCACTGTGGGGATGGCTAGTTTACTACAAAAAGCCACTGAAAATATTTTTGCTTACTCAATTTTTGCTTATATTCAAGCAGATTCTGAAATTCTAAATATAAGGCATAATTTTTCAAGCTTTAAGTCTTAAAAAGTGTTTGGAAGTGTCTTCTATGTATGTCAGCTGTGTGTGGATGCCTACATGGGTAGGCACCATCTTGGCAGAGATTCCTGGGCCTTAGATTTTAAGATGGCTTTGATTTAGTGTTGCTCTATTATATAAATTTTGTCCTTATTAATACTTAATGTTGAAATTCTTGTTAATTAATTATTACTCTAAGTGGTTTCTGAATGTATGGATTGTCAAGAAAAAATTATATAAAGAGATAAAGATAAAAACAAACACCAGATATTCTTTCATGGTTAATGTTTCTTATTTAGAAAAACTAAGATAAAAATAATTTCTTCCTATGTAAGTACAAATCTTAGCAAAATTAAACACAAAAGGAAATTTGCTTAAGCTGAAATTAGCATATTTTCTAAATTATGTTATCATTTGTTTATTGGGGCATCTTCTTTTTTACTTCTTGATTCTTGGCTTCTTTTTGCTATAAATTTCTCTTATACCCTGATCAAACTTATGAAAAATAGTAAGTTATCTCACAATTACTATAGTTTTAAAAGTTCCATCTGAAAAAAATATGACATAGAGACAGAATATCCATCGCTTTTTGTTTTCTTGCTTAAAGAGTAAAACAGCCTGAACCGATAAATTTAAATATTTCACAGATTAGGATTTCTGGTTCCTATCTAAGGTTTTAATCAGACTATTTTCTAATACTAATTATTTCCTTACAGAAATCTCTCTCTATATTGAACATCAGCAATAATAATATTGATGACATAAGAGACCTAGAAATACTGGAAAATCTTAATCAGCTTATCGCAGTTGACAACCAACTTCTGCATGTGAAGGTAGTGTAAAGAAAAAGTAATTGAAAAATATTTACATGAAATTGTAATTGAAATAGCCGTAAAATGTGTTACTTTAAAAACTGTTCTGGATTTGGTAAAACTAGCTTATGAATCTCTACTTCTTAATGTATTATTTGCATATTTCTGCCTCCTTGGCTAGTTTTCTCCTCCGTACCCCAGTGCCTCCATCCCTCAGCAACAGAAAAAGTTTCTGTGAGAAGGAAGTATATGCTTTTTCCTGTTTTATTTTTCCATCAAATGTTTCCCTTTAGAGACTAGATTTTTTGCCTATTAACTCTGATCTCCCAACGAATGAGTTTCTAGTAACTGTGACTAGACTTGAACTCTCTCCTGGGCTGCTCCTTCTTAGGGAAGCACCTTGATCTTGAACTTGCTCTAATTTGCGCTGGCTGTGTTCATGTCATGTTCTATCATATCATGCCATATTCATTCATTCAAATATGTATTAGGCACCTACATATTTGTCAAGCATTGTACTACTTGGTGTAGAACAGAGGAAAGAAAGATACAGTCCCAGTGCTCAAAAAACTGTAGTCAACAAGTAACAAGACAACAATGTAATTCTGTTTTTGTAAGTATGACGGTAGCACTAACTCAGCCTGGGGCTAAAGAAAGCTTCCTAGAAACAGTCATCCATGAGCTGAGCCATCGCCATGACTTCACAGTTTCTGGTTTGGCACTGTGGTAGAATTTATTTAAGTGGGACCCAAAGAATTGGCTTCTTTCTCCCATAAACAGAGGTCTTATTTTCAAAACTACTTCCAAACAGCTATCTACTGACCCTAAAAAAGTTACCCCTGGTCTTGTTTGCAAATTCAGACCTATTACCTGGCTCATCCCATAACTACTGTAAACAGTAGATGAATATGAAAATAAGTATTATATGTATTCCACTATAAATGAATTTCTCAAAATATCTAAAATGCTATTGAACGATCAGGGTGGATGTTTAAAATAAAAAGACCAATAAGAAAGCATGATTCAGTGAATTGTTTCAACTTACATCATGAAGGATGTAAGGAGTTCATGGTGTTAATTCTTCATTCAAAAATATTTTTAATTTTAGAGTGTTCTATATACTTTTTTCCATTGGGCATTTGTGTTCATCAGATTTAACTTTCCTATGATTTTGCAGTATTTGCCTCAATATTATAATTTTGTGATAGATGGGTAGTCTTCTATCAGATATATTATATGTATAGTATAGGATTAAAGCCTGGAGTCTTTAATTAAGTAGAGAAGACCTGGGCTGTGCACAGTGTCCCACATTTGTCCCATGGGAAATCAGAACAGAGTGGCCAAGCACAGAAGCTTACCTTTCCTGGGGAGAGAATGGTAGACAATTCCAGTGTCCCAAATTGGCATCAATCTTAAATTCAAGCTGAGTATTTTCCCTAAATGTTTTTGTAAGCCCAGGTTATAAACACGAAGCTTGGCAAATAAATATTCAGTAAATATATGATTATATCTTCAAAGATCTGGTTAGTTGTTAATTATCAGAATTACTAAGATTCATTTCCATTATTGTTATTACTTTTAAAGTCTTATTCTACTGGATAAAAATACTAGTATCCAAATGATCCCAAAGGAAGTTTTTCTCAATGACATTAAGACCAAGCTATTTTGCCTACAATGATTATTCATAGGCCATGTTAATAATGTATAACCAGGATAAATGTATAACCAAATAAATATCTTTATTACTGTTGATTACTCACTCTAATGGCCAATATTTAAATAACCAAATCCTTATTATTTAAGACTTAATTCTGTGCCACCCCAATATCTAAATAACCAAATCCTTATTTTTTAAGACTTAATTCTAATTCTGTGCCACTTCCCTTGTGTAGCTTTTCCTGAACCTCTCCATCAAGTTAATCTATTTAAATATACCTATTATGTGTGCCAGGCACTGTTCTAGACCCTTAGAGAAACATATTCTAGGCACTGGGGATACCATGATAAATAAGGCAGACAAGGTCTCTGCCCTCAAGTAGCTTACATTACAGGGGAGGGAATGGTCAGTAAAATAAATAAGCAGAAAGGTTGTGAAAGGTGCTATGAAAGAATTAAGTAGAAGGACAGAATGGAAAAAATCAGGTTATCAAGAAAGGCCACTGAGCAAATGACATTAATGCTAAGATCTAAAGGATGAGAAAGAAATCTGTGCAGAGACCAAGGGAAAGAACATGCCAGGCATAGGGAACAACAGATACAAAGGTTCTTCACACTACATATAAAGGTATATAAAAGTTAAAAGTAAAATGATGGGAAAATATATACAATACAAACACAAATAACAAAATAAAAAACTTGAGTGGCTATATTAACATACGACAAAATAGACTTCAGGACAGGAAATATTACCAGAGATAGATCAGGAAAATTTCATAATGATAAAAAGTACCAGTTCATCAAGAAAACATAACAATCCTCAATATTTCTGCACCAAATAACACCTACAAAATGCATGAAGCAAAGTGACAGAAGTAAAAGGAGAAATAGACAAACCCATAATTATAACAAATATTTCAACATTCTCCTCTAAGTAGTTAATAAAATAAGTCGATGGTAGATCAGTAAGGTTATAAAAAACTGGTACAACACAGGCAACCAAATTGATCTAATTGATTCTTAAATAACATTCCACCTAACAACATTTGGAATGATCACCAAAATAGTCCATATTCTGGGCCACAAAGCAAGCCTCAGTATGTTGTCTGCCACAAAGGAAATAAATTAGAAAAGAATGAAGGAAAGATGTCTTTAAAAATTTTGAAATATTTGGAAATTAAAAAACATACTTTTTAGGAACCTGTGGGTCAAATGAAATATTACAAGGGAAATTAGAAAATAATTAGACTGAGTAAAAATGAAAATGAAACATTTGAAAATTGGTATAATGCAGTAACAGAGTATTTAGAAATTTATAGCTTTCACTGCTTATATTAGATAAGGAAAATGATCTAAGCTTCCACCTTAAGAAGCAAGAAAAATAAATGCAAATTAAATTCAAACAGAAGGAAATAATAAAGATAACAGCAGAAATTAATGAAATAGAAATATAGACAACCAATACAGAAAAATCAATGGAGCCAAAAGCCGATTCTTTGAAATTTCAAACAAAAGTAAAAATTCTAGGTAGGATGATCAAGAAAACAAAGAGAGAAGACATAAATTAATAATATCAGAAATGAGAAAAGGTATCATTACATTTAAAAGGATAATAAAGGAATGTTGTAAAGAACATTTAAAAAAAATACCATTTATAATTCACATCAAGACACATGAAATACCTAGGGATAAATTTTAAAATATGTGCAAGAGCTGTACAATTAAAACTACAAAACACTGTTGGGAGAAATTAAAGAAGACCTAAATAAATGGAGAGAGATATCATTTTCATGGATTGGAAGACTATATTCTGAAAGCGCTAATTCTTTCCAAATTAATCTACACATTCAACACAATTTCAATCAAAATCCCAGCAGATTTTTTAAAAGAAATTGACAAGCTAATTCTAAAATTTATATGATTCTGCAAAAGACCTAAATACCAAAACGATATCACTAAAAAGAATAATGTTTGAGAACTTTACCTGATTTCATATTTTAATGTTACAATAATTAAGACAGTGTGGTATTGGCATAGGATGGACACACAGATCAAGGAAACAGATTAAAGAGTTCATCAATAAATCTGTACGTAAGTTCAATTGGTTATTTTATAGAAGTGCCAAGATGATTCAATGAGGAGAAAATAATCTTTCAACAGATGCTGGTGGAATAACTGGATATCGAAATAGAAAAAGTGAGCCTTCACCTTTCATACCATATAAAAAATTTTACTCAAAATGGATCATATCAAAATTTAACTGCTAAAATATAAAACTTTTAGGAAAAAATAGATTGGACAGAGTTCGAAATTTAAAACTTTCACTCTTTGAAAGACATCATTAATGAAATGGTAAATCACAGACTAAGAGAAAATATTAGCTATCATGTATCTGACAGTTTTTATCCAGAACACATAAAGAACACTAACAACTCTATATAAGAAGATGAACAACACATTAAAAAATGGGCTAAAGATTTCAACAGAAACTTTACAGAAGAACATATGATAATGGTCAAAAGACACAAGAAAATGTGCTCGGTATCATTATTCATCAGGGAAATGCAAATAATACAGAAATGTGACACCACTACATACCCACTAGGATGGCTAAAATTAAAGAAACTGACAATATCAATTTTTGACGAGACTGGGGAGTAACTGGAACTCTCACTCATTGCTGAGGAAATTTTTTTTTTACCGCCTATAGTACCTGGTCTTCCTAGGTGGTCTCCCATCCAAGTACTAACCAGGGCCAAAAAAATTTTACTCAAAATGGATCATATCAAAATTTAACTGCTAAAATATAAAACTTTTAGGAAAAAATAGATTGGATAGAGTTCGAAATTTAAAACTTTCACTCTTTGAAAGACATCATTAATGAAATGGTAAATCACAGACTAAGAGAAAATATTAGCTATCATGTATCTGACAGTTTTTATCCAGAACACATAAAGAACACTAACAACTCTATATAAGAAGATGAACAACACATTAAAAAATGGGCTAAAGATTTCAACAGAAACTTTACAGAAGAACATATGATAATGGTCAAAAGACACAAGAAAATGTGCTCGGTATCATTATTCATCAGGGAAATGCAAATAATACAGAAATGTGACACCACTACATACCCACTAGGATGGCTAAAATTAAAGAAACTGACAATATCAATTTTTGACGAGACTGGGGAGTAACTGGAACTCTCACTCATTGCTGAGGAAATTTTTTTTTTACCGCCTATAGTACCTGGTCTTCCTAGGTGGTCTCCCATCCAAGTACTAACCAGGGCCAACCCTGCTTAGCTTCCGAGATCAGACGAGATTGAGTATGTTCAAGGTGGCATGGCTGTAGACTTACTGAGGAAATTTAAAATGGTATGACCTCTTTGGAAAACAGTGTGACAGTTTCTTATAAAGTTAAATATAGAGTTACTATATGACTTAGCAATCACATTCCTAGATATTTACCCAAGTGAAATGAAAACCTATGTTCATACAAATACCTGTATGCAAATCTTTATACAGTAACTTTATTTGTGATTTTAGAAACAACCAAGTTTCCCTCAAATGGAGAATGGATGGATACACTGTATTCCATGAAATGGAATATCATTCAGCAATAAAAAGGAATGAACTACTGATGTGCACAACTGCATGGACAAACTTAAAAAACATGATACTGAGCAAAAAAAGCCAGACAAAGTATATGCTATATGAGTCTATTTATGGGAAACTCCCGAAAAGTAAAAAATGCATGTAGTAAGAGCAAATCCAGTGGCTGCTTGATGGGAGTGCAAAGAGGTTGACTAGAAAGGGCCATGAGTGAATCTTCTGTGATAATGAAAACATTGTCTTGATTGTGGTGTTTGTGATATCAATGTATATGGTTTGGTCATTTAAATGGATATATTTTGTTATATGTAAATTATAACTCAATAAATTTTAAAATACTATTAGAAAAAATTTCAAAACCAAAGAACATGAGTTTCCAAATTGAAACTGTCTCCCCAATGCCGGCACAGTGGATGAAAACTGACCCATGCCCAGATAGAAGATCCTTAAAAATTTTTAGGACACCAGGAGTAAAGAGCTCCTAAAGGCTTCTACAGAGAAAAAGAGGATACAACGAATAGAAAATCAAAATGGAATCAGAATTATCAGACCTTTCAATCTGAAAGACAGTAGAGCAATGTCTTCAAAATTTTGAGGTAAAAATGTTCCCAATCTAGAATTATATACTCAATTTTTTCAATTATTACATATAAAACATTTTTAAACATGAATGCTCTCAAAAAAATTTATGCCCCACATGCCCTTTCTCAGGAAGCCCTTGGAAAATGTGTACTACCTAGAGAGAAGAGAAATCAAAGAAAAGGGAAGACATGGCATCTAGAAACAAGAGAAAAGTTAAGAAATTTCCCAGAATGAATTTGAAGGAAATGTGAAGTGAAGTCCTAGGACAGCATCTACCTAGGACAGCATAGCCTTGCCTGCAGCGGACTGAACTGGTGATAAATACCAAGAAAATAAATAACCAGCCAATTTTTAACTCTAGGGTAAATAAAATGCAATCATAGTGCATTATGTGGTTTAGCGCTGAACAATATTTAAGTAAGCTTAATAATAATATAGTCAATGAATATTAATCCGATTAACAATTTTAGTATAACTATTGATACGATGGAGAAAGGGAAGTATAATAGGGGTTGCAGTAGTACTTATGGAAATTAAGTCGTCATCTTCTATAGTAGGAATTCATTAGATAAGTATCTAAGATTTAAAAATCAATAAATAGCAGTTGCCATATAGCAGTGTGGAAGTGTATATAGAAATAGCTGAAGAAGTTGAAAGTGGTTTTGCTATAAGCCCTAAGGTACTCTTTTTAAGTTTTGTTATATACTTTATGGTCTTATTTGATTTTTTAACTGTGTTGATAGCTTTGCTTCAATTTTTAAATATCTAATTTAAAAAAGAGTGATTGTTTGGTTAGGAACAACTGGTTAATATAATTCTGTTATCGTATTATCATCATATCCCCTGTTAGAGCAAAGAATTTTTGTTGATTTCAGGATTCCCTAGAGCTCAGCCCAGTGCCTGATACACAGTAGGCACCTACTACATTTTTATAGAATGAATAAATACAGGAACAGTAAAAATTATTCAATTATATGGGAAAGGCATGCAAACCATTCAGCCACTTCCAGAGGCTGGGAATGTGTTATGCCAAGAGCTGCTTCTCCCTCCCATAGAGAGGAGACATTCAGGGAGTGCAGCTGAAATATCAAGTTCTTCTACTTCCAGCAATAAGACCCAACAATTAAAAATGCCTAGACACAGCTTCTTGGAAGTCTGAATATAGAGTTGCCTGGGATTCACTTGAAATGTTCTTTTGTGGTCTATTTTAAATCATCATCTGAAGGCTTAACCAAAGGACATGTTGAAATTCGGCATCAGAATACTAACTTGCTTCTCTGTGTGTATTCTTGGGGTCAGATCTCCATCTTCTGGCTTTAATTTTACATTCTTTATGCTCATTGATTGAAGTTGCCCAAAGGCTGCTGACATCAAACCCTGTGCCACAGGAGAGAAGGCTCAACACGCCATACATAAGGTCACTGACATCCATCCTAAGAGTCTTCAGCAACAGACAGCTTTGTGCCATGGGGGAAAAGAAGAGGACATCATTAGAGAATCCTAACATAACCACTATAATTAGCCAAGGTTTTTAGCACTAGAGCAGCTGCTTTGATAGGGACGACCATAGGTTCCGTGAATGCGCCTACAGGAAATATATGAAATAAGATAAAAATGAAAAAGTAATGGTGCCTTAGGATGGTTAAATAACTTTGAATCTTCCAATCAAGATTCTGGTTTGAGCAGTGAGAAAGAAATTTGAGAATAATTAAAAGGAACACATGTAACAAGGAAAAGTACTACCATGGCAACTGAAATCCTGGAGTTCTGTGAAAGGAACAGGAAAAAGAGAATTGGGTCACTGGGAAGTACAGACATTCCCAAACGAGGCCCATGCCCTAGCCTACTGAGGGTCCTAGACCCCCAGGGCAGTGGCTACATTAGAGGCGGAGGCACAGGATATGGACCTAGAAGAAGCTGGTTGGCCGAATGGCTTCAGTCTTTCCTGCTACTTGGGATTTCATTTCCTTCCTTCACACTTCCACAGCTGCCAAGGACACTTTCCCCCAAGATCCTCTAACCCTACCCTCATCTCATCTCTCCTATTCTAGTCCAAAGCTGGTCCCAGGCTGAGACTTGGGGCAGAGGAGGGGGAGGTGAGGGTAAGAGAGGATTAGAGGAGGAAATAGAGGAAGACAAATCCTATTTTTCTTCTCTCTTTCCATGTCTGTGGCCCTTCTAAACAGCAAAATTTTCAAAACGGTTCCATATAATTTCTCCTTTATAATTCCTGCCCTGCTTCTAAACTCAGATCCATTCATTCACGCATGCATTCATTCATTTCGTCTTGTCCATTCATTCAAAACACCACCATGTGGTAGCACTTGCTACACACTGGGGGAGACAATAATGAGCAAAAGGACAGACATGGTCCTTGGCCTGAAAGAGCTCTTAGCATTGAGAAGAGAAACATTAAGCACATAATAACCCCAAAACAAATGTAAAATTGCACCAATGGCAAGTACTACAAAGTAGAAATTTGTGGCTCGAGAGCCTATAAAACGGGTATTGCTCAGCCAAGCCCTGAGAGAACAGAAGCACTTACCAGTAAAGACAACAGCATGTGCAAAGGCTCTGGGGCAGGTGAGAGCATGGCAAAGAGGGACAGGAAGCAGGAAGAGTGAAAGTGCGACATCGTGCACATAGAGACTGGTGGGGAGAAGGTACATAGGTCACGATAGAGAGTTTTGTCTTCATTCTAAGAACAATGGGGAGCCACTGAAGGTATTTAAGCCAGGCTGAAGTAATTATAGATTAGCATTTTGAAAAGTTCAGCATGACTACAATGTGGATAATAGATTGGAAGAGGCCAGGCCAGTTAGAAAGTGAGAGATGGTGGAAACCTGAATAGGGCTGGTGTGGAAATGAAGTGGGTAGACAGACTGAATTGCTGTCTAGGAAGTAAAGTGGACAGGACTTGGTGGTGATGTAAGGAGTGCGGGGAAGTCAAGAATGGTTCCCTGGCTTCTGCCTTGCACAATGGAAAATAAGGAACTCAAGAGTCAAGTTTGGGGGAGATGGAGAGAAGATCATGAGTTTTGGTCATATAGAGTTTTGGTCATATAGAGTTTAAAGTATCTTTGAAATGTTCCAGAGAAAATACCAAGTAGACAATTGGATACATAAAGCCGGAGCTCAGGGGGCAGAAGAATGTGGGAGTCTTCAGCATACTGGTTAAGTGGTCACTGAAACTGCCATTGTGGATGAAATTGCCTAGGTATGAGAATAGAGAGCATGTGATGAAATGCTCAACATGGCGTCCTGCAGAATCTGGTTTTCCTCATGTATAGATGACTCTTCCTTCCTTAGTGTAATAGATGTTTTGCTATTGTTATCAATGTGGTCATTCTTTTTCTGCGAAGGGTCTACATGTAAATGGAGAATGTGGTGGGTTAAAGGAGAAAAACGTTTTTCTAGCCATGATTTTACATTCCACTGTAGTCCAGGGAAGGAAAACAAACACTGTTTAAAAGGAATAAATGTAGATTACAGAAAAAGCAGCAAGTGAATTGATGCCTGATGGTCTGCCACAGGGACACCTGCTCCTGCTCCCCAGAGGAAGCTCGGGAACCATGGTGATGCATTATGGGGAGGTTTCATAGCACTGTCACCACACAAATATTCTTTGGGCTTTATCTCAATTAAATAGGTATTTTTATGGGCTGACTCATGCAACATCCCACCAAGTATAGCACTGTTTTAATTTTATAAGATGTGTTCTCCATTCTCAAAAGCAACTTTTGGAAAACAGCTTGTTTACACATTAGGGATTCCTGTGGTCAGAGGGTTGTTAGTTGTAGGGTCAGAGATTCATGCAGGATCCAGGGAGCCAGAATAACATGGAATCACAAAGCCATAAAGGGAGTGGTCACTGGGTCGGATGCTCCAAAGAACTGAGACTGAGAAAGTTCAAAATTGGCAATGTGATAAGGAGATGAGAAATAAGGTTAGCAGGGCCTGTTCAGGAGCCCCAGGCTGCAGGTGTGCCCAGTGACTAAGGAAGCAAAGGCAGTGGCCTAGACTCTTGTTATGTCAAATGTGGCCCTAGGACCAGCTGCAGCAGCCTAAGAAATGCAGAATCTCAGCTTCTGCCCTAGACCTAACAAATCAAAACCTACATTTAAACAAGATCCCTAGGTGATTCTTAAGCACATCAAGTTTGAGAAGCACTAGTCTAGACCACTCTTTGAAGAAATGCAGTGATAGAAGGGAAGAGACAGGATAAAAACTAGAAGAGAGAGACTGGAAATGGAAATGCAAAAGAAAGAAGATTCCAAGAGCAGGAGGCCAATGGCAGTGGGGAAGGGATTGAGAGAACCGATTAATTTGGGAAAAGAGGGAGGACCCTTTCTTTGTTGAAAAAAAAAATGGGAAAGAGGAATAGAATAGGAAGCGTGAGACCAAAGGCAGATAACTGAGAAAACTCTGTGGACGGGTAACCTAGTTCTCCCCAATAAAATTGGCAGCAAAGTCAACCCTTGAAGAGGAAGAAAAAGAGAGGTTTTCAGCCAAACAATACTCCATAGTTTAGAAATTCCTTTCTTTAACACACAGGGCTCTCATTTAAATGACAGTTACTTTTGGTTAATATTTCTTTGAATTTTTTCCTGTAACTCCTTTAAATAGGTATGCAACGATGTATTAAAATATTACAAACTTTCAAGACCATTTACAATAAAATTTTTGCATCTCTCCAAGTAGCTTGATGAGCCATGAACTTCAATAGGGCCAACATTAAATAGCTGGCTGACGCTATTAAGTCAAATAAATATCATGGTTGCAAAAATGCATAAAAAGGAACAAAAATTTTTGCAATCTATATCTACAGTTTTTATGTCTACAAAGTTTGCTTAATCAATAAAATGACCTGAAAAGTTTATCTCACAGTCAGATATATTAGTGATTTACTTCATTGGTTTTCTGATGACCATTTATCATGAGGTAAAGCATCTTCAGAATGAATGGTGGAAATCAAAAATTTGACATGCTTGCCTCTTATATAAACTAAATATTTGATTTATAAGATACAAATGAACAAACCACTGTCGCCTGTCATGTTTTTCCAGTTTCTAATTTATTCAACCTCTGCTCAATATTGATCCTGACAAGGAGAGTAACCCAAAGATAAATTTATTCACTCTACAGTTTAGTCAGGAACAAGCCAAAAATTATAGATTTTCCCAGGCAGATGATGACAGGCAGTCAGAGAGATGACAAATGGCTGTCTTTAGAGTTAGTTAGGACAGTTGGACCAGACGTTTCCGATAAAGATTGGAGAATGCTGGTCAAATACAGGTTCATCAGTGGCTGTCATTAATTGCAGAGGGAGCACTGCCAGGGCTGCAGGCACCCATACAGGAGCTTGCACCAGCCCTACACGGGCAATAGAATTGGCTTCTCAGGACTCTGCAGCACTCCTCCAAGTGATAGCATGACATGATCATTTATCAAACAGAGACTATCCAGAAAAGTGTCTGTTCCCTTTAGTCATTTATTGAAGGGCAGGAAAGTGAAAGCATTTTATTAAAGACAGGAAGGCAATGAACAACCGGAGCGTATCCAAAGGGTAATCATATTTCAGCGCAGGATTAGTTTAGTCTTAAGTAAACACGCACTGGAGGGAGGATGTCGAGGGTCATTTATCAAATGAGAAACAATTAACAAAACTCTATAGGACTCTTTTTATCTGTATAAATTTAAAATTCTCTTTTGTTTTTATTACTTAACTTTAGGATGACAGGCATCATGTTCAACACTGTACAAAAATGCAATGCACAATTCCTTCCTTAGAGGTTTTTAGACTAAGAGAAATGCAGTTAAAATCTCACATAAAATAAGATAATTATGGCTGAATCAAACACTGTTAAACAAATACTGTAGAGAGAGCATAATCCAGGGCCCAGGATTGAGGGAAGAAGTTATAACTTTTTAAGACAGCTTTCTTATAAGTCACCTACATTCAGTGAGTCAGAAGCTTATTCTTCCTTAAACAATTTTTTGCTCTCTGTTGACCAAAATTAAGAGAAATAAAATAAGCTGAGAGGTGGGAGGACAGGCAAAGAGGCAGAGAATTAACACATTTATTATAACCTACTTTGTTCCAGGCATTTATATGCCATGGCGAGTAATCCTAATTATCCTTACTTTATAAACGAAGACACAGGCTTGCCTAAGGTCAAACAGTATGCAGCAGTGCTGGGAAGCTTGAGATTGCCTGCATTTTTAAAAATAATTCCTATTTTTCACATAAATTATTTGGATACTTCAAAGTCTAGCACAGAACTTAGCTAGACTTAGCAATTCAATAAATATTTTGTAGGCAGAACTAAAAATGCTTTTACCACTTTATGTAGGAAGACATTGGCCTCAGGAAGATTAACCTACTGGGTACTCTGCAGTGGGTCCTAGACACCCACCTTTCCTTGTGATCACTCCCCAAAGACAGCATTTCTTCATGCAGATGCAGGTGCATATCTAAATATTCCAAATTGGTTATCTCCACAATATGACAGAATTTTGTGGGGGTATGCAATATGTGGGAGGGAACTGTTGTCAAAACTTCATAGTATTAAAAAAAAAAAAAAAAGATTTTCTAAAATCTAAAATCTAAAGAACAAATGTAATCTTATAAGATATTCTTCCCAAAATGGAAAAATGAAGTATCCAAGCAACAATAAACAGGGATCAAACAAAAAATAAGATGGAAGGTACAATTAGGTTAAATGGATATATAAGGCCTTTTGAAAGGTACCAAGCTTTGAAGGTGAGGAAATGATAAAAGGGAATAAAAATACCAGGCAATGTATTGTCAATTACTTTTTGCTTTGCAATCAAGAACATGTGTGAATTAATCTATAATTTGTATTTTCTAATTTTCCCTGATATGCTAGGGTAATTTCTGTCCTGGCTTGAGGAAAACAAATGGAAGACTCACAGGTGCTTGCCTGCTGCTACCTTCTGGAATTTTCATTAACTTTGTAATCCACTACCACCCCCATATTCTAAATAGCAACCCCCCCTAGATATGTACAAGATGACATATAGGGCAAGTGCTCTGAAAACCAGAAAGATCTTCACAGAATTAGTTATTATCAACATTTGTTACTTTAGCGACAAACATCTGCTGTAATGTTTTTGCCATATTAAAGGCAGTTTTCCTTTTCTTTTCCCCACCCCTTCCCCACCCCATGGCCATTAAATTTTTAAAAATCAATTGAAGGCTATAGAGTAGAAAAACAATTTTTACTTTGCTTGTTTTGAGTAATTCATTACAGATTAAATGTATCTGATTTAAAATTAAAAACAATATTGGGGTACATATAAGAAATACTCCAAGTATATTTCACTTCCATTAAATATTAGCTAAAAAAAATACATATTTAAAAAATGAAGAGAGAAAGCAAGGAAAAGAATGACAAAAAGACAAGGCAATGGAGAAAGGGATAGTGATATTGGATGGGAAAAGAGAGAAAGAGAGAGAGAGAGAGAGAGAGAGAGAGGCGGGAAGGAGGGCAAACTGAGAGGGCTAGTTCTTAAATCCTATTAGTGTTCTTCTCACATTCTTGCAATGCCAATGGATGGCTTACTCACTACTCCTTAATTGCCTTAATCTGGAAACTTCCAAACTCCACTAAGAATAGGGCATCTTCTGCAGCGTGGGTGGCCAAAGGGGCAAAAGTGTTTTCTGAGCTGCAGTTTGGGTCCATTTAAAGGAGTGTGACAGAGAATTGTTCTGTGGCTCCCAACTCAGGACCTCACGTTTTGCCTTCTCTTTAGCCCTCTCTATTATTAGTATAGACCATTGTATCAAAAAATATATATATATACTTATTTATGGTACACTTTCTAAGTACCTGGCACTGGGTGAGGAAGCCATGAAAAGCCATAATTAGTGTTAAAAACAGTTAACTGAATGAAAGAAATACTGATAATTATGAAATATTTGTGTTTTGCTTTTTCTTCTGTAATTACAGGATTTGGAGTTTTTACTGAACAAGTTGATGAAGCTGTGGAAAATGGATCTAAATGGAAATCCTGTTTGTCTCAAACCAAAATACAGAGACAGACTGATATTGGTGTCCAAATCACTGGGTACATGTTTATATTATATTAATATTATTTTCTTAAGAGAAAAAGACCTGGTTCACCTTTTAGCTAATTTATCAGCAAGCCTTTAGAAATATAAATATGACATCTGGATCTACAAAAATGGTCAAGTTTAAATCTGATATTTTGAATAAGAGTTAAAATTGAGAAATAAAACAGGAACAATATCTACTGTTCAGAAATAATTAATCAAGGTACCAGATACTTTTTCTTTAAAACAGAAAATATGGCTGTAACCAAAACAAACAAACAAAAAAAAATTGGTCATAAATGTGTAGAACTTGCTCACCTTTTGCCAAATTTCCATTGGTACAAATCCTCTGAAGATCCTGAGACTCTTTAGCTCTTGGTTTTGTAGAGAAAGTTGTTCAAGGTCTTCATTGTTTGACACTTGCCAAATAGTACCTGAGAACAGAGGAGTTATTTTCATTAATAGCAGAGCAGGGCGGGGAGTCCTTTATGAGACCCTTATAAATAAAAACATTCCTGAATACACACTATACTGGGGGAAATGAACCAGAGTTCTTCGGCAGGGACCAAGTTATATAGCACTGTAGAGACAAGCACTGCCCTCTCACAAAGTAGGATTCATGAGACGTTTCCTGTATTAGAACTTCTGTGACATGTTGTACTTAGGTATAAAAACTAATGCACGGAAAACCATTTCAAAGCTCATAGCTGTAGTAAACCTTGATTAATTATAATGCTAGTGCAGTGGTTCTCTTGGGAGAAGAAGAGATTGACAGAGAGCATATCAGAAAAATCCAAGATGATTTTTCAAAATACATATGTGAGGGTCATACCCTGCCCACCCTGTACCCCACCAGCCAAGGGTAGGGAACAGAGAATACACAGGGAGAATAATCTCTACAGATGATTCTGCTACACACCACCCTCAACTCTCCATCTCCTCTCCTCTCTGCCCATCACACACAATTCTATTAGTCCACTTCCCTTAGGAAGTGGAGTAAATATTATTAACATTTGATAATTAAGAATCTTCCAGTGTTTATGGAACCACTTCTGGAAACACTGCTCATATACAGTACTGTAGGCAATGTGTAAAAGATAAGGAGATGTGTATACTGATCTTCAAATAAAGATTTATTCAAAGTTTTTAAAAATAAATATTTTCTATAACATCTTATTATAAATTGCATATTTCTTCTAGAAAATGAAGAAAATATACAAAAAATAAATATTCTTAATCCTGCTATAAATCTGTTAACACTTTAGTATATGTCCTTTCCGTCTTTATTCTATGCCTATACACATGTCTAAACATTCTCTGTTTTTAGCTTGTCTCATTTTAATTTCTTTCTTTTTCCTAAGTGCAAACCAAAAAACACAAATTAACTCAGGGCCTGGTAAGAACTACGGGGAGCCATTTTCTGTTTTGTTAGTAACCTAGTCCTGATCAAACAGAATGACAATCCCCACACTTGGTTTACTATGTGTGAGTGGAAGCAAATTTGGGGCTGAGAACAACTCATTAACACGAATCTCACAGGTCTCTGATCTTGTGTCCATTACTTGGCTACCCCTCCCGAACCACTTGTACACCTAATAACCGTAAATAAGATCATTTGCTAAAAGTGAGATAGAATCAGATTTAACAAGGCATAGTCTCTCAGTCATTTCTCAGTTTTTTCTGGAACATTAATATAAGGAGACAGGGTTATGGTAAAAGTCCTGGATCATTCCTTATCCTTATAATAGATGTTTTAAAACTATGCACTGATTTACACACATCACATCCAATAATATATTAACCAATTATATGATTATTAATAAAAACAGATCTGGAAAGATATCAATAAGTAAAAGTGTTTGAGAATCTGAGCATAAAACAATGACCTTTAATGTAAAGTTATAAGTACTAAGATGTATGATGATAAAATATTTAGCCAAGTTCTTATATTATAATCTGGAGAGCGCTATTGTTCAGTTAAAATAAGTGCATGAGACGAGATGCAGAAACAATTATACTTCTAGAGTTTATGGATCTAGTTTATATTTCTAGTTTTATCACTTGATTTTGTACTTTCTGTATACCAATACTATGGATCATATTTAAGTGCCAATGTTAATACTTTCAGTAGTATCGTAAATATTTTATCAGTATACATATCATTTTTCCCTGTACTAATATAATCTAACAATTTTTACTACATCCTTTCTACGTTCTGAGATCTAGGAGAAGATATTACATGGATGATGAAAGAAAATATATTTACTTTCAAAAATACTATATTGCAAACTTTGCTAGAAAATACAGTCTTTATCTTAAGGCCACCCGTATTCATGTAATTAAAAAGGTAATATAAAATGTCCTATAAATTTACAGTATCTCCATTTATAATAGACTACTATCAGCCATTAAAAACTGTGTTTAAAGAAAAACATAAAATGCTCACAATACAATATTAAAAAGTAGGCTGTAATGCTGTATAGAGAATTCCAATTTTATATAATACATATACATACATAGAAAACAAAAAATGCTAAAAAATATACGAAAGTGTTATCAGTGGTTTTTAGAGATTATTTTTGGTTGCAGAATACAAGCAATGTTAATTTTCTTCTTTTTTTTTTTTGTATTTTCCAAATATCTTAAACATACAAAAATTATTTGTGTAATTTAAGATGTTCAATTTTCAAAACTTTTTTAAAGGAACAAAATATAAAGATAGATAGTTGAAATCTCACTTCATAGAACCAAGAAGCCAGCTATGTGGGTTGTTTCTATTATAGCCTATGTGCTAGGATATAAAAGCATTATTAATGTATGTGCTTTTAAAATACCATGTTACATACATAAAACTTCTTATTCACTTTAAGATAAAATATATTTTGCTTTTTCCTAAATATAACCATATTATTTAAATTAATGGATATTTAATTTTTGTTGAGTATGACATTTTTGTTTTTAAAAATAACAATATAATGTATATATGACCATAGATGGGTGACCATACATCAAATTGTTTACAGTGATTATCTCTGTCAGTGATAGGAAGAAGTATGGATAGTAACACAGAGCCTTTTTATGTTTTCTCCGTCATGTTTCAGTTGTTTATAATAAGCATATATCTTTTTTAAAATCAGAAAAAATAATCAAAAATAAATAAAAGCTACACAAAAATAGAGAAGTTGTGTAAGTAAGGCACTTTAAAAAGAAATGTATTTCAGCCTACAGTGTAACTTAAGTTCATGTGTCCTAAACCAGAAAACTATAAATTTTACCTACATGTTGATATTTATATATTGTATTTTTTAACATGTATATTTTTCTCTAGAATTCCTTGATGGAAAAGAAATTAAAAAGATGGAAAGACAATTCCTAATAAATTGGAAAGCATCCAAAGATGCCAAGAAAATCAGCAAGAAAAAGAACACTAATAAAGAGGATGCAAGTAACTCATACTTGAGTAAGTAGGCTGTCATTCAGTAGCTGACCACATCTACTAGCAAAGGGGAACAATCTACTCAACAACAACAAAAATTCAGAGAAATAGGAAGCTTTATTTAGATTTTTTGTTTAAGGCATTTGGGTTTTTTAACTTATTTATAACACCTAGGAAATTTAACCTGTAATGTTTATAAATGAAAATGTAGCCACGATCAGGAAAAGCTGTGTTTGGTTGAGTATGACTATGTCGGCATGGAAACGGAGAGCCATTAAGGGTGGGGGAAATGTATAATTTTACATCTGGCAAAAGTGCATGATATTGGTTATGTAAAAGGTGAAAAAACAATCAGCTATGTAAATTGTGAAACCTAACTTACCAGTATATTTGTTTAGCAACAGTGCAAAAATCTCATTTTTCATTGGGATAGAAAATAAAAATGTATCACAGCCACATCTGTGGCCTATATTCTGTGGCCTGTCCCCTTTCATATGCACGCACGCCAACACTTGCATATTTTGATTATCATATGCCTAAGGCTGTATTGCAAAGGACACGGCCAACCTCCCTTGCCTAAGTTATGCAACTAAATGTAGCTCAGTGCAACGGGTAACAATGATCTTTTTCACATTGGGTAGCATTCTAGAATAAGTCTTCACAGATTCCGTAGTCCACAACACTGGGATGAGCCCGTTCCTCCATTCCATGAAAGTGGCTGAACGCTAACGGTCTTCCTGTTCCATAGCTAACAGAGGATGGGGGCATGGAAAGGGGTTAGGCCAGGGGAATGGGAAAGGGAAACTGTAACAGTGAACTGAGGCTTTGTGCATATCCTAGGAGCTCTGTCTCCAGGACAAGGAGGTTGAGGTGAGGAGAAGCAGAGCAGAGGTGGAAAGACATGGAGCTCTGATGATTTTGCCATGTCTATTGAATAGAAACTGTGGAAAATCATTTTAAAGAATGGAACTTTTTGAGCTGATAGTATCCCCATGAATCATGATACTATGTTGATAATGTGAATTTCTCAAGATCTGAAACCTATAAAACAGACAGAAGCCATTTCTCCTCCTCTGTTTACCTGTGGCTGGCTGTGAAAGGTAGAACAAGACCCAGGCTAAGGAGTCCAGTATTTTCCATATTTTCAGTGTTATAGCAAAGATGCCGAAGTGCCTAATTGGTATTGAAGTACTCACAGAATTCAACATCAGCTCTCACCCCCAAATTAAGCCTACTTTAAAATAATGTTGTTTCCTTCATCTTAATAGATTTCATAAATTCTTGCTAATTCAGAGACGATTAGATTAATTTTAAGTTTGCCAATGCAATTTGACAAAATAATCTAATGTGCCTTAATAGATTTCATAAATTCTTGCTAATTCGGAGACGATTAGATTAATTTTAAGTTTGCCAATGCAATTTGACAAAATAATCTAATGTGCCTTAAAGTTTACAATTTTAAAAGCTTATAGCTATTTAATTTTCTCAGTAAAATCCTTATTAATCTCTTGATCATCTAGTATGACCTCCAACTAATTAACAAAAGCAATCCTTAAAGCCATGTAGATACACTAACAACTATCTGAAAAGGAAATTAGGAAAACAATTTCACATACAATAGCACCGAAAAGAATAAAATACCTGGGAATAAACTAAACTAAGAAAATAGAAGAATTGTATGCTGAAAACTATAAATGACTGATGAAAGAAATTAAAATACAAGTGAATGGAAAGATAGCCTGTGTTCAAGGACTGAAACATTTAATATTGTTAAAATGTCCATAATACCCAAAAGCATCTACAGATACAATGCAATCCCTATCAAAATCCCAACGGCATTTTTCACAGAAATAGAAAACAACTCTAAAATTCATATGGAACCACAAAAGATCACAAAGTAGCCAAATCAACCTTGAAAAAGACAAATAAAGCTAGAGGCATCAAAACTTCCTGATTTTAAAACACAGTGTAAAGCTACAGTAATCAAAACAGTTTGGTGCCGGCATAAAACACATACAGATATACGGAACAGAACAGAGAACTCAAAAGTAAAGCCACAGGTAAATGGTCAACTGATCTTTGACAAGGGTGCCAAACATACACAATGGGGAAAGGGCAGTCTCTTTAACAGAATTATGAAAACTGAATAGTCACATGCAAAAGAATGAGACTGGACCCTTATCTTACACCTTACACAAATTAACACAAATAGATTAAAATAAAGACTTAAACATAAGGCCCAAAACTGTAAAACTCCTAGAGGAAAATACAAAGGGAAAGCCTCATGAGATTAGTATTGGCAATAATTTCATGGCTATGACACAAAAAGCACAGACCACAAAAACAAAAATTAACAAGTGTGACAAACTAAAAAGTTTCTGCACAGCAAAGGAAACAGTGAAAAGGCAATCTATAGAATGAGAGAAAATATTTGCAAACCATATATCTGATATGAGGTTAAGCTCCAAAAGAAAAAAGATTCTCTTACAACCCGATAGCAAAAAAAAAAGAAAAAAAAAAGTCTAATAATCCAATTTTAAAAAGAGCTAGGGAACTGGACAGACATAACTCCAAAGAAGACCTACAAATGGCCAACAGGTATAAATAAAAATGCTCAATGTCACTAATCAGAAAGACGCAAATCAAAATCACAATGAGTTATCACCTCACATCTGTCAGGATGGCTATTATCAAAAAAGCAAATGACAAATGTTCGTGAGGATGTGGAGAAATTAAGAGCCCTTGCACGTTGTTGGTGGGAATGCAAAATGGTGCAGCCGCTATGAAAAACAGTATAGCAGTGCCTCAAAATTTTAAAATAGAACTACCTATGATCCAGCAATCCCATTTCTGGGTATTTATCCAAAATAATTAAATGAGAATCTCAAAGAGATTAGAACTCCTATGTTCACTGCAGCACTATTCACAATAGCCAAGATGTGGAAACCACCTAAATGTCCACTGACAAATGAATGCATAAGGAAAATGTAGTATATACATACAATAGAATACTATTTATCCTTTAAAAAGAAGGATATTTCTACAATATGTGACAGCATGGATGAAACTTGAGGACATTATACTGAATGAAACGAGCCACTCAGAGAAAGACAAATACTAAATGATTCCATTTATATGAGGTATCTAAAACAGTGACATTCATAGCATCGAAGAATGAAATGGTAGTTGCTAGAGGCTGGAGGGAGGGGGAAATGGAGAGTTACTAAACAATGGGCATAAAGCTTCAGTCAAGCAAGATGAATCTAGAGATCTGCTGTACAAAGCTGTATCTATAGTCAACCATAGTGTATTTTACACATAAAAATTTGTTAACAAGATAGATCTCACATTAAGAGTTTTTACCACAATTTTTAAAAAGACCTATAGGATATTATATAGCACAGAAGTATCATTTCAGATATTTACACACATTATTGCATTTAATCATTATAATTTTTAGGGCAGATAATTATTATGTCCATTTTGCAGATGAGAAAGCAGAGTTTTAGAACGATGAAATAAATTATCTGAGCTCACAAAGACAGCAGGTGGTATGGTGACTAATCAACGTTATCTAACTTCATGAAACAGCTCCAACTCCTAGTGACCACTCTAGTGATGACTGGCTGAATTGGGCTTAGGCGTAAGGACAAAAATGTCTGCTCTACTTAGAGATTCACTTAGGTATGGTGGGAATTTAGGAAAATCTACAGATGTGTAAACATGTGATATGTAAATTTTTATGAATAAAATGGAACGAGGAAGAATATGGAATAATAGATTATTAAAGAACTTTGAAATTTTAAAAGTATTCAAATAGATATGACTTACTATATTGAAAAACAGACTCTAAGGTCACTTAAAATAAAACTGAAACAAATTGAAAGCTGACTCACTGCAATAGAAAATTATCTTGCGTTTCCTCAGGAATACTTACTCTCCTTTGGCCACTTGTAGATACTCTTCTCTCTCACCTCCTACACGTTTGCCATTCCTACCCAAACAAATGATACAGTTCTGAACCTCTGAGGCTTAAAAACAATGACATCCCTAGATATGTGTATATAACACACAATAACTCTATCCTTAGGTATGTGGCCAATAGCTTACACTATGGTCTTTATGAAGGCTCTGTCATTACTGCTCAAGAGAAATGGAAAACATGAATTAAAGCCCAGAAGATACATGTTTTTAAAACTTACAGTATACCTTCAGATCTTTAGAAAAGCAAAGATGAACCTTTTTAAGACACCCTTGTACAACCAAATACATTTTAAGTGAACAGGAATTCTTAGGAAGAGAGCAACTTTTATACTTCCTGAATTTCTACATATTTTTGATAGCCTTGTAAATTTGGAGCTCTATATTAGGGACATATGGTAAGATTATAGGGATTCGGACCTCAGATTTTATTATCTTACAATAAAAATCTTGTCCTACATATAGCCACATATCGATATAACTCAAAATTGAAAACAAAATCACTTAATAAAATCCAGAATGTATGCATATCTTTTAGCACTGACTTCTGTAATGCTTTGATGGAAACATTCATTTATTCATTTAATAAACATTTATTGAGCACTTTTGATGTGTCCCAGACTATGCTAAGGCATGGGAATTAGAAGTGATTAAAGTAGTCCCCCACTTAAAGGGAAATCACTGCTAGAAATGGAGAATGGTCTATAATGACGTAGAATGTTAAGGGCCAAAATAAAGGCATGAACATATTTCAAAAACTGTATGTGACTAATCTACTTCCTAAAAGTTAAACACTCTGAAAAAATAAACTCAGAACAGCAAAACACAAGGGAAGTTAATATTTATAGTAATGTTGGTGTACACATTTTGTCTATGAGAGTTGACTATAAACTTTCCTGTGTAGGTTTTTATGTATGAAAATCTGTGATATTTTATCTTGGACATTTTTAATTGGTTTTACCATAGATCTATTTAACGTTTTTTAATTCCACTTCATAAAATATAATTTTAGACAGTCTAATGCTGTTGTATGCCATGTTTACAATTTAGTTATTGATTTCAAAGCAGAATGCTTTTAATTCTTTGTATGCTACAGGTAACTTTGAAACAATGCATCACATAGTTCCTGTTTATTACCCACAGGTGGGTAAACCAAAATTAGTCTTTTTCTCTGATGTACAGAGATACCTTCCGAATGGAAATGCATCTCTAGAAAGCTCTCAAGAAGATAACCCTAAAGTTACTGAAGAGACCAGGTGGGTTCTTTCAAATATTTGTGAGATTTATCTTTTGCGGGAGGATGGGACATCTTGACTGTCAACAGCACAGAGAAAGAGAGGCCCATCATCTGTCTCTCCTTGTTCTGTTCTCAATTCTTCTCGGCCAAGCACCAAAGAAAAAAAAAAGAAGTTCACTATTGATCTGCCCAAACAGTCACAAAGTTGAGGTGGAAGGGGGCGCTGGTCAAGAAGTACAGTCATTCCCTGAGGTAGGACAGGTGACAGGAAAGTCCCGGGAGCAGCAGGTCTGGATGTGTGAAGGAGCAGGGATCATATCCAAGAAGCCTGAGTGAGGCCCAGTTGATGATGGGTGGCCCACTAGGGAATGGATGAGGACAGCAAGGGCATGTGGTGGCAGAAAGGAGGGGAAGCCGGACACTGCAGAGGTAGGCTACTTTTACCATTTCCCCAAACCAAAGCTTCTTCATCTGGTCTCTCAGAAGGAGACATTAAAAGTTCATTAGATTCTCAAAGGGGTTTACAATCCAAAAAATGTTTAAGAATCACTGTGCTAAACCTTGAGAATATAAATAATTTAGCTCCATGTGAATCGGCTGTAAGTCTCCTGATGAGAAGAAAATTGCTTTTTGGGTTTTAAAAGATGATACTGCTTTCATATAATGAGAAATCCTAACAGAAGATAACTTTGTTTATTCATAAATCTAGAATAAATAGACTTATTTATTATATGTCAGGCAGTACTGAATATAAAAACTCAAATGAGATAGTCCTGATCTCAGAGACCTTCCAACAAGCTAGTTGGAGAGTCAAATGTGATACAGTTACTGTACAGTGTGATGAATGCTATGGACATTATAAACCAGATCATAATACAGCCTATAAATTATTCAGCTTTTTCATTTATAATAAAAAAATGATTGCTCTAATGAAGGCCAATAGCATATTTCATTGAGAAAGTAATCAGAGCCAGTAGACATACTTTGGAATACATTTCCTTTTTCCAGAACTGTCTGCTGAAGGTCAGGTGGGTTTTCACGAGACCCTCTTCGCAGGGTCCAGTCAAGAGATGGTGTCTTAGCATTCCTTAACGGAGAGACCTGAGGAAGACTCATGAGCAACACTGCTGCATGTCCTACCCTATCCCGGGGAGACTGGCTTAAGTTTGCCAGGGCAGGCTTCCGGGAGCCTCCTGTGGGTCTATAAATGCTTTACTGGGAGAAGAAGGGGAAGGGTATGCAGGATGCAGGGAGTCCTAGTTTCAGTCTTGCCTCCTCCACACACACACACACACACACACACACACTGGAAGTTGTGTGAAAATTTGCTTTACTGCTTATGCCCTGTGATTACCATCAAAACCTTAGCCAGCTTGTCCATAGCACCCCAACAGTTTCTTAAAGATTTACACAACTTGGTGTCAATTCCACAACACTGTTCTTGAGTTGTGTTTCTTGCCAAGTATTTTGAAAGGTCTTGCTAATACATTACCAAAGTAAAAAAGAAAACAATAAAAAATGGACACAGAAAACAGTGGTAAATTCTATACATTGTCACACACACTTTGAGCTGTGAGCTGTGGCACATGCCATATATTCTATAGCCCCAAGCAAAGCTCTCATCACTACAACTGCACTGACAAAACAGCAAATAAATCACTCTATTTTAATTGTCCCAACTAGGAACACTCAGTACTAAGCTAAATGCATTTTAAACTCCTATGTACTATAAAAACATCCTAAAAGAAGCCAGCAGAATAGGGGGGTCCCTGTGAAAGAACATAAAGAATGTCACTAGCAGTGAAGTTGATCATGTTCGACCCTGAGTCTTTAGTTTCATAATGTGAAAAAAATATTACATATTTTAAATGTTTTTTATTTCCTCGGGTAACATTTTTACTGAGGGCATGCCAAAATATCATTTTGTTATCACAAAAGATTTAAATCTTGTTAAATGGGAAAATCAGTTCTACCTCTCTTTTATAAAAGGTGACCAAAAATATGATGAAATTTCATTAAGCTCTTGATATAGATTTTTAGTGTGCCTATTGCTAACATTTTACTAACTTAGTATAAAGCTAAGTTAGTAAAGTGTTAAAAACAAAATACCTAGCCCAAACACAAAGAATAGATTTTTAGTTTTTAAAAAGTTGATAAAAGCAACTCCTTCCCTTAATTACTTCAAGGGAAGCAATGAGCTGGCATCAGCAGACACACGGCCCACAGTCCACATTTAATATTCGGGGTGGAAAGCCTGCTCAGAAGTGAGAAGGAGCTTAGAGTGCTTTTTCCAAAATGCTAAAAGTCTGTGCCCCATGCGCCTTTAAGTATCCATATACTGGGAGCTGTGCCTGAATCCCATGGAACGCAGTGAAGCAACATCTGTCCACTGACAGTGGAGTGTTTTCTACCTCCTTCACAAATGCATGCAGTCTGTGCTCATGTATATTTACACAAGCCTTCCTTCCCTACAGGGAGGAAAAAGTCAGACTCATTGATGTTGTTTTTGACCCTCAAACTGAAGTCGATACTATCAATGTACACTTTAATTAAAGATTAGTTCAAAACTATTTTTTACTTAAAGGCTCATTCTGAACAAATGCCTTCAGTGTTCAATTAAAAATAATATATGGTATTAAACAAAAAATGTACACATTATTGCTTCTTTCTGTGTTTGTCACAGTAAATACTTCTGACAGATGTTTCCTCTTTTCGAACATGCTAGGAGGTGCTTGAGCCTTAGTAATTTTAAAATAGACATTAAATACATTTATGTATTGTAAATAAGATCCACTGAGAATACTGTACAGCACTATACAATAAAAAAAGCAAATTGTTGCTTGATTAACTATCTTACAAGCCTAAGCAATATCAATAGAGTCAATTCATCTCTCGTTAATGCAAAAATAATAACTTTCTAACTGGGCTAGAATGCCCTTAGTTTCAAATACCTTTAAGAAATGTGAATCTCTGGGACCCATAATTCACAGGAAATGTTCATTGTACATTATTTAACTATTTATAAAATTCCTACTATCTTCAGTTAGAATATGGAAACATTAGATTTCTTTGAGTTAAAAAGTGAACTTTAAAAACGGTAAAAATAAGTTGCTTTCATCACTGTTGGGTTATGTTTGAACAATTTCCTATGTGCTTCAAAAATAATTTTTAAAACTTAGAAAATATTTTAGTCACAAAGCTCTGGGATGATCTTATATAAACTTATTTGCAGAATTCTAAATGCCTTTAATTTCATTGTGTTGAACCTAACCTCAGTATAATTCATTTTATAGGTAAAATAAATGTATATGTAATCAATAATGTAGGTATAATGTTAAGATTTTGATATGACGTTCTCAAAGCACCCTTCTGAAATTAAGACATCCCCCGCACCCCCCTCAAAAAAATAAAAAGCAATTATGGTATGCAAAAAAGTTTTTAGAAACAGACTAAGGTAGCTTTTGTGACTTCTAGTCTCAATTGTCAATGGCTTATTCTGTGAATAAAGAGTTAAGTAACATGTCATTTATAAGAATTATATTATTTTCCAGTCTCTTTTGAAAGCTGAATCTTCGTTACCCAAATTTTAAAAAACGTAGAACCCTTTGAGAGGAAAATACTATCAGCCCCATTTTCTAAATGGGGACGTGAGCACTGGCGAGGCCCAGTTAGAGGGGCCCAAAGTCACATATTGCCATGAGGCAGAATTGGGACTTGAATCCAGGTCGCTAACTTCAAAAGCCAAGCTCTCAATGACTCTGGAAGGGAATGTTAAAAATTCTCTCAGGTATAAGCAGGGTGAAGTAGGTGAGGGAAGCAGGTGAAAATATGATTGAGGTGAACTGGAGAGCACAAGTCCAACTAAAGGCAACTCTATCTACTTGGCTCTAAAACAATGTAGCCAGGCAGATATGTTGAACTTGAGAAATTATATTAGTTGACAAGCAAGATATCTAGATTGTGAAATCATCTGACTTTAAAATATTGGGTCAATTCTTTTCTTAAAAAATATCTATTAAGATAGATAAAAAAGAAAAAAAATGGTGCTAGCAATGATATGGAGCAACTGGAACTCTAAGGCACTACCTATGGGAATTCAAAAATAGTACAGCCACTTTGGAAAACAGTTTGACATATCCTTATAAAGTTAAACATGGACTTACCACATCAACAGTCCCATTCCTAAGTATTTTCCAAAGTGAAACAAACCTATACTCACACAAAAATCTGTACCCAAATGTTTATAGTGGCTTATTTACAATCACCGAAAAAAGGAAACAACCCAAGGGTCTCCAGACTGGGGAATGTATAAACTGTGGTATATCCACACAATGGAATACTACTCAGCATTACAAAGGAATGACGTGGTGATACATGAAACCACATGGATAGATCTCAAGAGCATTATATAAGCGAAAGAAGCCAGACTTAAAAGGCTAAATACTGTATGACTCTATGATATTCTAGCAAAGGCAAAACTACAAAGACAGAAAACATCAGTAGTTGCCTAGGACTAGGGGTTGACTACAAAGGGTTAGCACAAAGAAAAAAATGCTAGGGGAGGGAAGAGTGATGAAATATTGCATATCTTTATTGTGGTATTGGCTATACGACTATATGTTTGTCAAAACTGAACGATATACTCAAAAGTGAATTTATCTATGTAAATTATACTTTAATTAAACAATAAGAGGAATAATTGTAAGGTAAAAAAAAGCACCAATTATATAAAACCTATGTATGATATCTATATGTATACCTCAAAGCGATATATTTTCTTCACTGTTACATGTGATCATTTTACATTATAAAGATGGGGTTAAGATGACAAATTATTTGACCTATGTTAAAAAAAAGACAAGTATAATTTTAAGACCTATATCACACTCTGTGAAATAAAATTTATAGCAAGCTAAAGCCATGTACTTTCTGGAAGACTAGACAAGAAATCCAAAGAATGACATACAAATATTAAATACAGTAGGCTAAAAAGCTCAAGCATTAGGATCAGTCTGCCTGGCCTAAATCCTATCTCTGCCACTTACTGTGTGACCTTAGACCAGTTACTTAATCTCTCTGAGCTTCATTTTCTCTACTGTAAGATGTAAAATCCTCAAAATGTTTTTGTAAAGACTAAATGGAAAATAAAGTACATGTTTGTAATGCACTTAGTGCATATAGAGTTAAGTCAGGTATCTGTTACTAAGTTACCTAACAGTTGAAAATTTGAAGATGTTTATCTATTTTTAAAATACTGGTTTCTTGCAGGAATTAGGACTAATCTAGAATCATCAGAGGATCTGGTATCTGCTGCTTGGAGTGGCAGCAGATAGTACAAGGGGGTGGTCCCTAGGGTTGGACTTGTTACATCAGTCCTTCCCAACCTGACCGCTGGGCAGGAGCTGGCCAGTGGCCAACCACTGTTAGCAGTGAAGAGCCTCAGTTGTGCCCCTGCCTCCACCCCTCTTCTGGCAGTAACAGCAGATTCCAGCAGGCCAGGCTGAGGTGAGGATGTGAGATGCCAAAGAGGCAAAACGTAAGGCACCTAATTTGCCTCGCCCTAGTCCTGAGCCACCTTCCCTCCAATATTATTATTTCCATACCTCTCCCAACTCATAAATTTCCCCATTCTTCCCTATCCCAGCAGGAGAATCTTTGCTTCTGCTTCCTTTAAAGCCTGAGAAGATTCACATAGTTTAGTGACTAATCATTAGCCTTGTTATTGTCACCTAGATTCTGTTTGCTACTTGTTTTGATAACTTTCATTTTTAAATAATTTAATGTTTTTTTCTCTATTAATACAGGAATCTCTCTTTGAAGTACTCTGAAAGCTTAGTGACAAAAAAAGGTGTACGCAAACCTCGCCTTCTCCATAACCCAAAAGAAAATTTGTTAGAAAAAAAAGAGTCAACTCAGCCTTAAATGAGCTGAAACATTTGCTTTTTACCTTTATAGAACGAGGCAACAACATCTTTTGTCGTTGGTAGCTTTATGGTCTCATTATATGAGAAAAACCTTTAAGTTCTTGTTTGATTTGCTTTTTTACTGAATCTGAAACTGCTTTTCAATTGCTTTAATCCCCGTTACATAAAATTTACTGGGAAAATGAAGATGTGTTTTCTCATTCATTAAAAAAAAAGTAATCTTTTTCTTGAATCAATGGTGTTTTGGTGTGCTTCTTTCTAAAGTGTTCAATCTAATTAGTTATTGAGTGGGAATTGACATGAGAGCCTGAAGATTGCGCTGATTCACTCTAATATACTGAAGTGTGAAACGATATATCCAAATTCAAGTGCCACCATTACCATATACTTGGTAGTTCCAATTTAAAAATCTGCTGTAAAGTTTGAAATTTGTCGCATACACAAGGGCAGTTTCGTGAATGATCATGTAAATCTAACATTGCCTTGACCCCAAAGAGTTTTGAAGGTCCTGCCCTTCGAACTGTCGGCATTGTATCAAGGATAGACTAATAACTTGCTAGAAAATCTCGTGCGTCCACTCAGACTTCGCCTCCGAAGGCGAGGGGTCGGAGACCGGCGGAAGCCTCGGAAGGCTGGGGACGCGCGGGCCCCGCGCCCCCGGGGCCGGCTTGGAACCCGCCTGGCGGCGCAGCGCCGGCCCCGCTTCCCGCGGGTCCCCGAGCGCAAGGCACCTCAGCGAGTTCCTCGCATGGGGACGGGGCCAGGACAAATTTTACGTGCAAATAACGACTCAAAGCGGGGGCCCCAGGCGGGCATCGGAGGCGGCCGGCCTGGCCCGCGCCCCCGGGAGAAGCGACCGAGACCCCGGCCCGTGAACTGTGACTGGGGAACCTCCTCAAGCCTTCGAGGTAGGCGCGGCGTGTCGCAGGGCGGCTGGGCGGCTGGGCCGCAGCACGCAGGAGGAGGCGCTACCGCTCTAATCGGGGCAACGTGGACCTTTTACCTCGGGGTGAAGTAAGAGGCTAGCGCGGCGGTGCGGCACCCTCCACGGCGCCTCGCGGAAAACTCAGTCACGCTCCACGAAACGGCAGCGTCTCCGCCCAGCTCGGGGCCTGCCTGGACGGCGCCCGGGCTCACACAAGTCACTCGCGAAGCGGTTCGGGGGGTCCTCGAACCCAGACCTGGGTTCCGCAGGCGCGGAACGCGGTGCGCGGGGCGTCCCGCCCGGGGAGGCACGGACGCCAGGGGGCGGAGCCAGCCGGGCGCCCCGCCCCCTCAGGCCCCGCCCCGTCCGACGCTTTGATTAATGACTCTCCTCCCGCAGAGACCGCGGCTCCGCCAGGGCTCAGACCCCGCGCCAGCGCCTCAGGTGCGCGCGGACTCTGCGGCCCTGCTGTGGTGTCCCGACACCCAGCTTCGTTCGTACAGACGCTTGTCCTCGGGGGCGCCCGCGGAAAAGGCGCTCCCAGCCGGGGCTGGAAGGGGCCGTCTATTTCATTTGGACCAGAATGGAGTGACCCGCGCGGTCCTGGCCACGCAGACCCGGCTTGAAGCCCCTTCCCCGCTGGCGCAGCGGAGCAGAGCCCTCGACGGCCGCTCCAGGAAAGGTAAGGGCCCCGGTCCGATCCCCGCCGCGCCGTCCCCAAGCCCAGAGGGTAGCAGGTGCCTTAGTCCGAGGTGAGGCCAGGGGTCTCACACTCCTCCGGCAGAAATTACCCTGGGCTCCCGCGGTCGCCCCGGGGTCCCGGGCCTCGGAAGCCAATGGTGCGAGAGCGGCCGGCGTAGGCACCGCGCTCCGCTAAAATGACCCTCACCATCTTTCCTGCGGGGTTGGACACCTATAACATTCCAGAAGTGCCCACGAGTTCCGGAGCTGTACCTGCAAGATCTTTCTTCTCGGGTAGAGAAGCCTTTTCGCTTAATTGTCCGTGGAAGGTAAAGCTGGCACCCCGCCCCTCCTTGGCCCTCTAAGGAGCCCAGGAATTCGGACTCCAAAGTCTCCCCACACGCGGGAGGCAAACGAGTCCAGTCGAAGCGACCTCCTCTCTGAGAACGCCCCGAGCCACGTCGGGCGGTCGGGCTGGCGCTCAGGAGCTGCTACAGGGCTGCAGCTCCCCAGGTTAAGCCCCACGGGCGTCCCGGCCTCACTGCCCCTTCGGTTCTTTGCAGGGCGCGCGGCGCGGGAATTCGCCATGGACCGCGGTGACCCGGCAGGCAGCCCCCTCATCGCCAGCAACGAGACTGCGCCCCTGG
>NW_006443225.1:10746649-10783571 GCF_000325575.1 Pteropus alecto | reverse complement strand
GGGGCCCGGGAGCGCAGCCGAGTGCAGACTCTACGGCACGCCTTTCTGGAGCTGCAGCGCACGCTGCCATCCGTTCCGCCCGACACCAAGCTGTCCAAGCTGGACGTGCTGCTGCTGGCCACCACCTACATCGCGCACCTCACCCGCAGCCTGCAGGATGACGCCGAGGCTCCGGCGGATCCCGGACTGGGCGCCCTGCGCGGCGACGGCTACCTGCACCCTGTCAAGGTAGGCGGCAAGGCGCACTGCGGAGCTGGGGGCGGGCAGCAGGGCACCTTGACTTGCCCGGCCTGCCAGCCCCTAGGCAGATGCCACCGATCTCTCACCTTCCCTCAGGGGGAGGCTGGGTCAGACCGGCAGAGCGACCTTGACCCAAGGAGTCCCCACTGCAAAAGGCTAAACTTAACAGGCGAAGGTAGTGGATTTAAACCAGGGTTATTTGCGTAGGGGCGTCTCACGCAGCTTAGAGGATGCAACCTACAAGATGTCCTTCCCAGGCGAGCGGTTTCTGGAGGGGTGCCTGGTAAGGTGCTTGGTAATTTTTAGTATCAGAGTTACATTTATGAGTCTTCGAGTTTTTAAGTGTTTTTAATTTACATAGTTACATTGTGGTTTTTATCAGATGTTTGAAAAGTTTCATGAATTAAATATTCATGAAATATGGGGTAATGGAATTACCCGTCCCTAGGAAACCAATGTTGAAAATTTATTGTAAAACTGGTGAGAACAATACTGTTCTGAATCCTCACAGAGTGAATTTTCAGTCCGTTGTAATAAAGGTTAACTGTTATGGACCAGACAGCTACCAAGAGTGTTAGAAAAACTACAATGTGTTTATGTAATTTTTATAATAGTTTGGCATATATGTTGAGCTGATTAAATACTATATTCAAATTCTGTAATGTACAAAATTAGGCAAGAGAATCTGTTTTCTATACATATAGGTAGAATGATCAGGGTTTCCATTTAATATGGTATATAGGATTATAATTTTATTACCTATATTGCAGTATTTAGATTCTGCATTGCCTTTTTCTCCTAGACTTGATTGTTTTGAAATCCTACATTGATCTGGCTTTCTGCTCAAAATGCATTATCTTCTCTATATTTTCTAAAGCTAAATTTTCAAATTTTTGGTTCCACCATTCTGAAGCATTTTGCCACACACACACACACACAAATACAAAATTAGGATGTAGCCTTAAGTATATCAGTGTTCAATAAATTATTGATAATCATTATCGAAATGTGGTAAATTACACCCTTTAATATTAAATGAATTTAAAATTTTGTGGTGAGGTTTAACAAAATTTACTTTGCAAAATATAATCAAAATGATGACTCAAACTATTTCATATATTAAAGATAAAAATGTGAAGTATTTATTTATATTATGATAGACTCTGTTCCATTCATGTATTATATAACAGTCTCAGCTGAAAAGTCATTATTAATGGGTTTTGTATCGAAGTGTGCCTTAGAATGCTATTCTAATATACCATTAATATTAGATTTTTTTAAACTTGACATTTCCCACATACTCTAAGAAATTTTTTTTTTTAACATTAAGTACACTTGAATACAAAAAGCATCTGTTAAATGCTTCTTTGTGGGAGATATAATTCAGATGAGAAATCAAGTTGTTTTTCATCTTAGTTTTTGGCCATGTTTTTTTGAATGAGTAATGTTAGAACCATAATTTTCAGGTAACAATAAGCTTAACAAGAGTTTTTTTGCATTTGATTCATATACCAAATATTTTTGTAGTCTTATAACCCTTTTAAGAAAAATTAAATCTGATTTGTCCTCTGGATTATTTTGACTTTAAAAGAAAATGCTAAAGATAATGAAACAAGGCCAAAGATTACCTCTTAATGAAATTGGTGATTGTTGAACAAGTTACTAGTCTGTTTTAAAACCATTTACTAACTGCCTACTACATGCAAAGCCCTGTTAGCAGAGTGACTACAAATAAGAATATGACTCAATCCCTGTCCTAAATAGAGTTGGAGACAAAAATACATAAGGGAGACTATTATATGTGCCATAAGAGAGCTATAACCATGTGCTATGCAGGTTCTGAGGGAAGAGATTTTATATACATAACTGAAACCACCTGTAACACATTATTTTACAGACACTACCAAAATGCTTAAATATTAAATTATCTTTTATTATTAGTGTGATCATCCGTACATTTGGGGTAACTAAAGGTAATGTAATCCTTAATATTCCAAGGACCTTAGAACTATAAATGGATTATATGACAACCCCCTCCAAAAAAAAGACAAGTCCATTCTAAAAGGGCTACTTATGTAATATATTTTTTCATCATCATGCCTATTGGGCAATAAATTATATAGTTTGAGACGTTGTTCATTTTAAAGATGAATTTAGAAAAGTCACAATCAGAATACAAATGTGTTGATTACTGAAAGTTTAGAGCTATGTGATGTCAATACATTCAGACATTTAACCTGAATGTTCTATTTATATAACACCAAACATTCTAATATTTGCAACTTCCAGATGTTGCTTTTAGCTAAAATGTTTAGATAATTGAATTAATCACTTTTCATTGTAGTTTTCTGACACATATAGACATATAATACTTACCACATATAACTTAAAAATATCTTTAAAGCCAGGAATCTTGCTTTAGGTTTTTGTTTTAGGTTTTAGTTTGAACTGAAACATTGTGAGTAGATATGTTTTCCTACACTACTATATTCATTTTCCATTATTTCTTGTCCACGTGCACACATATTATTTTATACAGTTATAATCAAAGTCTGGGTATATTCTTTCATTGTTAGCACTAATAAACATTTTTTCATGCTGTCCCTTAGACTTCATAATTACAATTGTTACGACCTACATCATATTGCATTTGCACTGAAGTATTTGGAATTTTATTATTAGTATTACAGATTATATCTGTCATAGATACTAACTTTTGGATTCTTGTTTATTCTTTTTCAGAAATGGCCCATGCGATCAAGATTATACATTGGTGCTACTGGTCAGTTTCTGAAGCATTCCATCTCTGGAGAAAAAGCAAATCATGGCAGTGCTCCAGCAGACTCACAGCCTTAGCCTCTTCCCTGATGGGGGCTGGAAGAAAGCAGTGTCTATTGTTTTTAAGTAGTATGAAATAATTCTATATTTATTACATCAGACATAACACTCATCATTTCTGAAAGTTTACATATGAATCCATAGTTAGATGTTCAGACTCATCTGTCTAATCTAAGTAAATGTGGAATGAAATAATCCGTCTTGTATGACACACAGTTTATCTATTTAGTGTAAGAGATAGTCACTACTATATAGTGCAGAAGACACACAAAAGCAAAAACCTACATATATTTACAGAATGCACAATTTCTGTAGCATATTCATTACAAACTGAGAAGCTAATCTCTATTGATAATCTTTCTAGTTTAAGAAAATAAAATTTGTGTTTGTAATACACCAGTATCACATTGTTATGAAAACCAGTCTATGCTTAAAGTTGGTCTAAGAATCTATTTCAGTTGGAAGGTGTGAGATCATTTATTCAGTTTTAGCTGAATATGTCTGAAAAGACTCGAGGTAATACGATGATGCAGTAACTTCTATAACTAGTTTTTTTTCTTAGAAAACTCATTTGGAATATCAGAAATGGTTTGCTTCATAGGACCAGGCTTGGTCACCTTCCTAGAGGATTACTAAATATCTCATTATGTTTCCAAATTGTGGAAGGCATTGGGAATCCCTGCAACCCAGTGTGAACAAGAGATGAGTGTCACTGGTCATCAGATTCCGTCACCTTCCTCTCTGGTCACTCCATTTCCACCCCACTCTCTTTCAGGTCCTGGACTAGGTGAGCAGATACAGCTGCAGCCACCCTAGAGAGAGTGGCATATTGGGGCCCCAACTGAGCCCCTCCGTGACGCTCACAATCACAGCTCTGGCCAGGCTCCTTCTCCACTCTTCAGCTGCTGTTCACAATCTACCTACTTAGCTGTTATGAAATGAGAGACATCCTGTCTAATCTGGGAATTCTGGCACTGGTCTGCACCTTGAGAGGGTCTAAGGACACAGAGTGACCATCCTGAGATACATCAGGCCAGAGCAGAGCACTTTGAGCCTGCCCGATTTGAACCTATGACCAGGGAAGGCCCTCTGCTGTGGTCCTCTCCCACTGCACTGCAGGTCAGGTGCCCAAGGAGCAGCCGTTCTGCCTGACTGCACCAGTGGTTTCAGTTTTCAACAGGAGCTTGGGGGTCATGGCCGGGAAGTAGAGATGTTGGCCAGGGAACACTTGGAATCTCAAAACGACAGGGTGCGATAGAGACACCTGAAAAAGAAATCATCTGTCTCTTTTGTCATGTCTTTGCTGACTTAGATTCCCTTTTTTCTCCCTTTCTTGTTTTTCCCCTCAGTCTTTACCATTCCACTTTCCAACTATAAAGTTCATTTATTTCTCAAAAACCTAGTTTTAAAGTTGTCGAATCTGATCCAAGATTAGCAAATAGAAAGGTGCATTAATAGATTTGGTTGAATTAATACAGCAGTTGAACCACCACTTTATTTTCTCCTCACCAGCTTTTGACGATGAAATGAAATAAAAGACCATCCGAGGACAACAACTATCATTCATTTGATTCAGCTGAACACGATCATGTTTTGGCTCATATTGACAGTTTTTAACTTTTATTGTGATGTGAATATCTCTTTGTAATGTGACAGAAGCATGTCTTTAAAAAGTATATCATAAAAGCTTTGTACATATTAATATGTAGCAAAAATGTATATTTCAACATCTGTGAATATATTACTCATATAACATTGAAAGGGATAAAAAGTAAAATGAGATATGGATTCACCCATTCACTATTTTAAGTTATTGGCATCAGAAATGCTAAGAATAACCTTTTATCTTAAGGAATAAAGTCAAAACTTCTTTAAAGTTACTTGAAAATGAAGTGTAAATACTAAATTTGATAGCAAATCAAAATGGCTTTCTTGATAATAATCTATTTGGCTATAGTTTTTAAAAGCATTTAATTGGGAAAAAATTATGATTTCTAGTGAATTATCAGACTTCTCTAAATCATCTTGTTATATAGTTAAGCTTTGCTTTTCACAGTATTACTTTTTATTTTTTCTTGTCCAGTTACAAATGTTTTAATGCCAAAGAAGCATATTTCTGTCATAGCATTTTAGTAAATTGCTAAATATGCTAACAGTTTTTGAATTGGAAAATCTCAGAGGAGAAATTGCATATTTTCACCCAAAGTTTCAAGGGAGCATGCTGTTTTGATTCATGGTGCATGGGGTATTAAAATAAAATAAAGTGCTAATTTGAAAATTAATTGAGTCCATTAAATTTGCATCTGCCTCTGTGGATATTTAAAAAATGCTGAAGGTACATTTGAAAATCTTTCTAGTGGTTTTCTCCTTGGCGTTAGCTCCTTCACCATGCTGTCCTCAATGGAGTAATATAATACGTTAAGACTGTGGAGGAGTATATTTGGATCATAACGTTAGCCCATAAACTGCAAGAGAAATCCTCAGTTAAATTTCTCAGTTCATTCAGCTCTCTCAGGGATGTGACATGTATTTAAATTCCTCTATAAAGATAATTTGGGGGGAATAAGGAAATGCCTTTGTAGAGGTTTGAGTCCCAACACGTTAAAAATGTTTTTTTTTTTCTGATTATAAAAATACAGTGTCATTTAACATACACCAACTATACATCAATAAAGCTATATTAAAAATATATATGTACCCCTTTTAAAAAATAAAATAATAAAAGGAATGAAGTGGAAAATAAAAGACCGCCAGTGGAAGTCAGCGTGGGATAGAATAAAGGTAGGGATATGTGTTCATGTTATTGGGTAATACAAAGAGTGGCTCTGCATTTTTATAAGGCTTTTTTAACCAAACTACTTCAATCTGCAGAATTGCAGATATCCCTAACAGTGGTCGTCTGATCTATTCATGGAGACTTTATTTAAACTTAGAAGAAGCTGTGTGATAAGAAAATAAATGCTCACTGACCTTACTGAAATACACAGTAATTACTTTAGTTGAAATTGCTTTTTAGGTTAAATTATTCAGTAATTTCTCTTTCTCTCAAAGGGCCTCATTTTATATTCATAAAAGCAACTAACCAGTTATCGATTAAAGAGAAAGTATTCAGGCTCTAGTAAGGTTTTTTGTTTGTTTTGTTTTGTTTTGTTTTGAGTGGGGATAGGTAATCCTGTATGTAATCTTTTTCTTTAGGTCTCAGTGTATCAGAGTGCCATTCTGAGGAAATAAGCCAATAAAGCAGGAGTCCTCAACCTCTGGGCTGTGGACCAGTACCTGTTAGGAACCGGACCGCACAGCAGGAGGTGAGTGGTGCGAGGGAAGCTTCATCTGTATTTGCAGCCGCTCCCCAGCGCTAGCATCACTGCCTCAGCTTCCCCTCAGATCATCAGGTATTAGATTCTCATAGGAGCAACGGTCCCTGGGGCCACAAAGGTTGGAAACCACTGCCCTAAGGAAATTTACTGAGATGACTGTTCCCCAATGCATCCCCTATAAGGAAGTGGGATTTATACATCTTTCTGGAATGTATTTCTTATTCCGTCCCTCTTGCCTCCTCATTCCCCATGTCTTCAATCTTGACCAAAGGTGGATCTTGAGTGACATGCTCTCATCTCCCACCATTCATTTTCACAGAAAGCTCAGTTTCCTTTCAACATGGGAAGGGAGGACACGAATGTAATCCAAGTGTGTATTCCTAGAGGGGCCATAGGCCTGGGTGGGGCTTGTATGGGTTGGGGGAAAAGGGGAGACCAGCAACTATCATGTAGGGTGATAGGAAGTTGCTGTCTTGGGTTAAGCCATTCTCACCAGCATCACCACTCTAGACATCGTCCAGCTTCTGGTCTTGCCTAGTGGGAGAGAGAAATAGAACCGCCCGGGCCCAGTCCTTCTTGAGCCCTGGTGTGACTACTCTCTGGACCTCTCAGGCCAGGCGTGCCCAGCATTAGCAGCTTTTTTTCTCGCTCTGCTCTTTTCCTTTTCAAGGCAGTCTCTCTGTGTCCCAGAACATGACACTGAGAGCCTGACTGGAGGCAGTGGAACTGGCCTTCTCTTTCTGACAGGAAGATCTGGAAATAGCTTCCTGCTTCCCTCCTTCTTCCTTTGATTCTCCTGTTTCTGCCATCGCACACCGCTTTTTTCACTTGGTTATAGCCCACCTTTCAAGATGAGTCCAGTACAAGGCTGTACAGCCAGCAAGAGGCACAGGTGTGCTGCACAGAGTAGAAAATCTTACACAGGCCTTTTTTTCTTAAATACAACTTAATTTTTTTTTAATTGACTCAAATGATATACCCATCTATGCAAAGAATTAAGATGCCTCATAATAGCATACATTTAAAGATTTTTAAATGAGTGATTTCAGAACTTATTTGATAATAAGAATGTTTAAAATCAATTCTTATTTAGACCTCACATTGTTTTAAATGGCCCCCAATTTCTAATGACCATAAAAATAGAGACAAGTGATTTCAGTCCCTCTCCCCAGAGCTCCCCACGGACATCTTGGTCCTGAGAGTATGAGTTTCTTCAGTAACATTCATATGCACAGGAAATGACTATTGACATAATCTTTAAGCCTAATAGTTAAGATTATTCTTGGGTTTATAATTTAAAAGCTTCTGACAGCTAAATGCTACAGTATAATTTATAATGAAAGAGTTTGAGTGATTGAGGTATACTTCACTGAGTGAGTTTCTCTTACGAGTTAAAACTAAGACTTACGTAAACACAGGAAGGGAAGCCCTTATGGGTTCTGTAGTTAGGCAAGAACACTAACTGTCCCTCATTCCCAAGTGTGCTGTGGTACCACCTGGGCCATACTCCAGGTTTACAGGAAGCAAATCTATAGGATTTAAGGGGCATTTATTTTTTTTCAGTATAACAGTCACATATAAGACCACAAGCTGCCAGTATGTAACAAAACAAAAGTACATATTAATTGCTCTGAGATATACAATGTTATAATATTTGCCTAGTGCTCCTTTGAAAAATCTGGATCTTAGTTTTTGGAGATTTTTAAAGTTACGATAACAACAAAAACAAAATTAAAAGTGTGTACCATGGAGAAAACAGCAATAGTACACTACTAGTTGTACATCATCAGGGAAACTATAGATACCACATCCTCCAGCAATGACTTAAAAAAAAAAAAAAGATTTTGTCATCAGATTGACAGAATGTATCAGCGGTGGAAGAGTCAAAGTTCATAGCTTTTCATATAAAATACATGATTGATAAAATCTGCAACAGCCTATATACATAGTTAGGAATGAGAACTTAGATTAAGTTATCCTTTCGAAATAAGATATTTAACATGTAAATTTGGATCAAAGCAATCTGTGATTTATAATTTCTTGTCCCTGCCAGCCAAGAACAATACAGTTTTGTATAGGGCCAACAAGCAGCTTGTCTTATAATGATGCCAAATAATTCATGTGTTGATTTCTAAGGGAATCATGTTGGCCGCTGCAGAGATGTCTTTATTGCAGCATCTCCAACCTTTTTGGCACCAGGGACGGATGCTCCTATGAGAATCTAATGCCGATGATCTGAGGTGGTGATGCCAGCTCTAGGGAGCAGCTGCAAATACAAATGAAGCTTCACTCACTCACCCGCCTCTCACCTCCCGCTGTGAGGCCCGGTTCCTAACAAGCCACAGGCATAGTCGTCCACAGCCCAGGTGTCGGGTGTCGGGGACCCCTGTCTTAGGGTGCGAAATAGTTTACTAAGGAGAGGAGTGGATCCCTATAGTTCTATTAAACTGATCTGGTAGCCTGCAGCGTCCCCTACTCACTGAATTAAGAGCCTCTGGTTAAGGGCAGATTCCTTCTGGAATGAAGCCATTGCACACCTTTGAAATCACAAAACTGGCTCAGAATCTCCAGCAAGATAGTGGGCCTAATAATCAAACTTTAGTAAGAGAGAATCCTAATTTCCAAGAGCAGCCCTCTATGTATAAGGGCTAAGATCAGAGGTCTATAAAGTTTTACTCGAAGTGGTAACAGCGAGAGGAGAGTCAGGCCAAGGGACAGGCAGGGAGAACAGCCACAGTGCAGACACTGCTGTCGTCTGCCTCAGGCAAAGCAGGGGAGCATGGGGCAGCAAGGAAGAGGGGACAGGGCTGACCTCAGCACTCTCCTCGAGCCAAAGCTGGGAGGATGCAGACCCTCGGAGAAGCCCCGGGTTATGCTCAGAGCGAAAGGGGCAGGAGGGAGAGGCAAGGGCTGAGGGCAGAGGCTGAGGGCAGGGGACATGTTGCAGCCAAGTGCAGAGGCTGCTGAGAGTACCCAGGCCACGATGCCAGGGATCGGGGAGACGACAAGATAGGGGGCACCTCAAAACAGAAGGTCGTAAGCACGACTCAGGGCTTCAGCAGTGACACCAGCACGACACAGAAGTAACAGACACACTCTGTCAGTCAGGTCTAGACCCAGAGGACAGGAAGCCTGGGAGCTTGTGTCCCTCCCTCTACCTCCTCAGATACAAAACTCCCCGAAGCTAACCAGGAATCGAAGAGGAAGGGCAGGTGGGAAGCCCACTGAGAGGGGAAACAGCCCTGATAAGAGTTTCAGCTTCTACCTGACTCTGCATATTTAACTGTTTGCCTGTTTGGCAGATATTTTTCCTCTTCAAAGACAGGGATTCCAGAATAAGATGAGAGTGGATACAGGACATGAAGAAAGCTACTGTATTTTCCTGACATTCAAGTCACAGTGTGGACATTTTAACCTACTAATACCATCGAAACTGAATATCTGCATTGAGAATTTACAACTTAATTGTTAAGTATTCCATTTTTTGATCTTACAGTTTTGAACACACCATGTAAATAAGTGATTGTGATGATAACTGAGGACACTCGCGGACCCTGGTAAATGAATTAGGAAAATTCATAGAGTGTGAGAAGCTTGCCCAGCGTCGCCCACCTCCCTCATGGCAGAGCCAGGACTGAGACCCAAGCAGCCTGGCTCTGAGGGTCTGTTTCTTATCTGCTCTGCTAGGCTGCCTGTGCTGTCAGCTGCTTGGGTGCTTGGGGCACTCCAGTTTGCCACCCCTAGTCTGGTGGAAAACACCCTTCTTTGCTGCAGGTCTCTCACTGTGATAAGCATTTGGCTTAGTGTTAGTGTCAAGAAATTTCCCTTGCCTTTCACCCTCTTCCCCTCAGCTCACAAAGCCGATGTGAAATAAGAGCTGAGAAAATGCATGTAGGCAGCTCAGTGCAAGTCAGGCATGTCTCCTCTGGCTGCTCAGTTCCATTAGATGGAGAGTTAAGGATGGCAAGGTGAAGCGTGACACACGAAAAATCCAAGAAGCCACAAAGGAAAACATGGGTGATTTTGACTACATAAAAATAAACTCATAAAACAAACAAACAAACAAACAAAACCACAAACAAGGTGAAAAGACAAAAAGCAAAACAGCGAAAAAATTCATGACATATATGAGAGTCACAGTAATTGCCTTTAAATAAAATCATCCCTTGGAATTAAAAAGAAAATGACAAGCAATTCAGAAAATTCTACGAATAGTATAAATAAGCAATTTATATTAAAAAATCAAATAGCCAATATCTTTATGACAAGATATCCAAACTCACTCATGATTAAGACACAGAAATTTAAACAGCAATGCAATAACATACTTCACCTAGCAGAATGATACAAACTATCCAGTTATAAGATAAATAAGTTATGGGAGGTAATGGTGACTACAGTTAACGATACTGAATTGTATATTTGAAAGTTGTTATGAGAGCAGAGCTTTAAAGTTCTCATCACAAGAACAGAAACTATGTGAGGTGATGGATGTTCACTGAACTTATTGTGGTGATCATTTCCCAGCACATACATATATCAAATCATTATGCTGTACACCTTAAACGATGATATATGCCAATTATATCTCAACAATACTAGGGGGAAATGGTTAACTGGACTCAGAGGGTAAATGATGAAGACTCATTTTCTGGCATACTAGAGTTAACTTGTTCCAACCAGACCATAATGTTTGAGCAAGTATGTTTTTGATGAAAATAAATCTATAATTTTTATCCTCAAACTTTCCCCCCTACTCACACATCACATAATATTAAATGGAAGCATGTAGAAAAAAAATAATACCAACTAAAAATACCCACTATTGGTGAAGATGGGGAAATGGGGACTGTTGGAGTGTAAGCTCTTTTAAACACAATCTGGCAATATCTGTCAGTATTTTAAATGTACACACTCTGACTTTGGAATTCCACATCAAAAAATTTCCCTAAAGATACACTTACATTCACAAATGTACATAAGAATAATTATTGCATGTAGTCATCATTTTTTACCTCACAATTTATAAATTTCAGAGTTTTCCCTGGCTTCAGTATTGGCTACACCCAAGTAACCTATCAAAAATGGAAATCTGAGGATGTAACGCACCTTCTCAAATTCTTTCAATGTCTATCATCTAAGGGTGATGTCTAACCTCTTAACTTGACCTATGAAACCCCCACCTATCTCACTCTTTACTCTCCACCACCTCCTACTTTATACTTTAAGTTGTAAAACACACACACACACACACACATACACGCGCATGCGCTGCTATTTCATGCTTCAGTGCCTTTGTTCATCAATCATTAGTTGGTCCACAAATATTTTTTTTAATACTATGGCACACATTGTTCATTGCTTACCATATCAGTTAGGAATTACATTCAGTTGCTAATAGGAAAGACCCAACTATAGTGGTTTAAATAAATTAGGACTTTATTCTCTCATGTAAGAGAAATCTACAAATGGTAAGATGGCTTCATAAAATTATCAGGGTCCAAAGCTTCTACTTATCATTAGCCAGAACTGGGTCACAAGGTTATCCTCAGATGTAAGGAATGTTTATCGGTCTGGGTTTGGTTAAGGTATCTGCTTCAGCTAGTTTAAAATGATAGAGGACTATAAGTATTAGTAACTTACACAATCATTGGGATTAAACAAGCTTGGGCTGAATTTATAGGAACAATTTCCAAAGACATTCCACGGAACTGGGCTGCGAAGGCAGCTGATACTTCTGCCACAGTCTGGACTCTGCCTGACAAATGGAAAGCTGTCCCCACAGTGGCTGACTCCAGAAGCACACCACTTTTGCAGCATATATGTCAGCAAAATGGATGCCTTGTACCCTGTTTTTCTCCTGATATAACTCAATTTGGAATTCAGAATTTTACACCAATGCATTTGACTGGCAGGACCCAATTCATATCCAGAATCTATCTGCAAGAGAATCTTGGAATATATAATGCTTAGCTTTCCAGCCTCTGAAGTACAGAAATGTAGATAAAAAGAGGCTGGAATATCTATTGAGTGAGCCAGTCCCCAGCATCTACAACAGGTAGTAGGAGAAGCAGGCCAACGATTAGCTCAGCACTAAGAGTAGGCCCATAATATAAATAAAATTAGGGTTTCATTATCAAGGAAGACGGCTGGGGATGGCCATAAGGAGAGCCACAAGAATATCTGCCATGGGAACCTGACCCTGTCTTAAGAGATCAAGAAAGGTTTTCCTGAGAAGGCAAAGAGGGACGAGAAGCACATTCTAGGCATAGGGGGAAAAGCAAGTTGAGAAGAATATGCTGCTTTGAAAGCAAGTGCATGGGGAAGGAGGATGGTTACTGCACGTATATTATTTCATTTAATCCTTACAAAAATCCTAGGAATAAGTACTATATCACTCCCAATTTTTAAATCAAAAAGGACCTTAAAAGGTACATTAAAGGATTTTAATATTTTTAAGGGCAGCCAGAAATCTTTCACAAAAATGCAGAGGTGAGGGATGTTGGGGAGCTGTTAGTAATGCAGAGAGGAGTACAGAATTCCAAACAACAAAAAACACCATAAATATAATGAAAAATAAAACAGATTGGAGGAAGTTATTTGCAATGCATGTAACTGTTGATTGACTAAAGATTAGTATCTAAAATATGTAAAGAAATCCCATTAATAAATTATAAAACTTACAAATACTCCAATCAAAAATTGGATGAAACTATGATTTACAAAAGAGAAAACCCGAATGATTAAAAACATAAAAACAAATTTAAGAGAAAAAGAAAACATATGTAATCTTTTCAACCTCGTGGAAAATGCAAATTAAAATAATAATAAATACCATTTTACAGTTATCAGACCTGCAAAAATGTTTAAATTCTGAAAAGAGTAAGTTTTGATAAGGATGTGGTACAACCACTTGAAAGCAGTTTGACTATATTAAGTATGAAGATGCATTTAACCTTCAATCCTTCAATCCAGCAATTCAGCTTCTAGGGACAATGGTGTGCTGTGAAAAGCAAGTATTAATTATTGAAGCATTCAGGTGTTCTGTGAGCCAGTTGTTAAATAGTAGCTTGAAATCAGCCATAATGGGAGTATTCACACCATGAAAATCTGAAAATACCACAAATCAGGATTTGGGGGTTTATTTGTTTTTTACATCCTGTTTACCAGAATACCACTGGACATAGATATGTACAAGAAGACATTATAGAAGAAACATTCAGAATCTATACTGCATTTAAGTTTAATGGGGTATTGATTTCAGGACGATTTGTATTAGATCATCAGTGAGGTACAAATAACATCATAATTTAACTTTAGTTTGAATTTTTCAATTACTTCCACATTCTTAACTCTCTGTGTAATCATTCTTAATTTTTTTTTTAAACAGTAAGAAAGTGTACTATTTCACATAACCAGAAGTCTAAGCTGGAGTGCTCCCTGGCTGGTTAATTTGGTGGTTGTTTGGTTCCTTCTCCTCCTTTCTACTTTGCCATCTTTGGCAAGCTTCCCTCACTTAATAAATGGCAAGAATTCTTTCACAGATGATAATATCTAGGAAAGAAGAGCTGTTTCTTCCCATATGTGCCTTTTCATCAAAGAAGGAAACTTTCCCTAAAGTCCCCTAGCAGACTTCCTCTCAGGTCCCATTGGTCAGCTTGAATAATTTTAATAACATTCCATTACATTTGGATTTTGTCATAGGACTTAAGTAGTTGTTTGCAAGTCTTAGTCTTAACATAAAAGTTAAATTTTTAAACAGAAAAGGAAAACCCTAGTGTCTCACATTGACAATTACAGGACTCATTATTTTAGATCCGGGCAGAAATCACAAGTAATTTAGGTAATTTTCACTGAAATCATCTCAGTAAAGTTCATGTACTTTAAGTGTTTAAGAATCAGCTTTCATTCGGATCAATGCCCTATTTTCTGACAATTTAATGTATTTTTTCACAGATTTGGAACTTTAACCTTGATGAGAGGTATAAATGCTATGATTATCTTAATGTCAATATTATGTTTAAAAATAATCTTGCCTGAGGTAAAAGGATCTTATGTATAAAAGTCATGCATTTATGACTAAGGTCATTTATATTTTTCTTGCATTAACTCTATTTTGACATGCTTACTCTTGAGCAAGAAAAAGCACAAGCATATGGTTATTATACCCAACTTCCTTCCAGTTCCAACCTCATTTTCTGCTGCAAACATCTAGGGGGACTGGGAGGTTCTCCAAATCATTCACTAAATAAGAAAAAAGAGTGAAGGCCAAATGTATTAATTTACTAATGAGATTTACATGTGTAAGTGCAGACTATATAGGTTCTGAAAGCTTTTAAGAAAATAATGTTCTGTATTCCCTGAATCCTGATGTATGTCTACCTCCAAAATGTAAACTTTTTAAGATAATCCTGGTTATACTATCAAAGAATGGCTACTTTTAAAGTTATTTCTGATAAACTACTATATTAGATTTAAACCATGAAACTTTTCCCTTGATGTGGTTTTAGTTGTGTTTACAACTGATGCATTAACTCAGTTCAGCAATCTGGAGACCAGCAACCCCCAGGGATGCACTTACTGCTGGAGAATACCAAACACTTTTCACAATGCCAGTCAGGGCTGAAGGGGCAAATCTCAAAAACGGTCTATTTTTGCAGTCATAAGAGAAAATGTACTACTTTAATAATTCTTTCTTAAATTTAATTATAAAATTGCATACACATAGTAAAAATCCAAACAGTAGAGAATGGCATACAATAAAATATAAAATATTTAACCAAAAATTTAACCAAAAATAAGATTTTAATTAAAGACTTTTCTGCACCTAGCTTTTAAATTTTAATATATCTTTAAAAATATTCCAAATCAGCACATATAGATCTATCATTAATTTATTCAATAATTCAATAGATATTAAGTCCTAAGGATTATATTAGGTGCTAGGAATAAAAGATGAACAAAAAAAAGATGAACAAAAGAGACAAGATCTGGCCTCTCATAGAATGTATACTCCAGTGAGGGCAGCAAAAGTCAATAAGTTTAAAAACAAACAAGTAAGATAATTATAAATTATGAAGAAAACAAGAAGGGAGATGATTTATAGTGGGTCCACTGTAAATAGGCAGGGCAAGTGTGGCCTCACTGAGAAATGGGCAGAGAAGCTAAGACCAAAAAAAGGAAAGAAGTGAGCCATTCAAAACAGCAATTCCAGGCAAGAACGAAGGTCTTCAGATGTGAAAATTATTTGGCATGTTCTAAAAAGTAAGAGTAGACCAAGGTGACTGGTATGAAGTACGAGAGGGGAAGCAAAAGATGAGGCCATGCAAAGGTGTGAATCTTTTTCTCTCTTTTTAAAATATAATTTTATTTTTATTGTGGTATACATAACAAAATTTACCAATTTAAGCATTTTTAAGTGTAAAATTTATTGGCAATAAGTACATTCACAATCCATTCACAAACCATCACCATTATCCATTTCCAGAACTTTGTCATCATCCCAAACAGAAATTCTGTACCCATTACACAATAACTCCCCATCCACTTTTCATCCCGGCTCCTGGTAATCACTGTTCTACTACTGCTATGAATTTGCCTATTCTAACCACCTCTTCTAAGTGGAATCATATAATATTTGTCCTTTTTGCCTGGCTTATTTCACTTAGCATGTCTTCAAGATTCATCTGCCATGTAGCATATAGCAAAATTTCTTTTTAAGGCTAAATAATATTTCATTGTATGTATATACCACATTTTGTTCATCCATTCATCCATCCACGGACATCTGAGCTGTTTCTACCTTTTGGCTATAGTGAATAATGCTACTATGAACATTGGTATAGAAGTATTTGTTTGAGTCTGCTTTCAATTCTTTTGGGTATATACCCTGAAGTGGAATTGTGGAATCATAAGATAATTCTGTGTTTAACTTTTTAATGAATTGCCATACTGTTTTCAACAGTGGCTGTACCATTTTACGTTCTCACCAGCAATGGTTTCTAATTTCTCCACATCCTTGCCAACACGATATTTTATTGTTGATTTTTTGATAATAGGGTGTGAAGTAGTATCTCATTGTAGTTTTGATTTACATTTCCCTAATAGCTAGTTATATTGAGCATCTTTTTCATGTGCTTATTGGCCATTTGTGTAACTTCTTTGGAGAAATGCTTATTCATGTCTTTTGTCCATTTTTGAAATGGGCTTTTTCTCTGCTGAGTTGTAGGCGTTCTTCAAAAATTCTGGATATTAATCCCTCATCAGATGTATGCTTTGCAAATATTTTCTCCCATTTCATCTCTCTTATCAGTCTCTTGGTAGTATCTTTTGATGCACAAAAGTTTTTAATTTTGGTGACGTCTAATTGACGTCTAATTGACGTCTTATCTATTTTTTCTTTCATTTCCTGTGCTCTTGGTATCATAGCCAAGAAATCATTGCCAAGGCCAATGTAATGATGATATCCCCCTATGTTTTTTTCTATGAGTTTTACAGTTTTAAAAAATTTTTTTTTGAATGTTGTGACTGCTGACTCCCTGAAAAATCAAACAAAATAACCTGTTGGTAAGCAGAGCTGAGTTTATTATCACAAAAACTTGTAAAGGAGGGAGGATAAGGGAAGCAAGGGAGACCACTGCTTTGAAATAGTCTTTTTTCTTTTTTTTTTACAGTGCGTATACATACACATGTTTGTTTATTGCATTAAATTCCTCACAGCGCTTTCCCTCCTATATTTTTATAATCCAGAATAAGGGGGATTCAAAAAAGTATTTCCTTGATCTCAGTTTGAAAAATATAAAAATGAAATTAGGATGACAGCAATCTGTTAATATGCTGTACTTGATATAGTCTTAATAATATCTCCAAATGAAGAAGGCAAAGGAAAGACATTTATGAGCTTTTTGAGGGTCTGGTTTAGGATGAATCTTTCGATGTTGAGGGGGTTAATTGAATTTGGGTAAAATTCATGACATAATTCATATAGACATAGCTAGGGAGGGATTCAAAGTGAATCTTTGACAGAAACGGCCATTTGATAAGCCTAGTTGAGTGATCCAAAGACATACTTATTCTCCTGAGGGATAACTGAGTAGTCTGTGGTTAAAAAAAAAAAAAAAAGATCTTCCATAAGTTTGAGTTAAGTAAAGTTTCTTAGACATAACACCCGAAGTCAAATCCATATAAGAAAAAACATTGACAAATTGGATTTCATCGAAATGAAGAACCTCTCTTTGAATGACATTGTTGAAAGAATGAAGACAAAATAAAGACTGGGAGAAAATCTTTGCAGAAGATATCTTATAAAGAACTTGTATCCCAAATATATAAAGAACCCTCAAAATCAAGTATAAGAAAACAAACAACTCAATTTTTTGAAATGGGAAAAAGGTTTGAATAGACTTTTCATCAAAGAAGGTATTCAGATAACAAATAAGCTTGCAAAAAATGCTCATTATTATTTAGAGAAAGGCAAATTAAAAGCTCAGTGAAATACCACCACATACCTATTTCAATGTCTAACATTTTTAAAAGGCTGACTAAACCAAGTGTTGGCATAGTCAAAGAAGGTGAAATGATTGGAACACTCAAGCTCTGCTGGTGGGAATGTAAAATGGTATAAAGTTAAACACACACCTACCATGCCATTCCATTCCTGGGTGTTTACCAAGAGAAATAAAAGCACATGTCCAAAGATTTGCATATGAATATTCATAGTAGCTTTATTTGTAATAGTCAAATACTGAAAAAAAACCAACATCCATCAATGAGGCAAAGAATAAACAAATTGTGGTATATCCATATACAGGAATACTACTCAGCAGTAAAAAGGAATTAACTGTTGTTACACACAGCAGCATTGATGAGTCTCAAAATAATTATGCTGAGTGAAAGAAGCCAGACAAAAAAAGAGTACATACTCTATGATTCCATTTAAACAAATTAGAATTAATTTTCACACTCTCCTCTACACCTTTCAGTAATGGTGGCTCCCACATCTACCCACCTAGTTATAGGCAAAGGCCTAGTGGAGGTGGCTGCCCAGGTTGCAAAATTAGCTTGTAGAAGTGATATTCCCTCATGAGTCTGTGATGGCAGGTTGAGGCCCAAATCACTACCTAACAAGAAAGTATGTCCACTCAGGGCCCCAAAGAATTCAAATCCCTGTAAAGCATTTAGCAAAACGTTATACAGAAAGGAATCCTTTGGTAAAATGAGTATAAGCACAATTTATATTGCTAGGTTTAGATTTTCATACCATGTTTCTTTGAGACAAACATATTTTTGTACTGGATTTTCTATCAATTTCTTAGACATTCAATTTTTAAAGGAGAGATGATATATCTTTTACTGATGTAATTGTTTAATTATATGCTTCCATGTGTATTCTTTCAGGCAACAAGATCATCAACCTGTCTTCTCCAGCACTAAACCTAGTGCTTTGCAGCCAGGACTCAATACATAATAATTGAGAGAAACAAGAGTAATACAGGCATACCTCAGAAATATTGCGTTTTGGGCTCCAGATCGCTACAATAAAGCCAGTCGTCATTTTTTTGGAGAGTCTTGCCATCAATTTGTAAAAAACACATCCATGACCGCAATAAAACAAAGCAGAATAAAACGAGGTATGCCTGTAAAACATAAAGCACAAAAATCGATAGCAAATTACATGTTCATAAACAGGCAGCTGACTGATTTACGAATGTTTTTAACCCTCTTATTATTAATAAAAATAGAAACAATAGCTATTGCTATAATACATGGAAAATAAAACTTTTTTTTTTCTAGTGTGTGAAGGGGTCATTCCAGATACCTTACTCTCAACTGAAATGTCCAATACCACCAGTTCTTTAAACACTGGATTATGTGAGGGAGTAGAATACCAAGCAAATATATAAAGTACTAGGAATGGGAGCCTCGTTTTAGAGCACTGTTTGGTCGCTTAGATACATAAACTGGCAAGTTATCACTTACATACTCAATGAATTAGCTCTAGATGAGGTTCTCATGAGCCTTGAAAGCCTCATGGAAGTTCCAAAAGCCACCCTCCTGTAAACTTGAGGCCTGGCACGCCACCTCAGGTGGAGAAGCCCAGGAAGACAGCGACGTCCAGGGCACACCCCCCCAGCCTGCCTCCCGCCCCGCTTGCAAGGGCGGGGCCAGGCCCGGAAGGGGAGGAGCCAGGCCGGCAGCCCTCTAAGAGCCACCGGCGGCCGCCGCGCTTCCTTTTCCGCCTGGCTGCTGTTGGGCGAAGGCCCGCTGAGAGCTGTAGGCCATGCGGACCCTGCGGCTCGGGCGGCAGCGCCTGCGGGCGGGTCGCCAGGCTTTTCAAGGTGGGAGTCCCCGCGGTCCTAGTTCCTTCTCTCCTTTTGTCGGGGACTCGACTCCCTGCCGGAGCCCATGCCCGCTTCAGGACCTTGCGTCCGTTCCGCCTGGGGCCTCCATTCCGGTGGTCTCCATCCCTTACCCGGCTGCAGCCCAGCGGTCGGCACCGTCGCGTGGTCGGCCCAGGAGGCACCTTTCACTCCCACTTGACGCGGCCACGAGCTTTCTTCCGCGCCATCTGCTCAGTCGCATTTTGTGAGTAACCACCTGCGAGTCTTAGCCAACCCTTCTCTTTAGTAAACGCAAGATTCCAAATCTTCTCAGCTCAGAAACTAAGGGCCTCTGATCAGTTGGTTCCGAGGCGGCTGGAAGGTACGGTACGGCCTGTGGCTTCGTGTCCGCCCCCCGACCCCGAGCCTTCGGCAGAGCCCTTTTATACTCCTCGTAAACCTTTGTGTGCGGATACTACCGTAGACCTAGTATACAGTAGCAGGTCCCTTAAATGGGCGATTTATCTTTAGTAAGGAAGCATTTTATAAATTGGGATGGGATTCTCTCAGGTATTAACACAACCTTTACCTAGCTGTACTTTGATTTTTAAAATTAACAGGACAGTTTGCGCACTAACAGTTCTCGACACAGTGGAGCACTTGTCGGCATTTGTTCCTCGATCTTTGCAAATAGGCTCTAAAGACATAGCATTGAAGTTGGAGAACAATGTGTACCAAATAGGAGACTCTTAAGCCAGTAAATGCCTGCTATACTCTTAGATGCTTGCGTTTACATAGAGATGTATATTTCAGGACGAAATAGAGAAGAAAACTGATCAACAGCCGGGTGACTGGAATGGAACATGTTGCCTATTCAAAAACAAGTTTCGAATGAGTATCTCATCGATGAGACTTAGCATAGTCATGTGGTTTCTCTCCCCAAATTTGAAATGCGTTGCTTTATCCAAAACAATCTTAACAGGGCAAATGTGATGGCTTAAAGTAGTTTATATTTGGGATTACAATCCTTATTTTTGAGGCCTGGGTGGCTTGAATCCTATTTACAAACTAAATGTTTGATAAAAATATGGATATGCATGTACACTCTGCAACATAATACACAGGAGCCCACCAATTCATTTAAGAGCTGGAATAATACCAGTACCATAGTATCTATTTGCTTCCCTATCTCATTCCTTTTGCCTTACATTTGAGGTGCCCATCTGGATTTTTATGTCCAGTCTCTTGAGTTTTTGAGGGTAGTGGGATAGATAGCAATTTTATTGTAAGTATGTATCTCCAAACATTCTTTTTTCTTGTTACAGGTTTTACACAAAAAGGACTACGCTTGTAGTTCTCAGTTCCCATGAATCATTAAACTGAAATTTTCCAAGCTGGAATTATTCATAACCCATAGTCTGAAAATCAAGTTCTTTAAACACTGGATTATGTGAGGGAGTAGAATACCAAGCAAATATATAAAGTACTAGGAATGGGAGCCTCGTTTTAGAGCACTGTTTGGTTGCTTAGATACATAAACTGGCAAGTTATCACTTACATACTCAATGAATTAGCTCTTGATATTGTGTGTGAAGTATTTCAGCATTTCAGGATATTGTGTGTGAAGTATTTCAGCATTTCAGGACTCGAAAATGATAAATTGTTTTGGAAGGTCCAGCATTTGATGTCTTCATAAATCATTTCCAGTAGATGTCTGGTTCAATGATTTATCCTCCTGGATGTATCCTATAAGATATCGGTGGCCCTGGCCATGCCCTTTGCAGTACCTAAATATGCTTTCAGGCAACTTGGGATTTAATTTTATAGACTGTGTCCAGTAATGCCAACAAAAATATGTCTGCTCTAAAACTGTTAGATTTGCTATTGTAATGTATTTAGTTGGAGGGTTGTACACTTGGTGTCATATCTAACCTTTAACCCGGCTCATATCTTTGTCAAGGTGTGAGACAGAAAAGCAATGGTTGGGTACTCATTAGGACTATCATGTCTTAAAATCAATAGTGCCACAGTGAAGAACATAAATATTTAGCCACCATTTTCCCTGCTTATCTCATGCTAACGAATCCATCTCCATCTTGGAAAGATCATTTATGGAATTGTTAGGGCCTAATCAGTCTAAAAGGACTAACATTCTTAAATCGTAGATAACTGAATTTTGGGTTTATCTGTTTCGACTACCAAAAAAAAGTAGAATTAAGCAGCAGTTACATTCTTGTGTTCCATTAGATATGTTAAAACAATTCTATATAGTCTCGATGTTATTAAAAAATGGGTCAGGAGTCAGGAAGACTACATGTATAGTTACATTTGTGGTTCCCGATAATGAAAAAACTTACTGGACCATTCCTACATATAAGATGCCAAACAAACAGGTTCAAGTACAAATAATTCACAATGAAAAACTTGATTTTCAGGTGCAACAGAGCCTAGGAGTTGAAGATGTCATGATGAATGTCTTCCGAAAATTAAACAAGATGACTAAACCACTAGGAGCACAGCTGCATGTAACAAGGTACGAACAGTAAATGTTAAATTGTGTGCTTTTTAACATATTTGTATTGTTCTGAAGAGCAGTACCAAAATGCTTAATACATTTTTGACAGGTTTAATAACTGGCACAATGATGACTTAAATTACTTTTTGCCGTTTACCCAGCAGAGGGTTTCTTTGAAGAAATAATTTTAAGACTGAGGTGCCAGTAATCTATATTGAGATTATGTGAACTAACTTGACTTTTGTTGTTGTTTTTTACTAAAGTGGCGAAATGTTCTTTTCAGCATATAGGTGGCTGCAGATGAATGATCAAGTCCAGCTGTGATGTTTAAAAATTCATTGCCTCAGGTAACTGATTTGTCAAGGAACCCCATCTATTGATAATTCAAATATATCTGATAAAGGTCTGGGGCCATTTCCTGTTGCCATTGTGTGTGAGCTGAATGATTTCCTTTGTGTCTGAGTATAGAATGCTTTTCACTGTTTCTGTGTTCTTTTTTTCCCCCCAGAGATGTGGCATGCAACATTTTGGGAGGAAAAATGAATTGGTCAAGAAGATGACGCAAATGATGAAAATTTATATTTTAATAAAATCAATATTTAACATTGATTGCCTCCGTAAATTATGTAGAAAATGCACGTTTGAGCACTTAATTTCTGGGCAACAAAATCTGTTTTCTTCAAAATATATCAAGACCTTAAACAGCTCCATTCTCATCATCACTAGTTAAACTTGTTTTTAACATTGGGATAGTATGTTCTTGTTAATAACTAGCACATCTGTGAATAGTGACTGAGGTGGCATACAGGTGGGGAGACATTTCTAGTACCTCCAGTTCTCATACCCTTTCTTGCCTTATAGAGGATTTCTGGAGGCTCTATTCACTGCATACTAGACAACTATGCTGGCCTCCCCTCAGAACCTGATGTTATGCCTTAAAAATAATGCAGTAGTTTCTCCCCCCACAGTTTCAGTTACCAGTGGTCTGCAGATATTAACATGAAAAAATCTAGAAATCATGTTTTAAATTGCATTCTGAGTAGCATGAATCTTTGCATATTACATGCCCAGTAATCACTTAGTTGTCTCATGGTAGTGCTTATGTTAACCCTTATAACTTATAGTATAATTGTTCTATTAGTTAAATCTCTCACTGCCTAATTTTTAAACTTCAGGTATGTACGTATAGGGTTTGGTATTCGTGCTTTCAGGCATCTACTGGGGTCTTGGAATATACCCCATGATAAGGAGGGGTGTGGAACAACTAGTTTGGAATCTCCTAAGCTCTCAAATGAATTAATTGCTACTTGCAAATAAAGGATTCACCTGGAACCTGCAAATTTGTTTTAATTTGCTTTAACATTTGAATTAAATAATCTCAATCCTAGTACAAGTAGTATACAATATTAAGGAAAATCGAGACAATAGTCCAGTTTGTCCAGAGCTTGAGAATTGGTAAGAATTCTAAAACTGAATTCCTGGCTGGGTCAAGACATTTGCTTTCATCAGGGTTAGCATAAAATGTGTACAGCAGCATAACCACATCAGAGGCAACTTTTGAAAACCATCCTTACCAGTGTTCAATATTAGTCCTCTTCATCAACAGAACAATAACACTTTAAAATTGTAAAATGGCCATTTTGCAGATCCTATCATAAAATAGAAATGTTTCTGCCTTAACCAGGAAACTATAAAATACAATTAAGCCACAAAATAAGATCTTTATAGAACTATAATTTGTTTTTAAAAACTGCCTTCTGAAAACTAGTCTGGCACTAGTGGATAATAAAGATTGTCAAATGACTAAGGAAATAGTGAAAGTCCCACAGAGTTAGATGTCCACCTTATGGTTAAGACACTCCTTGAAGTACCAGTTTCTAAAGAATCAGTGCATGGTAGTATCTTGGTAAGGTAACATTCCTTTCAGGAAAAAATTATCTTTTGAAGATTTGGAGATTTTACAATACAAGTGTATTTTCTAATGCTGTCTGCCTTTTCAGAGAGTACATATATTCCCTCCAAAAATGACTGCATTTGCAAATGGTTTCTTTGCCTTTTGGTATCTTGTAACCACTTAGGTTTAAAGAGCCATGTGCTCCTTGATTTGTTGTAAATTAGTTTGTTTAACCTAGGTTATAAAAAATGGGAAATTTCCAAGGCTTTTCCTGACTCCACAATTAGGGCTTCCAAAACAATATACATATAATGGACATGTCAATATCTAGTAAAATATGAAAATCCTTATATTCAAGGCTTCTGGTTATATAAATTACTCATCAATTTGTCAAGTTCAAAAGTGCAAGAAAAAAGTTTTAAATTGTAGGTACTCATCTAAAGCGCTATTGCCATCTTGTGACGAATCAAGGGAACTACATAAAAGTTAACCATCTTTTTACGTTGCTTAGCTTGCAACGTACTTTTATCTGTTTACTGGTATACTGGGCTAACTAAAGTTTTTAAATAGGATTCTCTTAAGTTTTAAGGTTCTGCTGTTAGGTTTGGTAGTTAGATTAATGCTTATTCCATTAGCAAATGATTTGAAGAGATATTTTGTATTTTTAAAGATATTGTAATATACACTACCTGAAGTGTGACTTCAAAAATCAATTTGCACTTTTTTTCCACTGCTTAAATAGGAATGAAGATTTTTTCCTTGGATTGGCTATTCATCGCTAGCAAAAATAGTTGTCCCAGGTCCATATGTGGCAATAAACTGTAGGAGCTGTTGTTGGCACTGAGTCAGATAGATATCCCTTTTCTCTAAATATTCTTCATTATACAGTTCAAAAGGAAATACTGCATTTGGAGCAACACGAAATACAGTGGTCCCTAAATGAAGAAGGAAAAGTGTAAATTAGAAATGTTCCATAAAATTCCTAATATGATATCATACTTCAACAAAATGTTCTAGTGAAAGTTTTAAAACTAAGTCTGAACTATTTAATAGAGTATTTCAATAATGATTATTTAAATCTTTTTTTTTGAGACCAGAAAACAGGTTCAGTAAATGTACAAAGTGGTACCAGGGCCAGTGGGAGAAATATGTGGATGATTAGTTTGGAAACTACAGAAATTTGCCATCTGATAAAACAGTCATTATAGTTTTGAAGTTGAATGGTGATGTAAAGAGGTGGAAGAAGTAGGGAGAAGGAGGTATTGGAAGGTAGGGAAACACTAGTATTTGATAAAGGTTAAGTGGGCCAAGGGTAAAGACTACATTTCTCAGTTACTAAAAACCACTGACAAAGACAGACAAACCTATGCAACAGAATAAAAGCCTGATAATAACCTTTGTATACATGGTGAAATGGTTTTTGACAAGGGTGCCAAGACCATTCAGTGGGGAAAGGGCTGTCTTTCCAACAAACGGTGCTGGGAAACAATATCCACATGCAAAAGAATGAAGCTGGTCCTTCCCCTTACATCATATGCAAAAATTAACTCAATGGATCAAAGACCTAAATGTAAGGACTAAAACCATAAAACCTTTAGGAAAAACTGGGGAAATGCTTCATGACATTGGATTTGGTAATGATTTCTAGGATGATACCAAAAGCACAGCAACAAAAAATAGACCACATCAAAATAAATTTGTGTGCATTAAAAGATACGATCAACAGACTGAAAAGGCAACTCTTCACATGAGTAGGTATTTCTTCAAAGAAGATATACAAATAGCCAATAAGTACTTGAGAAGATGCTCAATATCACTATTAGAAAAATGTAAATCAAGCCATAATGAGATACCACCTCACAGCCGTAAGGATGACTATCATCAAAAACAAAAGTATTGGCAAGAATATGGAGAAATTGGAACCCTTGTGCTCTATTGGTGTGAATGTAAAATGGTGCAACCCTTATGGAAAACAGTATGGTGGTTCATCAAAAAAATTAGCAGTATTGCCACATGATCTAGCAATTTCCTTCTGGGTATATACCCAAAATAATTGAAAGCAAGTTCTCAAAAGGATTTGTACATTTATGTTCATAGCAGCATTATTCACAATAGCCAAAGGTAGAAACCAGAGGTGGAAAACATCCACTGATGGATGAATGGATAAACAAAATGTGATATATATATGTCACATATATATGTGTGTATATATATATATATATATGTATCTTGTTTGATAAGGTGATATATATGCATATATGTATTTTGGTTGATAATATGATGGAATATTCAAACTTAAACAGGAAGAAAATTCTAGTGCATGCTACAACATGGATGAACCCTGAGGACATACTAAGTGAAATAAGCCAGACAGACACAATAGGATAAATATATGATTCTACTTATATGAAGTATCTAGAGAAGTCAAATTCATAGAGATAGAAAGTAGAATGGTGATTGTCAGGAGCTGGGGGAAGGGGAGAATGGGGAGTTACTGTTTAATGGGTACGGAATTTCAGTTTGGGAAAATGAAAAGGTTATGGAAAATGGATGGGAATGAACTTAACACCACTGAACTATGCATTTAAAAATCGTTGATAGTAAATTTTATATTATGTATATTTCAACAATTAAAATCTGACTACTGCTGTAGGAGTTAAGCTCTTAAATTTGTTTCATTGATTAATTCATTGAGTACCTAAATGTGCCTGGCCAGTAGTACAACTGCTAGCCAAGCAGACAGTGTCTACCTTTCTAGAGCTGTCTGTCATCAGCAAACATTTTTAGCTTCAGACTTTTGTGACTGCTCCCTTTACTGCTTCACCTCACCTGAGACCTGCTCTCCCTGAGAACACTGCTTTCCTGTGGTTCTCTGAAGTGAAGCTGCGTTTTCTCAAACACCCCACACACCTTAGTATCACAAGCCAGAATGAGTGCCTGCATGCTGCACCTTGGCTGCTTCCAGACCATTCTTGCCCATCTTCTGCTTGATAAAAATTTGTCCTCCTTTGATGCCCAGTGGCTCCTGGACCTTTCCCTTTCTACAGCACTTGGCTCACAGCCTTTCTCTCTTCCCTAATGCCTGCCCTTCGGTGATTTCCATTTAACTCCTGACCTCTCTGTGTCCTGACCTTTTCCCCTCTGTCTCTACCACATATTCTCAAGGTCACAGGAAACTGGTATTACCAGAAACTTACTTCAAAATACCATGAGTTCTAATGTTCTGCTCCCCTACATTACCTCCTATACTTCCAGCTTCCAGGTCTTCTATTTCAGAGACCTCCAGTCTGTTTCCTTCAATTCATGTCCCCTTTTTAACCAATTTGAACCCCTCCCTTGCCAGTCTCCATATGTGATGCCCTCTGCATCACTCTGCTACATTCACCTATCAAAACCTCAACTGTGTATGTACCCAAACATTTACTTTGTGCCCACAGGCAGAAAATCACGTATGTAATTGGCATTTCTTGGTTTCACTTCAAATGAACCACAGAAACCTCGAATGGGCACTCGCACTGCCTGACAACCCTGCTGAATTCCTCTAGCACACTAACTCATCTGTCCCCTATGATGACTATTATATTCTATTCTCCTTTCCTCGAACCCTTCATTTTTAGCTGATGACCTTGTGTTGAGTACATAACCGTCTACAGACCTACCTGATCCTGTATGCATTTGTCTTCCCTTCTATAAAATGAAGTGACTCTTCTATTAGAGGTCGTCAGTACCTTCACATGTGCTCAGAATCCTGTCCCCTCACCTTTTTAAAGACTTCACTCCTTTGATCTTCCCCTCTTTCTGTAGTATCATTAGTTTACACTCTATTGCACATCATATGATCTTATCTTTAAAAGAAAAATCTGATCCTGGACCACGTATCTTTCTCTAGCTAAAACCCTATTTCTTGCCTCATCTTCATAGTCAAACATCTCAAAGTAGTCTATGTGTGCAATCTCCATATCCTCACTTCCTACCCCACCCAAATTCCCACTCCACTGAATTAGCTCCAATCGTGGCCACCTAACCCCTAGCCTGCCAAATCCAGTCTTACGCAAACTCAGCACGTGACACGGTGGGCCACACTGCTCCCTCCTTTCATGGCTTCTGTAACACTACACTTGATTTTCTTTCTATATTCTAGCTGCTGCTTCTCAGTCTCCTTTGTTAGTTCTTCCTCCTCGACCCCATTTCTAATTATTAAAATTCTTCAAGGACAGTCCTAGAGTCTCTAGGCGAATTCATCCATTCCATAGCTTTGAGCACTATCTCTGTGCTGATGATTTCTGAATTATATTTCTAGGTAGAACTCTCTTCGAAACTCCAGATTCTTTCATCTGTCTACTGATATCTCTGTAAGATGTTTCAAACTTCTGTAATTTGACCTTTCTCCCAAACCCTTTTTTCTTTCTTCCCAGTCTTGGTGAATGGCACCATGATCTACTCAGTTTCTCAAGGCAAACACCAGTGAGTTTTCCTTAATCCCTCTCTTTCCCCACTGCTCCAACTTCTAAATCTAGTTCACGAGCACAACCTATCGGTCTTTGCATCCGAGAAAAATATCCCTGAGCAGGGATGATTTTCCTACTATTTAAGGAGCTCTTAACATTGTCTTGCTTAAGACTTCAAAATCAATACACCTAACTGAATTTTATTATGAAAACAAAAAGTACCTAAAGGAAAAAAATTTTTCACATAGTTTTATTTGCCTCAACAAACATTTTCTTAAATGCTTCAAAAAAGTCTTGACAAAATAGTTACCAAGTGAAAATAGCCATATTCTATCACAGGAGTAATTAATATTATAATAGCATAGTTTTTAAATTCAAAGGTGTACATTTTTGTCTTACTGAAATCTAATTGTGTCTTAACAATTCTATGGCATGTCATAGTAAAATTGGCAGCATTTTTTCTTTATGGTAGATAATGTCTTAGCTTTTATCAATTAGGTTTTAAATATAGAAAAACTATATAAAGATAAAGCAAATTAAAAATAAAATATATATCCTTCCTCTTATTTAGTATTGACTAGAAACTAGGTTTTTCTTTTTTGGTAAATAAAACTATTTCAGGATGATAACCTTTTCTAGGGATCATTTATCTCCCTAAGCAAAAAAAGTATAAAGCAAATACATATACGAATTTACATATAATTTAGGGATTCGCAAATCCCTAGGGCTCTCTAAGTATCCATGGATCATAAATTAGGAATATGTGACTTAGATATTTATAGAACAAAGTTCTAATGTTCTAACAGATCTTTACAAAAAGTTATTACAATATAAATTGAATTTAAAGCAAATTTAAGCACTAAACACACAGAAAAGTCAGTGTTAATATACACACAGAAAAGTCAGTGTTAATTATCCTTAAAGTCCCAGGGTTGGAACTAAAGTTTGGTTTGAATTATGGTATATCTCATCAAAATCAAAGTCTCATCTAATTCAACAAACAACTTTGTGAAAATAACTCTCTTCACTCTTACATTAAGAGCTCTTTCATGTTTTTATTAGAAAAACTACAGTAAGCTCAATTCATTTCAAATAATTAAATGCTATAGTCATAATATTAAACTAGCAATTCAGAGAAGGTGGTCATGCAAAGTTGATCACATTTTCTTCGGCTATGTGACTAACTCCACTGTGGAGAAATGCATGACAATTAAATGTTGCATGTTATTTTAATGGAAAATAAGTTTAAAGTCATTTCATGTGTTGTATTCAGTAGATTTTTTTTCTAGAATTCTTTAAAAAATGCAAAAGTTCAAGTATGCAAACAGTCATGCACAATAAAGAACTTAATATCACATGATACTACCTATAAATAATTAGTAAATGTTCAAATTAAAACAAGCTTTACCTCATAGAAATCTATTATTCTTGAAAATAATATTTAAAACATATACAAAATTTTAATTTAACATGAAAAATATTTGTTTAAATATAATTATTTGTAGATATCATTAATAATTTAAAATATTACCGTATTTCAATGTGAGAGATGTTTCAAACAATAAGGCTGCAATTAGTGCATCTTCTTTAATCACTTTAGTCCTTAAGTTTAGTCGAGCATGGGCTTCAGATAGGGAAACTCTAAAAAAAAAGAAAATTGATGCCAATCAAAATATGTTGATATTATAGAAGACAATATATTTTTTGGCAGGAACCAACCAAGACACATGTGAACATAAGCCACACCCTAAAGATCAGCATATTTTTACTTAAAAAAAAAAAAAATTTGTTTCTTTTCAAAGCATTTTTTCCTACCAAGCTGAATAGACTATTCCAGAACAAATAAGTATCCTGACTTATTATCAAAGAGTTTCTATCTTGGCTTATCTTTATTATTATTCTATAACTCTGTGCAGATAAATACACAATTGGGAAAATTAACTCAAGTTCTGTGTAGATAAATACACAATTGGGAAAATTAACCTAACTAAATATCTCTTATTGATACATCTTTGGTATTCTCTTCTAGTTCTTCATCTATTTGAATCCCATAGAATCTTGAAATTTCAGTTAGAAATTTGAGATCAAACTCTAATCAGATAATTGAATTTGCTCTACAATATCCCAGGCTAATTATTAACCAGTCTCTTTTGAACTTTTCCTAGGATTCACTAGGAATCATGAGGCAATTCATTCTTTTATTTTTTATTTTTAAACTACCTTTGATTATCTGAAAAATCTCCCTTAAGCTCGAATTAGGCATATGTAATGTTCTTGAATGATTCCTAGACTTGGGAATCAGAAAAACTAGGTTTAAGTCTCCAGAATTCACTAGTTGTGTGACTCTGTATAAATTATTTGAGATTTTCTTTTTGAAGCTCAGCTATACAATGGGGAAAATAATTCATAGGGTTGTTGTGATTTCAAATAAGTGACCAGAAAGTTTTGGGGTTCACCCATGAAGATTATATAAACGTAAGCTGAAACTGATTTTACTCCAGTTTCCACCCACTAGTCTTCTGGGGTCACAGAGCAAGCCTAATACTTCTTGAATGTGATAGCCTTTCAAATATTCAAAGACAGCTTTCCTAGTTGCCCCATGTTTTCTTTCTCCAAGATAAATATTCTGAGTTCCTTTAATATGTCACAAGACATAATGTTCGGGCCCCTCACCTTCCTGACTATTCTCCTGGTGACCAGATTTGGTTAATATTCCTTTCAGTATAGTACTACAGGTGTGATTTGACCAGCAGAGTAGAGGAGAGGCAGAAGTACCATTTTCTTACTTGTGATACTATATTTTACTAATGCAACCCCAAATCACTATATTATTAACAGCCATGTTACATTGTTTACTCATATTAAGTATAAAAAGAATGAAATCTCAAGTCATTTTTATATTAACCACATCACCCCTTCTCATCCATTTGTACTTGTACTAGAGAGGTTAGGATCTAATTGAGGACATTACATCTATCTTAATTTTCTTCTTCTTAGATTAAGACCGGCATTTGAACCTGTGAAGATCTCACCAGTTGTTTCTTTACAAATTTGATTATCATATTCCTGATGTCTCACCCAAGCTCTTTCCAGAAAAGCTGACCATGACAGAATATGTAAACAGCCTTTCAGGAAAAGAGAAGAGAGTACTGTTCAGCTCCTCTTCTTTAGAAAAGCAAGGATTGTGTTATTAGGTGCCTGTTTATAGAAGTAGGAGAGAAATTCAAGGTTTATGACTTTTCTGAGTAGTGGTTCATCTACTTTGCTATTTCATAAACCCCCATCTCCACCTCTAGTGTTTATTTCTACGATGAGAAAAAGCAGAGTTATAGTAAAATTAACACTGCTTTATTTTTTGAATCAATATAGTCAAATGTAAACTGAGGCTATAAGAGTTTAAATATCTTTTTTACTACAGAGGAAAACAACTATGAGAAAATAAGACTTTCAAAACTTTTTAGCTTTGAGTATTGAGTATTGATATGAGTATTTTAAATATTCAGAAAACAGAAAGCATTATATAATTCTTTTTACCATTTTAAAACATCACAGTTAATTTCTATCTTGTCTTTAGTATTTTTCAGCCCTATGAAGATAAATATACAGTTGGAGAAATTAAACATATTTATTTCTTGTAGACCTATACTTAACATTCCCTGCCAGTCTTTCACTTGTCTTATTTTATAATACAATTATAAAAAGATATTTATTTATTAATGGATTACTTTACTCCTGGTCCTACTTTATATACTTTGAGATTATACATTAATCTATATCAAATGAAGTAATGATCTATCAATAAGGGACTGTTTAAATTATGGTACAGCTACAGCACCACACACTATAACTGGAATACAACTATAAGAACAGAATGAGGTGATTCTTTATGTGCTGATAGTGTGATGGTATAATATGTACGCCATGCATGATTCCATTTGGTTGGGCAAAAGAGAATATCCCATATGAATATATATTTATGTGTTATATGTATTATTATTATTTAAATAACATTCATCTAAAATATGTAACATTCAAATAAATATGTATTATTATATATTATATTTAAATTACATATTTGTATATGCATTATATTTGAATGAATAATTTCTGGATACACAAAAACCATTAACAGTGATTATCTCTAGGGAGTGGGATAGAAATGGGTAGGGTTCATAGGATACTTTACTCATTATTTTAGACTTTTACTATGTCCATACATCACTTTTATAATAAAAATTAGTTTTTTAAAAAAACTTTTCAAGAAACAATAATAGATGAGTCTATTAAAGTATTTAAAAGTACAAGGAACAATATACTTAAGAAACTCTTTTTCTAGGTTCAGTTACAAAAAACCTGGAATATGAAGAGGTTCAAAACAGGCCTCCCCAAGATGTGCCATTTTGGCAAGTGAATCATTCTGAGCTGAAGGCAACAGAGACCCTGAGAGCTCATGAGAAACTTACCTCTCCCTTAATTTAAATTTGGGGCCTGGCCCAAGTGAAGAGTTATTACCAGAGAAAACTTTTTATGACCCATCTATAGGGCAGGGCAAACATCTAATTACTGAACATCTGCTCATCCTACGAATGACCTTCTTCCCCTCTGAAACCCCATAGTGCCTTACTTCATCCTTAGCTCAGAATGCCATATATACCCATTTTAACTTTCCATCCCTGAACCTCTCATGTATGTGAGGTCGCTGACTTTCTCACATATGTGGGGTTCCCAGATGTATGCATGTAATTAAATTTTATTATTTTCTCGTGTTTATCTGTTTTGTGTCAATTTAGTAATTAGACCAGTCAGAAAAGCCAAGAAGGATAAAGGAAAATTTCTTCTTCCCCATAAACAGCCACAGTTTAAAAAACAATCATTTACATTTGAAATCAGTACACTTTTGTCAGACACATCTTATACAGAGGGACCAGTAAAAACTAATTTAGTGAAAACAAACGATGTAACAACATAACAAAGGAATTATTAACTTAAACTTTTTAGAACAAGGTAAATTATAAACCAATCAACCAGCAATCAAACAAAGAAACAAATAAAACAGATAAATAAGTAGGATAATTAAACACATCATTTAAAAGTCAACACTGGCTTTGAAATTTTACACTGTATACCTACAAATATTTTAATGCAGATGATGACAGTTTTGATCCACAGATAGAATCTGTTCTGATTCTGCGACTCGCTAGATAATAGCCATGAATCATTCTTTCTGCCTCCAAGCTGAATTCTACATTCAAATTCTTTGCAAAAGCCAGCAGCTAAATTGAAAGTGTGAAAAATATAATAAGAGATTCAAACTTTATTATAGAATCTATATTATAAAAATCTAGATCACTTTATTATTAAAAGTTGGCCTATTTTTTTTACATTAAAATCGATTATCTGGGGCCATCCCAAAGTCATTGAGCATTTTAAATCATAGTCTTAATACCTGTAAGAATATTAAAGTTTACCCCAAATCAACCCCTTAGTGCAGACATATTCTGTGAAATATATTGGAATGACCATCAAGTCTTTGCTTCCTGTGGAATAAAGGCTCATTTGGAACCTCTCCATGGGAAGAGAGGCCTCCCTCAGAATCTCATTTCCTTTTGAATAGCTTTAATTCTTTGACAGTTTATTTCTTTACAACTTTCTCTCATTGGCCCTAGAGCTTATTCTCCTTACCTCCCTTTCTTCCTTTTAAAAAACTCAACTAAACACTAGCAATGTGGCAGGCACCATGTTAACTACTGTGAATGTGGGCCTTAGAGATTCAGTAAGTTTTGGGTAGAGAATAAGTCTTCAACATAATGATTAGCACTGTTTTCTCTGAGTTTTGTGCTTTTTTTTTTTCTGAATGATTCCCAGTTCCTTAAGTTCTTATTCAATGACATAATTTCCAAACTTTTCACCATCCTGCTTTTAAAACTCATAGAGCCAAAATGAAAAATTAATCATACTAAGGTTGCTATTAAAAATAATATTTATATTTTAAAAATAACTTTTAAAGGATTTGGATTTGTCCTGGGTTTGATATGTGCTATCTTCTTTATTCTCTTTATACTCTATAGTTCCCTCTGGGCCTTCGGAATTGGATAATACCACTACTAATTCCATCAGTAGCCCTGTCTAGGTTTTACCATATGGAGGCACAGTGATGTGCCACCTACAACCTCCTTCAGGAAAAGGCTGTTGCCCAGCTACTGGGAGTGCTGTCAGCACTGGCCTCCAATTGCTGTCAACCTCTTCAGGGATTGCCGCAGGACAGCCCACTACAAATGACTGATTGAGGTGGAAGTGAGGAGGGTTTTATAAAGCCCCTCTATTTCTGACTCTGATGGGTCTCTTTAGCTCCAGAGCTCACTGTGGGGCCTGCAAAGGTTATTCTTAGGCCTACATCACAGCTTGCTTGACTCCTTCTTCTGTCCAATTCTTCCCTCTTCTCCCTTCTACAGGGATTGACAGAAGAACGCTCCCAAACAAGCAATAACACAGTAAGCTCCATCTCAGTATACCTCTTAGAGAACCCAGGCTGTAACATATTCGATCAGTTTTCTGTGACAGATAGATTTATCTTTCAGAGATATTATTTTCGCTGTTACACTAGCATAGTAAAGTCCACAAATCTCTTCGGTTAGACAAATCAACTATAACCTCTTTTGCCTGAGCTTCAAGGCTTATTGTAAATTTTCCAACTCCTAATCCTGATGACTCCATAATGTAATTTTTGTACCAGTCAGGTAAGTCTTCTCATCGTTTTCCATGTATACTCATTTCTACTTTTATGCCTATTTTTGCTCCTATTTTTATTTTTGTTTAGCATGTCTATCCTTCCTGTCATCTAAATCTTACCTTTCCTTAAGGCCCTAAATTTTACTTCATCCGTGAAATCTTCCCAACTCTTGCATTCTACTTGATATCATTTTTTTTTAATTAAGTTGATATCTTCCTTTTTGAATCCTAAAATACTTAGCACCACCCAGTTTAGCACATAAATTGTCCCCTAATTTTTTCATGTATCTTGTTTCTAATCTCAATTAAATGATAAACTAGAAGAAAATTTGTTTCTGTCAGATTATAAAAGAATAGAAATAGGTTCATATATAAAAGTATTCAGTAAATATCTGACTAATTAATAAATTCATGGATTTGTGTTTGTTTTTCTTGGAAAATTGGGTGAAAATTTCTCTAGGTCATTAGTGTACCTACATATTTATTATGTTAATTCCTAGAGACAAACTACTTTTTTCTTATATACTAAAACAAAAAAACCTTATCATATTATCAATATTATTCTTTTTCTGTTCTAATCCATGTGAATAAACAATGCTTATAATTCATTTTTAAATCTACCTCACCTTTCAACCTTTTACCCATGCAATATGCCTACAACGAAGGCAAGCATGAAAAAAAAATTAATGATCTATGGGTTCCCACTTTCCAATATTCCCTGCCTTTTACCTATCCTATCCAGATAATTTAACTCAAGTGTGGACAGATTTCTGAATAGTTAATACTCAAAGGGCTTCACTTGTAAATACTTGAGCACCTTTAATAACTATGAAAATCATTACTAAATTTATATCACCTACTCTCGAGTTCTCTGAACATGCCACACATTTCATGTCAGGACATTAAAAGTAATGTGTCATGATAGATATTCCCTAAAGTCAGAATGCAGAATGTATTCATATAAAAGAAATCCCTTTGAATAGTTTATAAAATGTAAATTAACTCTATGTCTATACAGCTTATCATAATTTTCTATAGAAATATTTTGGTTTTCTTTTCATTGAAATTCCTTAAGCTATGGTGATTTGGACAGTTGTGCAAAGAATAAGCTCAAAATTTTAATATCTATATCCTTAGACAGTTTTTTTTAATTTAATTGTAATTCTAAATATTTTCTATACAATGTCCTTAAAATATTTAAAAGCTAGAAGCAAGTTGGAATAAAGGAATCCTAAATAAATTGAATGCTCAAAGAGAGTTCTATTTAAATTGAGAAACATTAGCATAAGTATTCTTAGTAATCATTTTTTCTATCTTTACCTTTTCAAAATCTTCAGTAGTGAACTGTTTAGAAGCTACATAAAGCAGCCCTTCGGGATCAATGGCTTTCTTTAAAGTATGTTGCACATTAGAAAGAAATGGGTGGCAAGGAGATGATTCATTACAGTTAATCAATAATCCAAATGCCTCTACAAGATTAGCTGGAATCAAACTGCAATCCTACATCAAACAAAAAGGTAAAAGGCGAACATCAAACTCTGGTACTTTTACAAACACTTTGAAAATAACTATAAATTATTTAAATTATTCATATATTTATATTATAATATTCGATTATATTA
>NW_006443225.1:10742626-10746589 GCF_000325575.1 Pteropus alecto | reverse complement strand
ATTATTAATTATTACTTAAAGTGATTCCTGAATAGCATGGAACTTTGTGGTGACCAATTTTTTTAAAATGCTCTTTATTGAGAACTTCCTTATACATTATTCATTAAAACCTCCCCTATTACCTATTCAAATAATAATTTCTAAGGAGCAGACATTTGCTTTGCATGACTAAAAGAAAAAATTTCAAACTGTCATTATTTAGTTCTAGAACCCAATTAAGTATAGAAATGGGTTAATACAAAACATTAAGAACAACAAAAACATTAAGATTATAATCTGTGGCTAAATTCCCTGAACAACATTCTAACAATAAAATATACATATACCTTACCATCTGACCAATTAGAGTATTGGTTTTCTGTGTATTTCTTCTTGATGATGAATCCAAATCAACAAAAGACCAAAAACTGCACTGAACTGGAAATGTCATCTGTTGATCAATATCATCCCCAAACTTCTTTCCTGAGATATATACTGTGATGCTTCTGCTTTCCATAACTAAGTCAAAAGACATTACCCATTTGTTATTTAAGTTCATTTTGGTTTAAATATCTACAAATCAATAACAAATATTAGTATATAGAATTTTACTGTCTAAAATTTAGATAGTAAAGACACAAGTATATATGATTGTTTTGCAAGATATAAATTAGAGGATCTAACACAAAAAAAAACAAGGCAAGAAAAACATTTGAATGTTTACATGTCCCATAACTTGATGAAAACCAGCAGTCCAAAGCATGTAGCCAGAATTGTGGTCAGTGTCTGGGTGGAGTAGGCAGACAGTTAGGTTGGTTGTGAAGCGTAGGCTTACAAGGGAGGCTGAAATTTAGCAATGTTCTTTACGTGGAAAAAAATAATAGAAAGCAAACTATGTGGGAGTGAAGGAGGAAAAGACTGAGAGAGAATATAAACTACAATGACTAGGAAAAATATTCAATATGTACAGAACCAAATTCATCATTTCTCCTCCTCAAATGGCTCTGTGTGCATTCCTCGCAATTAGGGGTATTACCATCAATCTACCTAAAACCCAAACAAAAAATGTGGAAATATTCTATTCTCTTTCTTTCCTTCCTTCATTTCTTATAACCATTCAATTTATGAATCCAATCCTATTACTAGGATTCTATCTCCCAAATATTTCTCAAATTAGTCTTCTCTCCATTCATAACAGTCTTTCTTTACATGTTTATATTTTTCTTGAGTCATGGGGTAAATATATATTTAACTCTATAGAAACTGCCAGAGCAGTTTGTAAAATGGTGTACTATTTTATATTCTCATTAACAATATATGAGAATTTCAGTTTCTTCACATCCTTGGCAACATTAGTGGTTTTCAATCTCTTTAATTTTTGTTATTCTGGTAGCTTGGGACAACTACATAATTTGTGCAGGTTACCATAAAATGAAAATGTGGACTTCTTATTCAAAAATAAATGGAAAAATGCTGCTAAGAGTACTACTACATAAAGCTTTTTCCTTTAAAAATGTTATTACTTATAAAATGTAATAAGGGTGACATGGGGAAATTAGAACACTCATGCATTACTTGTGAGAATGTAAAATGGTGCACCTACTTTGGAAAATTTTAGTGGTTCCTCGTCAAGATAAACACAGAATTACCCTACGATCCAGCAATTCCACTTCCAGGTAGTAAAAGGGTCAAAAATAGGGACTCAAACAGATACTTGCATATCGATGTTTATAACAGCATTATCATAATAATCAGAGGTAGAAACAGCCCAAATGTTCAACAGGTGAATAATTTTTTAAAAAGCAGTGTGTGTGTATGTGTATATGTATGTATGCATGCATGCGTGTGTGTGTGTGTGTGTGTGTGTGTGTGTGTGTGTGTGTGTGTAATGGATTATTATTCAGCCGTAAAAAGAAATGAGATTCTATGAATGTGCCAATTCTTAGAGAAAGTAGGTTACTCCAGGGGCTGGAGGTAGCGGGGAAGAGGGAGTTATTGTTTAATGGGTACAGAGTTTCTGTTTCTGTTAGAAATGATGTAAAAGTTCTGGAAACGATAGTGGCAATTGTTGCACCACATTGTAAATATACTTAATGCCACTGAATTGTACACTTACAAATGGTTAAAATGGTAAATCTTGTTATGTATATTTTATCAGAATTTTTTAAAAAAAGGAATAAAGTAATAATATATACTACAATATGGATGAACCTCAAAAACACTATGCTAAATAAAAGAAGACGGTCACAAAAGACCACATATTGTATGATTCCATTTATAAGAAATGTCCAAAATAGGCAAATCTATAGAGACAGAAAGTAGAATTGGTTTCCAGGGACTGCGAGGTAAGAGGGTTTGGGGGTTGACTGCTAATGAGTATGGAGTTTCCTTTTGGGGTGATGAATATGTTCTGAAAGTAGAGAGAAGTGATGGTTGTACACCTTTGTGAATATTCTAAAAACCAGCAAACTGTACATGTTAAGTGGTGAATTGTACAGTATGTAAACTATGTCTTAATAAAGCTGTTACCAAAAAATGTAATAAAAGTAACCATTCTAAAATTTAAAATATTGGCATGAATTCTATCATCGATTTTTATATTGTGCAATACCAATCTTAAATACAAATCTATGAATCAGATATTGAAACACTGATATTTTGTAGCTTGTCTGTGTGTGTGTATTTCTTACCAGAACAGTGGAAACGTTGCACAAAACTATTTTTATTTTACTTTTTGATATGCACACATTTCACCAACACTCTCTACTTTCAGCTTACTGATGAATAAGGAAGACTGAAAGAAAAGAAACTAAGGGTTGCCCTAACTTTCTCTTTCCTCCTATATCATCATTTTCAGTATAAGTGGTTGGTAAATACACAGAAGTAACTAAGAAAGAAAAGATATGATAGAGTTCCTTGGCTATTTGTGTTTCTTAGAATGCCACTGTCTTTCTTCTATATTAAAAGCAAGTCTGGTCTGAATGGAAAGGATGGCCTCTTGGGCCTATTCGCTCCCCCTGTTACCCAGCTGAAGATGTTTTGATATGCATAGAGTACTGAATTGCAGTGTACTCACGATGCATGGTAGTGTGGCAAGAATTGAACTGATTATAAATTATGTTACAGAAGCTACATAGTGATTGCAAATGCTGTATGAAATAAGGGCAGAAACGCATGGTGGACACATGTATGAATGTATCTCCTCTGCTCACATGCAAGCTCCACTGTCTTATTGGACTTCCTTACAAAAGTTCAAAGATAAAATTATTAAAAGTCTGAAGATGGTGACAATAGAGTTTTAACCAAGTGCCAGGCTCTTCTAAGGGGAAGAGGGCCTCTGTGCAACTATACTTGTTCTACCATCATGAAGCAGGTCCTACTAGTATGTGAGTGTCGGTATCTCATTGTGGTTATTTTCATTTCACTGATATCCAACTAATAATATTGAACATTCTTTCATGTGCTTCTTAGTCATTGTATATTTTCTCTTGCAAAGTCATTATTTAAGTCTTTTGCCCATTTTTTTGCTGGGTTGTTTTTTAAATTATTGACTTGTAGGAAATGTTTCTATGTTTTAGGTATATATTCTATGTCAGATACATGTATTGCAATTATTTTCTATTTATTTGCTTACCTATTCACTTTTTAAATGGGTCTTTTTGATGTGTCTAACTTTTTAGTTTTGAAAAAGTCCAATTTATCAGTTATTTTCTGTTTATTGCTTTCTGGGTTCTAAGAAATTTTTGTCTACCCTAACTCATAAAGATATTCTCCTATATTGTCCTCTAAAGCTTTATAGTTTTCATTTTTAAATTTATATTATGATCTATCTTTAACTATTATGTATAGTTGAGGTTTAATTTTTTTTTCCATATACATAGCAAGATGTTCCACCATCATTTGTTGAAAACACTTTCCTTTCCCGTTTACTTGCTTTGGTGCTGTGGTCAAAAATCAATGGACCGTATTAGTGTTTCTATATTT
>NW_006443225.1:10727299-10742590 GCF_000325575.1 Pteropus alecto | reverse complement strand
TCTGAGCACTGCTGTACATTCTTGCTGGTATCCTAAGAATGCAAGGTCCTGACTACTTTTTGCCCAGTCCACATCTGTCCATATCCTCGTTAATTATAAATCTGGCCCAACCAGCATTGCCCTAATACCAAAACCAGACAAAGACATTAGAAGAAAAGAAAACTACAGACCAATACTCTTGTAACATGCGAATATCCTTAACAAACTACTAGCAAATCAAGTCCAACAATGTATAAAAGTATGCTGGCATCATAATGGTGAGAAATTCAAAGATTTCCTGCTAAGATCAGGAATAAGACAAATATGTTCCTTCTCACTACTGCTTTTCAATATCATATTGGAAGTCCTAGCTAATGTGATAAAACAAGAAAAGGAAATAAATCTGGCCCAATAGTCATGTATTAGTATAACTGAGAGCAAAGGCTAAAACAGTACATTTGCCCATTAAACTCCTCTGTTTTTATTTATAAAGGTAAAATAAGAAATGTCATTTAATATAATTTCTTAATTTCTAAAACGAGTACAAGACAATCTTCACTGTTATATAACTTCTTGGCACTGATAAAACTGTAAGTTAAACAGGTGAAAATTAATTTGAAAAAAATATTGTTTACCTGATTGAAGTTGTTCAAGTTTATCTTTTTTGTGTGAAGCCAAGTCCCCTATAAAGCAGATACTACCTTTAGCTAGCAAAGCACTGCCAGCCTGAACACTAACTGCTCCAGTTCCATACTTATTTCTGGATACAGTAGGAAAAATTTCAGCAGAGACTGGATGACGTATACCACGGGGCACAAGGTTTATACTAAAATTCAAAAGCCTAGAAAAAAATAATAAATTATTCATTACCATTACTTAATATTTGGTTTTCAGAAATCATGATGTATAATAGCTACACGATCAAATTTGATTTGATTCAATGTTTACTAAGCACTTGCTCCAGGAATAAGAACACACATGAGACTTGGTCTTTAACTTGGAAACCTCACAACCAAGAAACAGAAAGAGACGTAAACAAAAAACTAAAACACAATGTAATAAATACTGAAATAATGTCATGAGTACATCCAGAAGAGTATTGCTTCTTCCTGTAAGAAAGTGAAAGCAACAGAGAGGTGACATTTGAAGTAGGCCTTCCTCTTTTTCTGAATTGCTATCTTTTGTTTATTCAGAATTTTTGCGTTTACACTTGCCAAGAGCCCATCCTGTCTATCTCGCTGCCTATGTATCATGGTAACTCTTGATACGCCCTTTTACTTTCTAATCTCTTTTCCAATTGCCTTGGCCTCTACGTTTCTCAAATTTAAATTTTTAAGAAACATAATTATCTTAGCTTAACTTTCAAATCTTTGTCACAGAAATCACAGCTTGCTGGTGCAATCAATTGTGATGAGCACACATAGACATTCAATGCAAGTTTAATGCAAAAAAGGAAGCAGCAGCATCCCTTAAATGTCGGTAAGTGGATGCTATAAAATGTCTACAGTATGTGCCATTCCCAGGGTGTTTGGGTGTTAGTTCGAAGATACATAAAATGGAGTGAGATTTAGAAAGAAACTTGCTAGCTTATGGAGCAGCAAGTAATGTGGTTCTCAACTCACATTAAAATCACGTGGGCAGTTTTAAAAAATTCCATAGCCAAGCCCTACCCCAAATCAGGGAAATTAGAATCTATGGGGGTGGACCACAGTCATATACATAAATTATAAAATTCTTCCAGGTGATTCTAATGTATGGTCAAGCTGAGAAACTAGTTACATAGAATGGGCCTCATATTTGGCTGCATGTTGGAATTAGTTAAGGATTTTTTTTTCAATACAGAACAAGGTCAGAGTACAAAAGTCAATTGTATTTCTATATATTCACAGCAAATATTTGAAAAAATGAAAAATAATAAAACACTACAATTTTAATAGCATCAAAAATAACACATATTAGAAATCAACAACAAAACATGTGCATGACCTTTTACAAACATTGCTGAGAGAAATTAAGGAAAATTTACATAAATGAAGATGTATACTATATACAACAACTGGAAGACCCAACATTGTTAAGACATAAATTTTTCCCCAAATTGATTTGTAAGTTAAATACAGTCCCAATCAGAATGCTTAAAGGCTTCTTGGGGGAAGGAAGGTCAGGCAGGGAAAGTTGGTACTAACATAATGATTCTAAACTTTATAAGAAAATGAAAAGGACCTAAAATAGTGGGAAAAAAAAATACTGAAAATAAGGAACAAAGTCATAGAATTTAACATAGAGCTAAAATTAAAAAAAAAATGTGTGGTATTGGCATAATTATAGACAAATGGGTCAAAAAACAAAAAAAGAGTTCAAATAAATTTATACTCCATTCAATTTTATACCTAGTTTACACACAGTTCAACTGATTTTTAAATGATGGTATTAAAATGATTCAATGGGGGAACAGAAAATCTTTTCAACAAATAGTATAAAAAATTAGATAAATACATAGGAAAAACATTAACCTTGACTCTTATGTCAAACCATATACAAAAATTAACTTGTGACAGATAACGACCTAATGTAAAACTATAATGCTTTTTGAAGGAAACATAAAATAATATATTTATGACATTGGAATAGGCAAAGATTTCTTAAACAGAACCCATAAAACACCAACATGTAAGAAAACAAATTGGATTTCATCAAAACTAAAGTCTGCTCATCAAAAATATCTTTAAGAAAAAAACACGAGTTTCAGACTAGGAGAAAAATTTCATACATGTGTGACAAAGTATGTGATATGCATATGTAACAACAGACAAGTAACCAAAACAACCACATTTAAAAGAGAGCAAAGGACTTGAACAGATACTTTATAAAAGATATATGAGCACATGAAAAAGAGCTCAAATCAGTAGGCACAGGGAAATGAAAATTAGAACCATGGTGAGATACCATTTCATTTAACACTACAATGGCTAAATTGAGAAAGACTGACAACGTCAAATGTTGGTGAGGACAGAAATAGGAATCTTACCTTGAGAGGAATTTAAATGATAAAACCACTTTGGAAAAATGGCAGTTTCTTATCAAGTTAAACATATAATCAAGTTAAACATATATCTACATTATAATAGCAATTCCACTCCTAAGTATCCAAGATAATGAAAACACGTGTCCACAAAAAGACTTGTATAAGGTTGTTTATAATATGAAAACAAGCAAAACCAAAATCTTCATCACTAGGAGACTGGATAAACAAATTCTGGTATATTCATATAATAGAATACTACTCATTAATAAAAATGGTGAACTACTGATACACACAATTGAGTCAATCTCAAAAAACATGAAAAATATGTTAAGTAAAAGAGATTCAAAGAGTATGTACTGTATGATTCTATTTATATGGAGTTCAAGGAAAGGAAAATTAATCTATGGTGACATAAATCACCTGTGGAGATAAGAACTGATTGGAAGAGGGAAAGAAAGAACTTTCCGAGGTGACGGAAATGTTCTGTATCTTATTATGGTGATGGCTATAGGAGTGTATGCATTTGTTAGAACTCATCAAATTGTGTACTTAAGATCTGATTATTTCACTATATATAAATTTTACCTAAAAAACAAAATAAAACAAAAGAAAAACCAAATCTCTCATAAGTCTCAAACACCACAGGAAAAGTCAAAAGGTCAATGACAAACAGGAAAACAGACAACGGCCTTAATTTATGAAGTATCACAAATCAATAATATAAACGACTTAATAGAAAAGTGAACAATGGTCAAGGAGTTTTATAAAAAAATAAGACATGTTTAACAAGCTGTAAATGATGTTAAAACCTATTTCAATTAAAGAAATGCAAATTAAAATAAAATACCATTTTCCTCCACTCAGATGGAAAATTTTAGTTTGATAATACCTAGTGTTGGTGAGGCTGTGAAGAAACATTGTCATGCTCATATGGAAAGATAAATTGGTGCAATCTGTTGCAGTTAGCACCATATTTACATTGCAATTTAATTTTAGCAAAATATCATCTGTCCAATTAAGTCATTGTTAATTTGAATTTCATTTTAAGTTTAAATTCATTCTATAAATTTGTTTTGTTTGACAATTACATACAAGATATTAATATAAGAAGCATATTCCTAGCTTTTTTTCTGAGCATTAGAGTAACTTTTCAAAAGGGGTACTTTTTAGTGAGAAGCTCCAAAATACTGAGTAGAGGCTTATTCCAAGTTTAGAATGATATCCCCAAATCAGTAATTTTGGCACTTTTGACAGCCTTATTTGGGTGCAGTGAGTCAATATTATTGAATGGAATCTTAAAGGAAAATAAAAAAAATGGCTTGTTGGTTCTCAGAGGGGAGAGTATTTTAAAATGAAAATAAAGTACGAAAGCAGAACACTAAGCTGGGAGATAGGGTAAAAGGACACTTTTGAAAGATGCATTTATTTTTAAAGCTGTGAGTGGAGAAATGGGTTGAAACTTTGAATGGTTAGATTCTCAATAGTGAAAGCAAATATCCCATTTCTCAATTCATATTTTGAATTTCACTGGTAAAAGTTTATTTAGATACTTATACTAGTCAGATAAATTCTAAATGTTTGTCTTGTCATAATATTCATGGAAAGAATTTATGCAAATCTATGACCAATTTATAATTTGAAAAATTTATGTCACATATTTTACCTGTCTACAAGTAGAGTATCACTTGTTATAATTAAAATATCCAGGGAATCTTCCAGTTCCTTGTTTCGGACACTTGTCTGTACTAGACTCATCAGCAAACAGAGTTTGAGCAAATTGTAAGTCCCAGGAGGAACAATCTGTGATGCAAAGATATTGGCGAGTATCGCTGTAAACTTCCAGCACGAGCTGGAAGTCAAAGAGAGGAGACACCTGAAACTGTCGCTAATCCCTGAAGGAACTGAAAGTAAACAACACATATGTTAAAAAGTGTTTCAAAACAAGAAAATGACAATATAGATGTCTAATTCCATTTCTCTAAAATATTATCAGATTGCAATTCTTTTAATGATGCCATATTCAAATTCTTATCAGGATATTAAATTATGATTGGAAATCACTTCAATCTATCACTTCTGTCCCAGAGAATGTAATAAAAGGAAGCAGTCACCCCATATGTCCACAAAGACTGGCTATGGTTTGCAAGTAAATCTCTCATTCTTCTCCTTTTAAGACCTATGTGAGCAAAGCCATATCATGGGGCTCCTGGTATTGTAGTGCTTGCTTCTGTATTTATATGTTTAAAATAATATCACCTTCAGTGAGGGCTAGAAAGAAGAATGCGAACCATTTGAATGTTGCTGTTAAAAGAGAAGATTTATACTCTAGTATTTTGAAAACACTCTACTTGTACTATAACATTCTCGATCTCCACTCCCTTACTCAGTCTAACTCTTGAAAGGAATGAGTGATTTAATCCAATTAGTCAATTTGAGAGTAATAGCTGTGTATGTCCTTTTCTCCCTCCTCTTGGGCTGCCCTCATACAGCAATGATTTTTAATACTCATCCAGGCTCATGAACCAAAGGGGGCCTACCTCAGTGTAGGTCATACCACATTTGGGGCGATTAAATCTGCCTAATTCTGGAGTACAAGATGAGAAAGCACACTTTTCTAATCTACATACAAGTCATGTTCTGCTACCAAATCAAGAAATCTTCAAACACTTCACAATGGAAAATATTTAAAAGATTACTAAAATGTCTATTGTCCATTAGTGCTTTCCTTCAACATTTTTATTCTTTTAAGAAGCTTTCTCTTCAAAACAAGCAGAGGTAACTAGAATACACTTGCATCTAAATTCAACTTGGGTTTCTATTATTGCAGATGATTATCTAGGGATTCTAAAAAAATCTAACTATTCATTTGTGTGCCAAGTTAAAAGAGTAAGTTTGCTCTACACTTTTTTTTACTTAATACTTAATTATGTTGGAGTTGTTAAAGAAACTATCAGTAATAAAGGTGATATTTTGGGCTCCATCTGCCTTTCTCTTGATTTGTTGAGAACTCAAATGAGGAAAAGAATGTTATTTTATTGGGCTCTTTCTCAGATCACAAGCTAAGGTTTAGCTAAGGCTAGAAAATAAAGGTTAGGATAGAAAAACCTTTTGACTAATCTCTAACTCTTGGCATCCTGAAACATTTTTCTCATTGCTAATTACAAAAATAAAATAAAATAAGGTTTAGCCAAAAGAAAGGAGTCCTTCCTGTGGGCAAGGTTATACATTATCCCATTTTATTTCTTCATAGTATTCATTATGTGAAATTGTCTTATTAGTTTATAGGTTTACTGTCTATGATATGATTTAAGAGTAGCAACTCTGTCCTGATCACAACTGTATTCATAGTGCTTAGAAAAGTGCCCAGCACACAGGAAGCCAATACTTATTTCTTGAAAAAATGAATTCAAACTTAAATATCTGTTAATATATGGTACTATCATTTTCCTTACCTTTTGGGTTGTAAAAAGTGATGCTATTTGTCTCTATACAGACAGAAGTTTGTGAAGTTTTCACACAGGTTGGAATTCCAATAATTTTATACTCATTTCCTATATTCATTTTATTCACTAATTCATCTAAAATTATTAAACATAAAAGAAAATGTGTTCAGTAAAAGAACCTTGATCACAAGGTTCAAAGATCTAGAACTAATAATAATTCAGCAGTTGAATAGCTGTATTTACTTTTGTTTAGTATAATATCCATAGAGAATGGCACTAATAATGTAAATTGAGGCAATTTTATTGCTGATAAATTTTGATAACTATAGGCAATGATGAATTAACTTCAAGAAGCTTGTGACATAGCAACTAGTCTCCTACAATATAGTCAAAAGGAAAAACGAGATCATTCTATTTAAGATGAAGTATCTTTGTATTAAATGACAAGAAATGTTAATAAAAATGACCTTATAGGTAATACTTTTATTTAGGAAGAAAATAATTTTAAAAGGTATTATCACTGTCTACCATATAGCCAAGGTACTTTTACATACATTATCTAATATAAACTTTAAGATAGGTATTGTTATCCCCACTTTGTATATGAAGGTACTGAGAAGTTAAGTGACTTACACAGGCTAAATGGTAAGTAGCGGAACTGAAATTCGTATCTAAGTCTGCCTATCTCTAAAGTCTAATCTCCTGCACATATTAGGTTCCTCTCTCACTCTTACAGATAAAATAAGCTTTTGCACAAGTTCAAATTTTATTTTTAAAAAATACACTAAAAGTCTTGATCCTCTACTACACAGTTAGAAGTTGGGTGGTTGTAAAGCTATGAAAGGCTTACAAAGAGGAACAAGGATTAACTTCTCTGTGAAGAAGATCAAACAGTTCTCTCTCTTACTTGCTAATCTATCATCTATCATCCATCCATCCATCCATCCATCCATCCATCCATCCATCCATCCATCCATCGAATCTATTTTAGCTCCAGAGGCCTATTGCACTAAGGGCCAAGGTAGCGTCACTTTTTGACCATCCATCCATCCATCCATCCATCCATCCATCGAATCTATTTTAGCTCCAGAGAGCATATTGGTGTACCCTGTAAACCTGGAAGGAAAGAATCAGACTCAAGAATTGAGAAAATAAAAACTCTAAACCAACCAGCCAACCAAATAATAACAATAACAAAAACAAGTAAATGATACAGAATGAATTACAAGGGGAAAATAAAAACGAATAGTTTTTCAACTGTGTCCTGGAATTTCAGAGTTTGGCGGGTGTGTCCTGAGGTGAAGGAAAGGTAAGGAGGAAGGCAAGGAGGCTGGGAAGTCTGGGTAGCTCTTTCAATGTCAACCCCAAAAGGCCTGCTTTTATTCATTTAATTTTTAAAAATTTGAGTTCTGTGTAAGAGTTTATTTGAAGAAAGGGTTTTCTACTAAAATATAAGTTGGATAGCCACTTATATTTCTACATTGTAATGTATGATTTGTATATAGTACATAACAGAAATAGTTAAAAGCATATATTTTGAAAATGGAATGCCTGAGTTTGTACCACATACTAGCTGTCTGATCTTTGACAAGTTACTTAACTTCTCTGTGCCTCAGTTACCACATTTTAAAATGATAACAATAAAATCTACTTGATAGGGATGCTGTGACTAAATGAGTTAATATATGTAAGAGTGCCTGGCACATAGCAACTGCTAAATAAAAATTATCTATTGTCATCTGGGCTTACATGCCTGCCTCATTCTTGACAGGCCATGGTGAAGGGTTTTTCTTTGAGTCTCTACTTTCTTGAGTTTCCTATACCTAGTTGACATCCAAGATCCCTCTTTCTGAACAGTTTAATTCCTCTAATTTTAGCCCAAGAAAAGAAGCTGAGCCCCATCCTCATTTTCACAGTTCTGACATCTCAGAGAAGACTCATATCTTCCCTGGGTGATTGATACTAACAATAATTTCCTCTTTCATGGCAGACTCTGTCTACTCACAGGTCTTTCTCCACACAGTTCTCAACAATGCTCATTCATTTATTTAACAAATATTTATTGAGTTTTTACTATGTGTAGTAAAAAGCCCAAGTCCTTACCCTCAAGAAACTTACATTCTAAAACAATAACCCCAATACTTACGTAAGACACACACATAGATTAATGGGAGAGCATTATCATAAATAACCGTGACCCTGAGACATAGCATAGTGCTTGGTGCACAGTGGGCATTAATAGCTTTTTAAATGAATGTTGTATGACTAAATGAATACTTGCTACATTAGCTAAACATGACTCTTTAAAACACTCAAGAATAAGAAGATATATGATTCTTAAACTACAGTAGTCCCCCCTTATCTGTGGGGGATACATTCTAAGATCTTCAGTGGATGCCTGAAAGCGCAGATAGTACCAAATCCTATATATACTATGTTCTTTCCTGTACATATATACCTATGATTAAGGTTAACTTATAAATTAGGTACAGTAAGAGATTAACAACAATAACTAATAATAAAATAGAACAATTATAACAATGTACTGTAATAAAAGTTATGTGAGTGCAACATTAAGTAAAATGAGAATTACTTGAACCCAAGCACTTTGATATCCCTATAGTCGATCTGATAACCGAGACAGCTATTAAGTGACTGACAGGAAGGAAGCACATACAACATGGAGACTCTGAACAAAAGGACGACTCATGTTTTGGGCAGGACACAGCAAGACAGCATGAGATTTCATCACACTACCCAGAAGAGTGTGCAACTTAAAACTTTGGAATTATTTATTTCTGGAATTTTCCATTTAATATTTTCAGACGACAGTTTATCACGGGTAACCAAAACCCTGGAAAACGAAACCACGGATAAGGGGGCACTATTGTACAGAAGTACAATTTATAACAAAAAAGTCAACTACAATATTTTATATATTTTATAGCGATTTGCTTCTAGTTCAAACAGAGCCTACCTCGTAGGAAAATTGTAAGAGATTGAAACCTAAATCGCTGCTTGTTAGAATATCCTTGAAAAGCATGAAGTGCCTTTGCAGGAATTATTTCAACTATCTGTTTATCTTAAGGCAAAGAGCAAAAAAAAAAAAAAGTTATTAGAATATACATTCACCTTAATTCCCACAATATCAGACACTATTTAAAAAATTGTAATTACAAAATGTAAATGCATTTTTACCACCAAGTACTCTAAATTTTCTGTCTTCCTGAAGTGAAGATGAACACAGATTACACAAAAAGTCATTTCTTATTGTTGCTGATTCTGTAGCACCAGGCACATGCACTCTTATATACTGAAATCCTGAAAGAAAACAAAGATAAGCTAAATTTGCCTTTAGATTTAGTTATCCATTTTCAATCCTTTAAAATTAATCTAATTCAAAGTACAATTAATTCATTTTTGTGTGTGGGTTCAGAGCAGTTCAATTAACAACTTATTGCATGGCTATTTCTTTTTTATTTTTGCTAACAAAAATAATTTTTATATTAAAAGGGACAAAACAACTGCATTGTACATTATATATATTATACACTTATTGTCAACAGTATGCCATGCTGAATAAAAAGGTAAAGATAGACCTTGAGCATAATCAAATACAGCTGTCTCTCTCATTCTTTCTCATATAAAATTAGAAAATCATTGTGCCATGGCTATTTCTTGCCAAACACTGTGCCAAGACACTGGTGATATGGATACTAAAACATACAATTTCAACGGCAGAGATGAGAGACGGATAATTCCAATCTGCAGTATTCATTTATGGAGTGCTCAGAGAGAAGAGCGGAGGGGAATCCAACCCGAAGAGAGGTAGGATGAAAGGAAAGAAGTCCTGGAGGAGGACTGAACTTACGCCAGAGGGTTGTGAGAGGATGTTATATGGAGTGGGAACAGCATGAACAAACACTCAAGAAACAATGTGAAAAGAACAAGCACTTCAGCAATACATGAACACCTGTTAAACTGGTGGGAGAGGAGAGGAAAATGCATTTCAAGATTATGAAAAGTAAACATAAACATTGGGAGACATCAAATTTTCTTCCATTCTTTCTATGCTATGTATAGTTTATAACTAATTATAAATGTGATCTAGGATTAAACAATAAATTGCTTAATGTTTTGATTTTACATTTTAATATTTACCTTTTGAAAGAGGGCATGCTTCATCCGAACAAAGAAATCTTGCACCTTGTGTATACTTGGTTACAGTTGTCATTGCAATCACAATTCCTTGCATCATATAAAATCTTTGAGATGTATAATCAAGTGGAAACTCACAAAAATCAAGACTATAACTTGGCAGAGGAGGTAAATGTGTTAACTTCAGCACTATATTAATCTAATAAGAACATAAAAATGGTATGAATAAAAACAGATCCAATTGGACTTGCATTACAATATATAAGTATATTTGTAGGGTAAATCAAGTAAGTGATTTGTTAGTATGAAGAACCAAAATTTTAAGCATAAGAGAAAAGATATTTAATAATAAAATTAAAGATGTAAAATCCTTATAATCTTGCATCGTAATTGAAATATTACTATGAACTCATAACTTTTCCTTAAAAATAGACATTTCCTGCCAAACCCACTGAAAAGATTTATAAAATAATAACAATCCAATAGCAGTGAACACTTCTACTGCCTTGATTGTGATCTCTAAATGTAATTTTTCACTAAAAAGAAACAGGGCTCCTCAGGGGAAATGACTGACTCAGGTCTGAGTCAGAAAAGATACCAGATAAACCTGGTGTATCCCTTGTGCCACAAACCAAGGAAGCATTAAAAACTAATGGGCTGTGTCAAAAGGAGACAGGAGCAAACTTTAGGGGACTCTCAGTAAGCAAAGGCATGATAATATAAGCATCAAAAAGAACGACAAAGATTCATTGAAATATATCAGATATATTTAAAAATTCATGAGTTCCTCATAATTAAGAAAAAAGAAAAACCAAAAACCAAAAAAAGTATTGGTTATCACTGGAGGCTGCTAGATTTCAACTCATTACTCTCTGAAAATTTATAAATGGAAATAATCAAACATTTATTCTGCCTTTCCTGTATAAATTGTTTTTCAGGGTAACCAAGTAGTTGATGAAAGAAGACTTCTCTTATAGAATAATTTCACGTAAAAAATTCGGAATGATAAAATTAGAAAAATCACAAAAACTCACTGATCAATTGTGGCATTGCTAAAATTGAGACAACAGATAGCACAGTTGTCCTAATGAAATGCAATATGAAATAACATGAAATGAACTATGATGTATTTTTGTCAAAATAAGTTTAATCTGTGTCTAAGAAAGTCTTTAGAGCCCACTTCTATTTTCCAGAAATGTGGGGTATACGAGGATAAGTTAAATACCACAAGAACATTATCAGACAAATCCAGATTATGAGACCTTTTACAGGACAATTAACTAGTTTCTTCAAAAACTCGGTATAAAAAGGGGGAGAATATGGCTCTAGGTTAAAAGAGACTTAGTGAGATATAAAAACTAATTATAATATGAAGACCTTGTTTTGATCCTGATTTGAACAAATCAACTGTGAGACATTCTTGAGACCCTGATTGGGTAAATTTAAATGTGGACTGGATATTATAATGATACCAAAGAATTACTGTTATCTTTGTAAGGAGTGATAATGGAATTGTGATTATGTAAAAAAATTGTCCACAAGTTTTAGAGGTTGATACTGAAGTATGTAAGGGAGAAGTAACAAACTATCTAGGATTTGCTTTTAAATTATTTCAGAAAAATACTGATAATGCAGGTATAGCAAAATACTTTAAATTATTAAATCTGAGTGATACATGGAAGTTCATTATATTATTCTCTTTATTTTGGGGTCTGTTTGAAATGTTTTATTATTAAACTGTTTAATGTTATAAGTGATAATAAAGGAAATAAAGATGCTGATGTAAGATATTCCATTGAACTTTGAAAAAATGTAATCTTTTTAAATAAAGAATATAAAAATATTTATTTATAAGTCATCTGGAAACTATTGTACCTTAGTTTTATTCGTTAAATTTAGCAAAAACTTACCTGATTTTCAGTCTGTAATTGTCCAATTAATGACAGAGTCTTAACGGCAATAAAACACACCTGTGATTTCAAACACACAAACAAGTTATCAAAAATTTCATGCGGCATAAAATTATTTCTTTCTTTAACTTACCGATTGAAAGACTTGAGAAGCTTCTAAAGGTTGGTGTAAAATGTGATTTCCAAGTTCGGTATCTAATTCAACAACATCAGAAGGATTTATTAAAATATTGAATCGATAGACAGCGTAACTTTGTTTCAAATCTGTAAAAACACACAAATATAAAAATGAGGACAGTTATATATAGGAATTTGTTTTAAAGTTTCTAAAATATAATCACCTTTGCTGAACATACCATTGTAATACTTGCAATCATCTATAAACTTCTGGAGACCTCCACTTTTGTCAAGATAGATAAGGGCTGCCTCTTTCATTTTTAGAGTTGACATTTTCTCCTAGTTAATGATTCTCCTCTATTACTAACTGGTTAAATCACAAATGCTGGTGAAAAAGTACAGATGATGAAACTCATAGAAAAGATGAGAACATCTAGAAATAAAATAAATAAAAATTTACATTTGAAGCTCTCTAATGAACTTTACATACTATGAAACTTAAAACTGAGAGTGAAATAAAACAAAGTAAAATTCCCAACTTTAAGAAATTCCTACCCGAAGGGAAACAAAACTTTTTCTTTTGCTAAATAACATTTTTATCAACACTAGGTTATTAGATTTTCTACAGATTACAAATTTAAGAACAGGAGCCTCAAATGTCCCTTTACAGATTAGGTATTCAAAAAAAATTATGCTTGAAATAAATATTGGATAATGAGGTCCCCTTACAGGCATTCTTTAAAAAATGAAAGCGGTAAAAGTTGTTTCATAAATTCAATCTAGGTAACAAAGTGTAGTTAACCTTAGAAATCCAAGAACTTGATTCTAAACCCAGCATTTCCTATGGGGAAATCACCTGACCTCTCTTGGTTCAGTATCTTCATCTGTAGAAAATGAAGTTGTATTAGATAAGGCTCTGGCATTAGTTTTCTATCAATGAGCAACATAAAACATTAAACCATTGTAATGAGTAAAGAGTAGGATATGTAAAATTCATTTAAAGACAATAAACACTAATTGGAAACAACATATGCCAATAATTGTATTAAGTGCTAGGGTTAATATGATTAAGATTGGATCCTGACTTCAAGGAGCTGCCAATTTAGAGGTCAGAAATAATGACTGTCACATTTATTTATCATCAAATATTTACTGGGCATTTACAATTTACTGGGTACCAGACTGTCCTAGGCACTGGAGATACATGAGTAAAAAATATGGTCTCAGAAAAAGTACAGTGAGGAATGAGATATGTAAAAAATTACAACTTACGTGCTATAAACGAAATATTAATGTACTATTTAGCATGTAACATGAAATAGTTCACAAAATTTGGGGTCATCCTTATGTAGGGGCTATAATTTTTTCTATTGTTTTTGGACATTTTAATATGGAGGGGTCATCGAGAAGCAATGAAATTCTACTTAAGGGTGACATTTGATAGATGATTAAGATTTCACTAATTGAAGGATAGGTGAAGAGTGGAGAGACAGTGTTCCAAAGACCTACACTATTGAATCCATATCCCTTCTACTTGGAGTTCGGGTTGCTTTCAAAAAAAAAAAAAAAAGTAATTGACTGTTCCTTTTTACTAGTATATAGTGGAGAAAACTTGAGTTTATTCCTCTGAGGCCATTAAGTCCGTATAATAACCTTAAAGTGTATTTTATGTTCAGGACGTTACATCTGTGCTTCATTAGAACACAAGGTTTCTGGGACTGAAGGAAGGCAGGCTACTGATAACGAAACGAAGACGAGGCATCAGTCTTTAAGCAAGGGAGTGGTATAGTCAGATTTTTATTTTGGAAACCGATGCCTTCCGCTCGTGTGGAATGTGGGTGGAAACAAAGGAAGAGTCAGTAATGTTTCTAGCTAGCGAGAGTCCTAAGAGAAAGTTTGCTCAATCTGGGCTATGAAATGGAATGGAGAAGATGGATTCTAGACTTTTAAAGATTTCACACTGGACTTGGTGGCCACCAGCCTGTGAGTTTTCCACGTGGGTGTGGGTGGATGTTGATGTTCTAATGGAAATATGGAACCCTGGAGAATAGGAAAATGATGAAATTCATTTGAGATATTCTGACTTTGACGGGTTCTTGGGACACCCAGATTATAGGTGCTGGGGCGACGTGAACCAGGGCCCGGAATTGAGTAACTTTTAAAAAGCTAGAGATAAAGCATTGGGTACCAATCATCTGTGTAAAGCGGCCGTCCTGGGCGTGGATGCATTTTCAAGGAAGGGAAAAGTGGAGGAAAAGACATGGAAACCTGCGGAAAGCATTAAATAAGCGAACGCGGATAAAATTCTACCAGCCTTCCCACAGTCTAAAGAACCCAGGTGTTGGTTCGCTTGGAACAGGCGCAGGTTGTGTCTCCGCGCCTGGCCGCGATGGCAGGAAAACACCTCACAACCAAAGCTGCTGAAAGCGAAGCCGCCTCACACCCTGGGATCCAGGGCCCCTCCCATCCACAGGTCCACCTCCGGTACCGCCGACCCCGCCCAGGAGCGCGTTACACCCACGCTGGCACCCACCGAGTTCCACCAGTCGCGCGCCACCTGGAGCCTGCACCCAGGGAGGCCCTCGCACGCATGCGCGCACCTTCAGGCCGTTGGCAGCGCGAGGGCTGCCGGGAACCGCGCCTCCCAGTCACTAGGCAA
>NW_006443225.1:10725440-10727109 GCF_000325575.1 Pteropus alecto | reverse complement strand
CTCTCCCTGGAAAGCACAACAGAGAAAAAGAAACCTTCGGTTTTCCTTATCACAGGACAAGGGTGCCCCTGTTTGTTTAAAAGCTCACTAAAAATTTTCCTGGTGGGAATGCAAAATGGTGTATTCAATTTGGAAAACGTTCCGGGACTACCCTAAAGGACATATTTACTATGTATGACCCAACAATCCCAAGCTACATATTTATACATTGCACATAGATGTGTGAGAGAATTTGAAACATGTTGACACAAAAATTTACACATGAATATTCATAGTATTATTAATAGTAGCCAAAAGTAGAAACAACTGATGAATAAAACGTGGTATATCCATACAATGGAATGTCATTTGGTCATAAAGAGGAATAAAGTACTAATAATACATGTTGCAACACTGGTGAACATTGAATACGCTACCTTGAAAACATTACGCACAGGGAAAAAAGCCAAATACTGTTATGACACTGTTTATATGAAATGTCCATAATAGGCAACTCTGTACAGAAAGTTGTTTTCCTCATATAGATCTTGTACATAATTTGATTTCTACCTAAGGATTTATTTGGGAGGGGGAGGGGGGTTGCTGATGTAAATGGTATTTCTAATTTCAATTTTTACTTGTTTATTGCTGGTAAGAAAGGAAATGACTTTTGTGTATATTAACCTTGTATCATGCAACCATGCTATAATCACTTATTGGTTCCAGAAACTTAAAAATTCTATTGAATTTTTACATATATATTTATGTCATTTGCAAACAAGGACAGTTTACTTGCTTTTGATATCTAATTGAAGCATATCACTAAGGGATATCTTACTAAAGCAAGTGTTAAGTGTTCAATGTCAATGTATCATTAACAAAGTTATAATTGTTGAATTATTACTATCACCAAGGCATAATATAAAAATTCAACACAGCAAGGCTATATTAACTACTATCTGGAAAGAAGTGAAAAATATCCACTTATGGATATTTTGTGACAATTTCAATGGGTCTGTTTTCTGTATATAAGCCACCTGGATTCCATAACTAATAAAACATAAAAATATTTAAATATTGACAACTTATTGTAGACTTTCTCACAAAGATTTAACTAATGAAGTGGAAATCTCTGCTCCCTAATAAAGTGAAGATGATAAAAATGTTAGAAAAAAATAAATCTACAGTACATTCTTATAAAAAGAATTTACAGTAAAAACTTACAAGTTACATTTGAATGCAAGATTTCTAAAATCAAGTGTCTAGTTCTTCCATTAAGTGGGATTATGTAGTGATATAATTCTTTGTTTTACATTATTCCATTAAGATTCATATGATGATCTATCATTTTTAGTGCAATATGTAAAAATAATTTATTTGTAGGACCCTTTGGCTACTTCATTGCTATATCGCTCTAAACTTATACTTCTCTATTGGCTTGTTTCTTTGTGTAATATTGCTTATTCTCTACTATCTTGATTGTGGGTAAATTATTAAAAAGTTACATTTTGAGACAGCTATTATTTCTTTGACTTAATTACCTCTGTAAAAAAAATAGGTATAATACAAAGAAATAGTAAAATGAGACATATTTTGGGGTAGGAGTCCTTTCAAGTACTAAGAAACATGTACGTTTAAAGGATTACAAATAGGTGATTTCACAATATTGGTAAGAAACCAAAAATGCTAA
>NW_006443225.1:10716399-10725330 GCF_000325575.1 Pteropus alecto | reverse complement strand
GTGAGTTAAGGAGAGCAAAAGTGGCATAGAAAGCCAATTTTTTTTTTTTATAGCAATGAATCCTTTTGAACATCTGAACAAAGCTATGTAGCACTCCCTGCCCCAAGTCCATTCGATTTACACACAAAACTTGGCATATTATTTCAAGGTACTCAAGCCATGCAAAACTCATCTCTGTACAGTTAAGGGTTTCCTATGAACAATCACATTAGGATATGGAAGAATCTAGTAATTTTATGTTTGTTCAAATATTTAATTAAAATTTTACTTTTCTGTCTCACGTATATAAATAATTCATTTTGTAATGACTACTCTAACCATCACCAATTTTAATTTAAAATAATGACAGGCATTAGATGATCACTAATCTTTTTGCTAGTTTTATTATACTATATGAGATTTTTCTTGCAATCAAGAATCATCAGCATTCTATTTTAAATTTGTCCTTAAATATATACAATATTGCACTTTAATTTTTGGCAGTTTAAGGAGCGGCTGAATTAAAAAAAATCATACAAGAAACTGTAGTCTTTATTTTGCTTTATAATAAGCAAGAAGCTTTATGTAAAGCAGAACTTACAGTAGTGCCAAAAAAAAAACCAAATATTTACAGTGTCGCTATTAGTCTTACCTCTGAAGGAAGATTCAGTGTATTGAATGCAAATATTAATCTAACAAAAGCACATTACCCTCCCTCCATTCTGCTGAACATTTTTAAGCCAAAGGGTACTGGTGTGAAATGCTTCTGTGATTTCTTTCTCAAGAGAAAGTACATAGAAAGAATGCTTGTTCTTGAAGCATCTAAACTGGGTCACTAAACTCTTTCATAATGTTTCCTACAAGATTTGAAAAATCTCTAAACTAAAAATGAGAATTCCAAGATAAGCATTTTTTTTTTTTTTAGTTTTTCTGAAGTTATTCTCTTTTACAATGACAAGTACACAAGTTAGTTGGCTTTTAGTATGACTTTATGTCATTTTCTTATATATTTTCTGAAATACATAAGATACTGGCTAGGTATCTGCCTGAATTATTTTTAACTTTTGTTACACTGTAGTGAAACTGTATACATTTATATTGACCCCGTATTTGCTATTCTACTTTTTACTTCCCAATTAGGTAAATACAATAGAAAGCTCAATATTTTTCACTTATCAACCAATTAGGGAGGCAGTTTTGAATAGCTATTTTCAAAACTAAATACCCAGATTTAGGCCTACTTATAACAGTATATTGAACATTCAAAAGACCAAAAAGAACATAAATAGAATGTATTTATAATATAAATACACGAAACAAAGACATTCATTTTTGGCACCACCTAAAAAAAATCCAGCAGTACTTTATTACCCTTCAGATCTTTGGAAACACTTAAAATGTCTAACTATTAAACTTTTACTTTTACTCTGGAGAAAAAATAATTCACAAATTTCAACTGGTATTTCCAAAGCAAAAGATTTTCTTTTGTTATTTCTTAATTTGATCTGCAGAAAGACCCATTATTTAATGAACAGCCAATGTATTAACTATGCTTTTACATTTTAATCCTACCAAGAACTGATTATGTCAAACAGTGATTTATTATGGACATATATGGTTTCTTCTTAGACAACCATGTACCAATTGCATAGCTCTGATCTGAGAACAAAGGTCAAAGTAGAGAGTTACAAAGGCATTAATATATGTTAACTGAACTGAAATAAACTGTTGAAAAACAGTCTATCTTGGGTAGATGTTAGTGTAAACTTAGAGGGAAAAAAACAGTCATTAGCAAAAAACTTTTCTTTAAAAATAGGTTAATGCTAAGAACAACAGCTTTTAAAATTTCTGTTTAAAAATAAGCTTAATAAACAAGAATACAAATTTTCATTCAAAACTTAGCTCTTTGAAATGCCCTATTTTCTTGCATACAGCAGAAAATACATTTTTCAGAGTAAACATTACATGTAAAAATGAGGCACTAGTTTAAACATATTCGAATATGTTCACACAAACAGGAGTTCCAGTCTCAATCGTAGGCTTATATTTGCTTAATGGTTTCCGGATGGCAAACTGTTCACAAAAATAAGTCTTCTGAAGGAGGTGCGTAAGAAAAACCAACGAATGCATCATCGGCCTCCAGTACGCTGGCGTTCACTATAGAATAGTCAGAAGACACACACACAGAATATGGAACTGTTTCTTCCGTAAATACTGCATCAAAGTTCCTGATATCATCTGGTCCTGCCTAAAATATCAAGAGCACATTATTATTCAACTTAGCTTTTTTCATTAATTTAATCTTTCATTAAAATCCCTTTATGAATTTGTATATTTATTCCTGACAAGTTCAGATGTCTTCTTAGCTTCATCATTGCTTTGAAATATTTTCTGCTTTTCCTTCCCTGATTTTTATTATTCAGGTGAGGTCCTTCTAACAGGTAAGGTTCTTATTGTTGGGTTGAGGGGAGGGGAGCTAAGGGTAAGGAAGGCTGGCATAACCAGAGTCCTTACCTATGTTCATTTGAATCGTGGGACCTGCAACTGACCTCCCTTTTCTCTCTCTATCCATCACATCTAAGTTTAGAAAAGGGGTTCAGGTGGGCTTTCAGGATTGCCTTTCATATTTGAGGTTTCATAAAAAGCCTGCCATCCAGTTTCTCAATTCTAGATAGGTGAAGCTTTTTGACGAAGAAATGAAGGGGTCTTCGAAGTAAAATTGTGAAAGGTGATTCTTTTTGTGCTACAAAGGTCACTAGGCATTCAGCTATGACACCTTAGGTCTAGAGGCCTAAGGAGACCAGGAATGTGGGAAACGAAGCATGGGGTCTGCTAAGGCTTGAACGCAGTGGTTCTTCATCTTCCTTTACAGATCTGATACAAGCTAATGAACTATCCCCTCCAATGCATTTAAAGATAAAAACTGGGTTACAAATTCAGGTGAGTCACTGTTGAAGCCCAACCCTGAAGCCCTAGCCAGCTCTGCTCTAAACGATGAGAATACTTAAAACGTTCAAGCCACAATGTCTAACTAAGGCGAACAAATAGGAACTCAGAGCAGATGTTATAATCCAAGGATACAGTTAGCCTGCTAGGTCTACAAACAGCAGAGCAGAGCCCAAGGAAACCCAGGATGCTAGTCCTTCCATGTGAGAAATTCCCTCACCACGGAGGAAAAAGAATGCTAGAAATTATATTTATGTATATTAAAAATGTCATCAAGTTCTTTCATATAACCCCAGAAAGCATGGCTTCTGGAATAACAAAGGTTTGAATTCTGGCTGTGAAATCTGCTAGCTATAATTCTTTATATAAACTGCTCTAACTCTGTGAGTTTGTTTCCTCTCCTATAAAATAGGAATATTACCACCTTCCTGTTTAGGTTGTTTGTTAGGATTTGATGTGTTAATACATAAAATTCCTAGAATCTGACATGTAGCAAGTGCTCGATAAATGGTGGCAAATGCTCTTTTACTTGACTTTGTAAATATTTTGAGAAAGCCCTTACGGCTCATGGCTAGCACTGACAGGGACAACACTGGATGGCTCATGTGGAGAGTGAGAGCTCTGTCTTCAAGGCACCCCGGCTCAAATTCTAGTCCTGCAACTTCGACTAAATTCTGGGCAAGTTATTTAGCTTCTCTGTGCTTAAGTGAACTCATCTGTATTATGTGGAAAACAACGGTACTATTTCATAAGACTGTTGTCAGAGTTAAGTAACAGGATGTAAGTATTGAGAAGAAAATATATACTTTATCCTGCTCTAGCTAACTTTTGATCTTTGTTAATCTGTTAGGTGAAAAATGGTGACTGTTAGGGTTTTGTTTTGCATTTCTTCAACTGTCAGTAAGTTTGAACATCTTTTCATATATTTAAAAGCCATCTGTATTTTCCTGTAATTGCAATTATTTTGTGTCTTTTGTCCATGTTTCTACTAGTCATTGGTCTTTTTTCTCACTGATTTATAAGAATGCTTTATGTGCTAAGGAGATCTTCCCCAATTTGTTATTTTCAGTATTTTTTTCATGCAGACATTTCTAAACTTAGGGACTCCTAAGTCTTTAATGTACTCAATGACACACTGATTTGAGGATAACTAATCTCAGTAAGCTCTCAAAGAAAATAAAATTATTCTTAAAGATCCTAAGTTCTTATTGAAGACTCTAGAAATTAGGGACAGACTGTCCCTAATGGAGTCACTTGTAAAACAGTCATTTCTGGATGAACTACATGAAATAAGTCAATCTAGAAAAATTATTATGTTTATAGGTGTATGATATCACACCTATTAATACCAGCTATGGGATATGGATTGAGGTGAACCTTTAATAAAATCTAAGTAGGTTAAATAATACTCACTGTCCTGAAGTGATTTTCTTATCCTAATCTGACTTATTAAAAAAGTTATTTCATGAGTTTCACAGTAATTCCACAAAATTTAAATAAAAGAAAAATGAATTCACCTATGATCTTGCAACCCCAAATCAATCTTAGTTTATTTTCTCTTCCTGTCATTACCCATTATTTTCACTGCTGTAATTATAAGTCACAAAATTGTAATTACCATAATAACATTTAATATTACAAGGATTTTTCAAGTATCTGCTCATTTTTATGTTATTAGTATCATTTATTTAACATGAATAGGTAACAGACCATAAGAGAGCACAGAAAGAATAATGACTTTGGAATCAGGCACAGATTTGAATCCTTGCTCTGCTATGTGACAGCTCTGAGTTTCCCTTCATAAAACAAGTATAATAAGAATAGTAATAGCAGTAATTTGGTAGCTTATTTGAGGAATAAATTACATACTGCAATGCATAATAAGTACATATGCTTACATAGATGAAGCTACCAATAGTAACATCATCATTGACCTAGGGATGATTATTTACATTTTCCCTATTGTTATACACTTATTTCCAAACATTTTCGTCATTGTTAATATTGTAAACAGGTCTTCGATGCAGCTTTTCTGCTTTAAAATAAAAATTATTTTTAGGTAAAATGTTTCTTTCCATCAGTAGATTTAACATATGAAACTAACACGAACATTTTTATAATACTGTCTTACTGTTTTCCAGAAAAGAGGTTTACAATTTATATCACCATTAATGTTTGCCTGTACCTGGTTTTATATGAATCTAGAAAAAACTGTGCATTAGTGTTACTTAAAATATTTGTTGATTTATAGGTATGAAAATGATACCTCATAGTTACTTTAATTTGCATTTATTTTTCTTACCCATTGAGCTCATCTCTTTCTTGTTCATGCTCTAAAGAAACACTTCACAATTACTGTGCTGAAAGATATTTTTACCAATCTAATGTAACTATAATCTTACTGGTCATCTTGAAGTTCTCAATTGTACCAGATAATCCTGAGTAAAGCATATTTCACAGATATTTAGGTACTGATTCAATTTCATCCAGACTGCCAAAATTATGATAAGCTACAGTTTTACATTTCACTATTTTATAAAGGACTTGGATATACTTACCACATTAGGATTAAAAGGTGGTGGAATCTTCTTTTGTACAAGGTCAGTCCAGCTGAGTGATTCAAAAAAGGGATGATTCTGAATTTCAAGCTAGAATATTAAAGAAATATATATATATTTTTACTAATGTTGAAGAATATGTTAAGTACTCACTGAAGAATTTTATGAAGTCAAACCATTACCACTTTGTCTCTCAAAAATCTTCTTAGATACATGTTTACATTATTCATGTGGCAAGATGGTGCAGCAGAAAGACTACCTGAGCAGACATGACGATTATATCCTTTTCAAAGTCACAGTTTCTTCATAAGTAAAATGGGGTTAACATTTCTGCCCTAGATACTTCACAGGTTGTTTTAAGGATCAGTGGAAAATATAGAAATAAAAGTGGTATGAAAAGAAAAAAAGGACTACATGGGCACAAATAATTATTATTATTATTTGTTATTATTATTATTATTATTATCATTATTATTTTTTGAGTGGGGGAGGTAAAGAAAAAGTTAGGAAAGGAAGTTTTACACACTGGGCCAGAGGTAAAATCAAGGTGATATGTTCACTACCAAAATGTATTCCACTCTGGGTCACTATTAAAAGTTGGCACAGTATTTATTCCAGCTTTTATTTTTTTTTTTTTGTCTTCCTGCAAGGTGCAATGAAAGTGTATAAAGTAAGATCTAACCTTACTTTATGGTTTGGTGGGTTTAAAAAAGACTTCTTAGAGAAAGTGATGTCTGATCAGAGTTCTGAAATATGAGTAAGAATTAGCCAGACAAAAGAATGAGTTATGTGAGATACAAAACAGAAAATGACAAATGAATAAACAAAACAAACAAACTCATAGACACAGACGACAGAAGGGTAGTTTCCAGTGGGGTAAGAGGGAGGGTGAAGAGGGTAAAGGGGGCCAAATATATGATGACAGAGGGAGCCCAGACTTCGGGTGGTGAGCACACAATACCATATACAGATAATGTAGAACTGCATACTTGAAATGTATATAATGTTATTAATCAATTTTACCCCCCAAATTTTTTTTTAAAAAATGAGGGAAGAATATTCCAGGTAGAATATGAAGGCCCCAAGGTGGCAAAAAGGTTAGTTTGGTCAAGAAAATGAGTCCAGTATGGTTGTAGTACAGGGAAGGATGGGGACTGTCACACAAGATGAGGCTCAAGAGGTAAAAGGGCCATGTCATATGGGCCTGTATTAGAATTTTAGATTTTATTCTAGGGTTATAGGCAGCCATCAAGGAGTTTTAGGTTGAAGAATGTCACAGATGTGTGGTGTTTTGGGTTTTTTCTTAAGACCACTCAAACTGCAAAGGGAGAATAGACTGGAGAGTCGTAACCAGATAAAGGAAAAACAGCTACTGTTATGGCGAAACAAAATGAGAGTGTTAGGAGAAGAGTAGTAACAGTGGGCACAGAGAGAAGTGTCTGGATACAGGAAAGACTTAGGGAGGCAGACACACCAGGACGTGGGTGTCTGCTGAATATGGAAGTAAGGAAGGAAGAAGAGTCAACAATGACTCTCATGATCACGCTCGGTGAAATAAGTCAGATGAAAAAGGACAGGAACCATATGATTTCACTAACATGTGGGATATAAAACAGAAAGCAACAAATGAACAAACAAAATCTCATAGCCACAGACAACAGTACGGTGGGTACCAGAGGGAAAGGGGATGGGGGAGGAAGAGGAGGTTAAAGGGGATCAAGTATATGGTGACAGAACTTTGGGTGGTGAGCACACAATGCAATATACAGATGATGTATTATAGAACTATACACTTGAAACTTCTATAATCTTATTAACCAATGTCACTCCAATAAGTTTAATAAAAAATGTTTGAAAGTAGTATTAGGAAAAAATTTGATTTAATTATTTGCTATATTAAATTTATATTTATAGAGAATACTGATATAGACAGTTAAAAACAAGTACAGAAAAGAGTATATGGTGTTCCCATTTGAGTAAAAAAAGTTGGTGGGGAGGAGATGAGTATTATGGGTATTTGCAGAAAGGATAAAAAATAGAAAAAAATATTGATAGTGATGACTTCTGGAGAATGAGATAGGGATCTAGGGTGGGAGGCTATATTTTTCACTTTGCACTCTGAAAAATTCTTTAAATTTTTTTACATGTATCTTCTTAACAAAAATGCCAATAAATAAATACATGCATGTTTTTAAAAAATAACTCTCAGATTTCTGACCTAAGAATCACAGAAGGAAGATAGCAGGAGTTCGATTTAGAAGATGCTGTGTTTGCGGTACCCTCAGGAAATCCAAGGGGTGGTGCTGAACAGGCAGGTGTTACATGAACCCAGAGTTCAGAAAACAGGTGTGGACTGAAGATAAAAACGTGTGAGACAAAGACACATTGGTAACCAAAGCCACAGGGCCAAGTGACATTGTTCAAATGAGAGCAAACAGAAGGAAAGATTGTTTTAGGACAACCACGAGGAACTGCAATACTTAACAGTCAGGCTAAAGTGGGGAGCTCACAGAGATTACGGAGGAGGGCCTAGAAATAGAGAGAGAAAAGCACAAGATGAGTGTGTGCTCTTGCAGCCTAGGGAACAAAAGAGCGTTGGAAATTTAAATGCTGCCGACAGCGCAAGCTGAGGAATAGAAGTATTCAGCAATTCTAGTAGCTATTTTGTGGTAAACTGAGAAATGAGAAAGGATTGGGAAAAAGAGAATGCATATAGAAACTTTCAACAAGTTTGGCTATGAAGGGAAATTTCAAGAGAGTATTACCCTGCAGGATGGCAGGATTGAAGGTTTTTTGGTTTGTCTTAAGAAGTAAGAGACGTGACAATGTTTAATTAACTAAGTGGAAGAAACTAGAACAAAAGTGAGCAGTTATCTGTGCACGAAAAAGCTTGCAAAGGATGCCCTGTGAGGGGCTGGGATCCAGCACAGGTAGAAACTGACCTTTTCCACTATAACAGGAAGAAGGTAACGACAGGAGCAGATGCATGTAGGTCTGCAAACTTGACAGCAAGAAGCTCAGTTAGTTCTGCTCTGCTGACTCTATTTTCCGAAACTCTATAATAGAAGGCAAGATCATCTGCTAAAAGTGAAGAAGAAAAGGCATCTGGAAACCTGGCGAGAAGGTCTGAAATAGTTAACATAGAGAAGAAGAGAGAAAGCTGGAGAAACCTGGGGCACCACCAGGCAGTGGTGACGCACAAAGACCTTAATGGCTATGACTTCGCGGTGCTTCCAATATGCCCACGTGACACTGTGATTTATAATATGAAATACGTACTTCGTCACTTTCTGGCAGAGTTCCCAAACCCCTCGGAATTTCCTAAGTGATGACAGCAACTCTGGTGTCTCTTTTTATGTTAATGAGGTAACTTTTGGACCCCAGCCAAGGATGGGGGCTGGTTGCCAGGAGAAACAATCTTGTGATTAGAGTTAAAACTTTCAGTCCC
>NW_006443225.1:10699547-10716211 GCF_000325575.1 Pteropus alecto | reverse complement strand
GGGAAAGAGGTTGGAGGTTGAATCAATCACCAATGGCCAATAACTTAGTCAATCATGACTACATAATGGAGTCTCCATAAAAAGCCAAAAGGACATCTCATTGGCCCATGCTGGGGAACCGGAATGCTTCCATGTGTCATTGTGCCAGGCCTCAAGCTCCATGAGGACAGAAGCTCCTTTGTTTGGGACCTCGCCCTCTGTATCTCGTCATCTGGCTGTTGATCTGTATCTTTTAATATCCTTTGCAGTAAATCAGTAATATAGTAAATAAATGGGTTTTGAGTTCTGTGAGTTGTTCTAGCAAATTAATCAAACCCAAGGAGGGAATCGTAGGGAACCTCTGATATGTAGCTGGTCTGTCAAAAGCACAGGTAACAACCTGGGCTTTTGATTGGTGTTTGAAGTAAAAAGTGGTCTTGTGGGACTAAGCCCTTCACCTGCGGAATCTAATTCCGTCTTCAGGTGGACAGTGTCAGAATTAAACTGAATTTTCAGACACTGCTGGTGTCTGAAATTTAGCTTGTTGGTTTGGTGAAGCCTGCACACACACGCACACACACGCACACACGCGTCGGAATTGGGTCTGGGAACGCTTTTCAGCCCAGTTATGCAACTTTCTTCAGTTCTGTTAAGCAGTCCCAGAGATGACGAATGGATTTCTCCATGACTGCAATTTCTATCAATGAAATCAATAAAAGCACCGAAGGGCAAGGAAGCGCGAAATAGCAGCAAGACTGACTGAAACAAGGGACTGTGGAATCCCAGACAGAGAGAGAACAGACGAGAGAGCCACCTGATGGACTGGGGAGTATAGGAGAGAAAAATCAGTAGCAGAAAAGTTTATCATTCCCAGCTCAAGTTCAAGATTGATAAACAGCCATTGGGTATTTCTGGGAAATTTAATTGAATTTAAAAGTTTATGTTCGACAGTTTGTGAATTTACTGACAGAGTAACATAACACTGGTAACTACACTAGCAATTTAATTACCCTGATTAAAAAAACGTAAAACAAAAAACCCTGCAGATTCCATAATTATCTCAAGGCGGTGTCTCCAAATTCTTAGGAAAAAAAAGTGATTTAATGTTAGTTCGAGGCAAAAGGCATTACCTCATGCAGTCAGGAGGCACTTAAATTCTTGTTAAACAAAATGATCTGAAAGTTTAGGTAATCAAAAAAAAACATATGCCACACATTTTTAAAAAGGAGAGAGAGGAGGAAAAATTCTAATAAAAAATCGAATAAATAAGAGTGTGAAAGCTGGATGTGGGGGATGGAGAGGAGAGGATCAAACTGTTATGGAGGTCAAGTGAAAGAAATGTGCGAGCGCTTTAAACTGTACAGTTCCATACAGACACACTGGTGAAAACTGTCGGGTGCTCTTCTTAAGAGCTGTATTCATTCCATTAAATACAACATAAAATAAGGCTTTATCTTCAAATTATAAACAAGCTTAAATAAAGCGGATACTGGGAAAGATATACATACAAAGTCTTCTTTGGCACCAAGTCGATTTTGCCTGTCTTTTTCTAGGAGTTCTTCCAGAATGGACCAGGCTGTAAGGCTCACTCCTGGCCTCAAATTTAGGGGCTTGTGAAGAATATTGTCATACATTTCAGCAACATCTCGGCAATAAAAAGGAGGCTGGGGAAAAATAAGCAAAATAAAGACAATGTTAACTAAACTATGCTAAGATGTTTACATTAAAATACTTGGATTTGGCTTTGATCTACAGGAAGCCGACTGGGTCTGGACAACTGCAGAAATGTGCAGGCCTCTTTGAGTGCGTGTGTATTGGCAGTGTGGCCTCTTGAGGAGGAAGTGATTCTAAAACCCAAGAGCTTATTATATGTTCATTGAATAAATTAAGGTCAGTCTGTTCAATAACACCTTGTAGAGAAGTCAACTACCGACCACATCACAGGCACAATGATAGAATTATTGGAAATAGAGATCCAACACTGATGCAACATTACGTGATTTCTTGATTCTTGAGAATAAACTAATTAAAACAGATTTCTAGTAGAGATGGAGATCTGAAGATACTACGTCTTCCTAAGTACTGTCAGTGACAGCATTATGAGTGTACTCTGCAGAATTAAAATTCTACTGTCACTCAACATAGCATTAGCCAGTTAAACATAGAGTTAAAAGTTTTAAAGTAAAAATAATTTTCAAAGTTAAGGGAGTTATAGGCTAGTCACTTTTTTTTATAGGAAAGAAAAAACTTTTTATTTTTTACTTTTTAAAATCTAACTTCATTTTTAAATAGTTAATGTAAGTCTCATCAATGGATGTTCCCTTTTGAATCAACTGAATTTTATATATGATATTTTATACTTTCAAAGTCCACTAAAGAAAGTCAAAGGATTTGGAAATATCAAGAGAACAAATACCCAACACTTAAAGAAAGGTATAAAGTGGTTATCAGGTAGGTGTTCTAAGTCACCAGCATAACCAAAAACTACATCTCTTCTCAAGTGGACCTCGGTCAAAGGCAAAGAAAAGACAGTGCGGGGGGCCATAGAAGTTTGACGGTGGTATTTGGCTTGCTGGGGGCAGCACCACGTGGGAAGAGAGGGTGGTTCCCAGCCCGACTGCTGGACACTCAAAGGGAGCCTAGAAACTATTCTGAATATTTCAAAAAGCCTAAAGAAAAACATACATTATTCCTATGAAGATATGTAAGCTAATTAAAATGCCTAAATTGTTTGTTTTGGTTGGAATGATATTAACTCAATGTAGGAAAACAACTTTACTCATGCTCATCAGAAGCTCTGGCTGGCCTTCTATGTCTTTAATAAAAACTGGGGAAACTAATGATGTAACAAAGATCACTTCTTTCCAATGGAATCTTCAAGATGATGTTTTGGTGAAGAGAACTGAGGGTTCCCAGTGATGAAGAGAGTGTAGTATCAGTATATTAACTAAAGCCTATCAAAACAAGATACAAGGCAAAAGCCAAAAGGCATTACAAATGCAAACACAAAATTCTTTTTTCTTCTCATTTCTTTGAAATCAGGCAGAATGATGATTGGGGTAAACTGAATTAATGTTAAAACTAGGTGTCTATTCTTTTAAAATGTGAATGGGATGAGAATACCTAAAGTGATTACTATAAAAGAGAAATAATTATATTAAAAAATTAACAACAAAATGAAAAATTTTTCTTTTTGTGCAGATCCCTAATGTGGTTTTGGATTCATCTAACCAGGGTACTACTGCTCTCTTAGTGTTATCTAAGAGTCCACATGATTAGTAAAAGGGATAAGAGAGAAAACTCAAATCAATTATAATTATTGGAATAATAATAAGAGTAGAAGCGCGTACCAATCCGTACAGCATTTCATACAGAACCGCACCAAGGCACCACCAATCCACAGTATTGTCATAGGGCTGTTTTCTGATGACTTCAGGTGCAAGGTACTATGGAGAAAAAATTAAATATTAGAGCAGCTCAATAACCAATTCAAGATAAAATTTAGGAATAAATGAGAAATTTATCTAATTTTAGGTGTTACTATCATACTAAAAACATATTATCTAGATTTTCAAATAGTTGGGTATTCTCATTCTATACCTATGGTTCCTCAGCATCGACTGGGACATTTTTCAAAGTATACATATTCAAATATCTCCCCCACAAACCGTGATGCAGTTAAGAGAAACAGAGGAGGACAGCAAATGTAGAGTCTGTAGGTAAAATAGGTATTTTGGGGTGAGAAGAAGTCTTTCACAGGATTAATTTATTTTAGAAATTCCTCTGGTCACTACTCATAACTGTTTCTCTTGAAGAAAGAATTCTAAGGTGGCAATTATAATCCATTTTTTCCTTTTCAGTGAACATATTATACAAAAAATGCTGTATGTTATTAGACAGCTATTTATATTTTAACTTGTAAAACACTCATCACCATTTCACACATATAAAATAGTAAATTTGAATTTTAGATTCCAAAATATATATTTTATCTTCCTATATGAAATAAGGAAATAGTTTCTTAAGCTTTTTCTATGTGATCTAAAGAATGGAAAGATAAATTAAAAAGATTTAATAATTGCTGATCACATTTAGATTTAGAAAAAAACTTTGTTTGCTTTCTAAAAACCACAAGTATTAGAATTTTTGTTTAACTATAAAATCAATATATATTCACAAAAAATGTTTCTTCATATATACACTAAAAAAGAATAGTTACTATTACATACAAGAGCTAGGGTTAGATTATAGAAAGAAAGAAAAAACTACATTTTAAAGTAAATGTTGTTATTTATTTATGTTACTTAAGTTTCTGATCCTGATTAGAAATCTCATGTGAGCCATTTTTTTCCCAAGCATTTTCAACAGTATTTGCCATTACTCTACGATGATGATTACGATAATGATAAAATACTACCTAGCACCTAAGATTACTATAAATACATTAAAATTAGGACAGTTTAAAATAAACTAAAAGTGTGTGTGTGTATGTGTGTGAATAACAAGGCTTTAACATAAATCATAAAGATTATTATTGTCTCAAATAGAAAGATAAATTTTCTGCTAGCTAACATGATTAAAGAATGGGAATGTTTGGGTTAATAAATTATGATTTGTGCTTCCCCTCCACCAATATCCACTGCTTTATTTTCTTCTGTTAAATAAACACTTTTTAAGAAATAGTTTAACCATACAGAAAAACAGAAAAAAATAATAGAAACCAATAAGGCTGCCACCTAAATATAGGCAATGTCAATCTTTTGCCCTATTTCCGTTAGCTTTTTTTTTTTTTTAAAAAAAAGCTTTATTAAGATACTCACACACCATACAATTCGCCCATTTAAAGTGTACAATTCAGTGACTATTTGTATATTTATAGAGTTGTGCAAACATTACCACAATTTTAGGACAATTTCATCACTGATTTGTGATTTTTTTTTAAGGATTAGAAATATAATTGAATATTTAAAAAACTCTAAGGTAAATATTAACATTGAAAACAAGCATAACATATCTTTGTTAGGTTATCTGTGGTATCTCACATGCACAGTTAAAAATAACAACTATCAATAAACTTTAAGCGTTCAGAAAGGATGATTATCAGATACTTCCAACTGGCTAGAAGCTAATATGATAGTTTTTTTTTCTGCTTTCAAATTTTGTATATGCAATTTGTGATTCATTTTTGCATTTTATACATGATTATGTGAATGGCAATGAGACATACTTCTTACCTCTGGTGTCCCACAAAATGTTGTCGTGGTGTCAGAAATAGCAATTCCTTCTTTACAAAGCCCAAAATCTGTTAAGACAACATGTCCCTGAGAAGCACAGGGGCAGTAAGATAAAACAATGCATGGACATAAATTGGCAATTTTATAAACCATTCTATTTTGAAATAATTATAGACCCAAAGAAACTACAAAAATAATACACAGAATTCCATATACTCCCCATGTACCCAGCTTTCCCTAATGCTGACATCTTATATAACTGTACTATAATATCAAAATCAGGAAAATGGCATCGATACAATATCATACTTTATTCACTATTTTGCACACATATACGTACGTGTTTTCACTATTTTGCACACATATACGTGTGTGTGTGTGTGTGTATGTTCTATGCAATAGAGATGTACAGATTGGTGAAACTACCACCGCAATCAAGACAGAGGGCTGTCCATCATCCCAAAGAAACAAAGGATCCCCTCTCTGCTACCCCTTCATCTTTGCACTCTCCTACCCTCTCCATCCCTGTGCTCTCGCGACCACTAATCCTTTCTCCATCCCTCCATCTCTATGGCTTTGTCTGTATGAGTGGAATCATTCAGTGTGGAACCTTTGAGGCTGACTTTTTTTCCACTAAGTATAACAATAAAAATTGAGAACTAGTAGGTTTTTAAATGACAATACTTACTACTGAATCCAAAAGAATATTTTCTGGTTTCAAGTCTCTATCAAATTAAAAAAAAAAAAGAAAGAAAGAAAAAAAGAAAAGCAAAACTGAATATTAACTGAAATAAAATAATACGAAGACATTTTCGCAAGTAACATTTTATTTATTTATTTATTTTCTACAAATAGTATTTTAAAAACTTACCTGTACACTATTTTGATGGAGTGCAAGTAACCCAAAGCACTGGCAATTTCAGCAGCATAAAACCTAGCTCTGTGTTCAGGAAAGGACCGTTCTCTTTGTAAGTGAAAAAACAGCTGTAAAAGGGGGAAAAAAAAAGAATATTAAGATTAATCATACATAAAGTGAAACAAATACATTCTATAACACAAAAATAGAATTCGTTTGTGTTACTTTGAACATGAGATAAAAAAGCACCACAGCACATAACTGTGACTCTCCTTTGTCTGTGTCCCAACCTAGCGATCCCTGTCTCTCTTCAACCACACCTTTCTCTCTACCCTTGCTAACTTACTCATCTCTCATTTACGTCTCAGTCCTCAATGTGGCAGTGTCCTCATCCCTGCAGAAAACCACTCTGATAAAAGATCATCGATGAAGACCAATGATCTTGATATTGGCATGTAGTTACAGTATCTTACTGGACCTATTTTGACTGTTCTTTCCTTTGGAAAAAAAATCAAATATTATCCAGAAATCGGAAACTAGTGGCTAGCACATTGAATATAAACCACAGATATAATTTATTTGAAACAATATTGTTTTTAGAAAAATCTAAATTTGGTATCTTCAGGACAAAAAAAAAAGGGGTGGGGGACAGTTCTACCCCATTAAGCCTAAATTCCAATTTTGGTAGCAAATGGCTAAGGCTAAGCGGCATCTGGACTCTCCAGTCCACTTCTTACACTTCCTAATTCTTAATTTACTTCTTACAACCTGTCCTTTAGCCATCAGGTGAAGTCTGCTCGACCTACTCTAAGTCCCTTGGCTTCTATGACAATGATCTCTCCCTTAGGTTTCCTTCCATCTTGGAGAGACCCTCCACTATAATCATAGCTAACACTGACTGCCTACTGCATCAAAGGCACAATGCTAAAGACTTTATATGATTGTATTATTTAATACACCTGTTTTGAGGTAGAAAATTAATGAGAAAGCTGAGGCTCAGAAAGGCTTGTTTATAGGCTTAGCATAAGAATTATTTGATTATACTCTACCTGGCTCCAGAACAAATATGTAGTAATATACAATAATTAATATCAAGTGTCAAGGTTAAAATGTAAATGTGAATATTAGGGGAAAATAATAGGAATAATAATAGGAAACACATAATGAAATCACATTCCTTCCATCTCTCTTTTTCTATCCTTTCTCCTGGTCTTTATTCCTTTTATATCTATTGCTTTTTCAACTTCTCCTCCACCCACCCCAATATTCTATTTTTCTCCCATCATCTTAGCCAAGTATGTCTTTTTAGAAGACAAGCCTATCTCTTTCCACCTTTGCTACTCAGTAATGAACAGTCACTGTGTAAAAAGGGCCCAGAAGCAAAGTCCTAAACAGCATGAAGAAATCACAGATGAAGCAGGAAATCTGCTGTAGGATCCATCTGCAGTTAGATGTCTCACATGACATTTCAAAGACACAGAGTGGTACTTACGTCTAGGTTAAATCCAGGGTTTAACACTCACTAGAACACTGTGATGTTGACAAAGTTACTTAACCTCTCTGAGCCTTAATTTCCTTATCTATAAAATGGGTACAAGTGTTTATCTCAAAGAATTGTGATGAACTGAAATAACACATGTAAAATAATTACAAAGTGCCAGGCCCTCAATAAATTCTCATTATATGTTAGCACTCATGCATGCATGAACTAAAATGACAACCCGAAAGGTAGGGAAAAACGTGGGGTCATCTGCATCACCGAGTCGGGGTGCCTGCGGGATTCATAATCTTACTTCTATACTGAAGAGTCAGAAGGCATTTTTACATACATGTAGGGGGTTGAATAATGATTCTCTTTATGATCTCCCCCAAATGATCTGGGTGTGTCTGGTCACCTTTCAGGTTTAAGGAAGAGAAACTAGTCTTCCTTTTAGTTCCTTTATTCCAGTTAAGTGTGCTACAGTAAGATTTAAATATTCTTTCCCTCTCTCTCTCTGTTCTGGGACTAGGGAATAAAGATTCCTTTATAAAAATATGACAGTATCTGTCAGTTAAAACAAATTTTTTAGAGACATTCACAAGTCAGAGATGAAACAAATTAGAATGGTGTGAGGACTAAGAAGAGAGGAATAGGGGGAGGTCAGCTGCCTAGATCCTGGACTCAGACTGCCTGAGTTCAACTCCTGGCTCCAGTTACCGACCATATGACCTGAGCATGTTACCTAGCTTCTCTGTGCCTCAGTTTCTTTGTCTTACATAATAAAACTGTTGTGAAGATAAAATGATACATACAAAGAGCCAGAGTGCTGGGCCTAGCAGTACACTGGATATATGTTAGCTATTACTGTGATTATTATCATAACAGCAGCATTTCCCAAAATATATTTCAATATCCCTTTAGAGTTTTGGGGGAAATTATTAACAGATTTGGTTCAAACAAAAAAGGGGACTATGCGATAAGAAATTTTTAAAGAAATCCTGGCTTTGTTTAAGGTAAAACTCAAAGTCTCTAACATGCTGAAACATATTAAGAATCACCAAGAAACATAATGTTAATTACCAATGGGATGTAACATGAAACATTTTCCAAACTGACTTCACTACAGAATACTTTATTAGAGGATCATCTCATTTGATTAATGGTTTGCACATTTTAGAAAATGACAGGCTAGAGTAATATTTATGTGCAATTAATGAAGCGATAATTATCTAAATTATGAATCATGTTTTATTCTAATGCTTCAGTATATTATTCTTGATATATAGGTCAGTGACAGAACTATCCATGAAGACTGTAGCTTTATACTAAGGTTCCTTTTTTTTTTTCTTTTTTTTGCCATTGCCAAACCTTTACATAAAAGAAAATTCCAGGAGAAAAATGGCAGATAGAAATTAATTAAAAAGAACAGAGAAATACAAGGAAAATCTAAAACACAAACAGGAGATATCTACTCTATAGTCCTTAATTCATATATTTTAAATGACACCCAAATTCATACTTTCAACTAACATGATTTCATACAACTCTTTGAAAAAAAATTTCTTACTGAATGACATGATCAGATTCAAATACAGCTCTAACAATACAAAATTACATACTAAGGTATTTTTATGAACTGTCTCATCTATACCATAAACTGATTAAGAAAAAAGCCCAGTGTTAAACACTGCTCCACATTGTACGTTGTGTTTATTAGCCAGTACTGTAAATACTGTTGCTACTCAACAAATAGCTGTTGATGCTGGACTAACCTTCCAAAAACTTTTAAGAAAAATACTGACTTTATTCTATTTTTTCTAAACAATGTCAATATTAGAAAACTAATTATAAAACTCACCTCCCCTCCATTAACAAAATCCAGAACAAAATAAAGCTTTTCAGTTGTCTGGAAAGAATAATGTAATCCAACCAAAAATGGATGTTTCACATTTTTCAAGAGGACATTACGTTCAGCCATAATATGTTTTTGCTGTAAAAAAAGGTAAAGAATCAACTTGGATCATATACCAGAAAACAATTCTGTTAATTGAGAAAAGGGGTTTAGGAGAAACAAAGCTATTTTACTTCACCTCTTTTCTGTTGAGAACTATTTTTTTCTGTAACACTTTGACGGCATAAAATTTCCCATCCAGTTTCCGTTTTGCAAGAAGAACCTGTTGTAGTTAAAAATTGGCATACTATTAAAAATTTTAATATTTTGATAGCACTAATTCACTTATCAATAAATCAATACTTAAATTTTATAAAGAGAAAGTCTACAAGGGACCTAGATAATATGATGTTTATCTTAAAAATTGAAAACTCCTAAATTTACTTTTATAAATCACTTTTCCTTAGATATTTTTCTGTTTTTCAAACACACTGTGGATTTGCATTTCTGTTTGCTTTTGCTTCTTTTGGTATACTCTGCTTTTCTTGCTTTGTTGCACTTTGTTGGTTTCTAACCATTTTTGCAAGGCTTTAAATGTTTATTAAACATAACATGTAAGTAGAATAACTCACCAATCATTACAGTTCAGTAAATTATTACAAAATGAACACACTGTGTAACCACTACCGGGTCAAAAAGTAAAACCTTGTTGGTAGCCTGCAGTCCCCCTTTTGCCCCATTCCACAAACTACTCACCCTTGTCTTCCTCATCGGTAAATATCTCAACTTGAATAACAAAGATAAGATTTGACATTTTTGAATTTTATGTAATTAGGATCATATAAAAAAGCTGTCTGTCTGACATCTGTCACTCCAAATTATCTAATATGAATTCATATTGTGGTATATAGTAATAGTTTTTGCATTTTTCTTGCTGTGTAAAATACGGCACATGTGCGAGCATTTCTGTTGTATCTCGGAGTGAACTTCTGGGTTGTAAGCTGTGTATATATTGTTGACAGACATTTAGATTGTTTATGAATAGCAATGCTATGTATATTCTGGCCTCTCTGCATTTCCTAGTGCACATGTGCATGCATTTCTGTTGGATATGTAGCTAGCAGTAGAACCAATGTGTCATAGGTAATACATACATTCAGCTTCAGTAATTAACACTAATTTTCAAATGGCATAAAAAACAAAACACATAAGAATAAATCCAATTAAAGATTTGTAAAAACTTTACAAAAAACACTATAAAACAGTATTGAGAAAAATTAAAGAGGAACTAAATTAACAAAGGGATATGTCATGGTCATGAATTGGAAGACTCAATCAATGACATGAAGATGGCAGTTCTCCCCAAACTGATTTCGATTCAGTGTAATCTCAAACAAAATCCAACAGAATCTTGTGGACATTGACATGCTAATTCTAAAACTTCCACAGATACGCAAAGGGCTAAGCATAACCTCTTGACGAACAAGGAGGGAGGACTTGCTCTGATGATTATCAAGCCACATTTGTCAAGACAATGCGATAGTGGGGCAAAAACAGACAGCCTAATGAAACAAAATATAAAATGCAGAAACAAACATACAACAGAAGATCTAGGAGTAGGTCCATGCTTTCGTGGACACTGGATATATAAAGTTCTCGGAGAGCAGCAGTGAAAGAACACTTTTCACTAAGCTGGGATCGGCTGGCTACCCCTGGGGAAGAAAATGAACTGTGACCCTACACCTCATACTGTGTGCAAGAACCAGCTTTGGTAGACTCTAGATCTGAACATGAAGTTCCCCAAAAGATGGTGCTTCTTGTTAATAATGACAGAATATCTCTAACACTTCAGTGGGCTGTGAGCATTTTGAGAGCAGGATCCATTTCTAGCTTTCTATTGCCCAGCACGTAGCAGGTGGTCAACATGCATTTGCTGAATTAATAAACACACACGGGGTTAACCGCATGGGCCCAGTTTCTAGTAACCAGCAACACAGAAAACAAACCAGAGATACCGAAAGCTATGAATAGAGCAAAGTGTAATTAAGCACATACATGTTTATTTTTACTACAGATTGAAGTATAAAGCAAAAAAGCACTTAAGTACATTTGATAATTCTGTTAACTCCATCTATGACACTTCTGGCCTTAAGTGATTCCCCTTCCTTGGTATGGCCACGCTGTCAAGCTAAGTGATTCATCTGACACTCACTTTTTGAGGAGAAGCAGGGTCTTTACACAGCCCTTTCTTTCCCCAACTATTATTTACACAGCTGCTCATTTTTGCCTTTTCAGCCTCAGCTTAAATAGCACCTCTTTGAAGAAGTCGTTTCTGAGCAACCCATCTAAGAAGTGACATTCTTGTCACTTCACTCTGTTCTTCATTTCATTGACAGTCCCAATACTACTTACAATTATTTATCTGACTGCATATTTTTAATTGACTATTTCCCCGACTAGGTTATAAGCATCACAAAGGTAGTAATGGTGTCAGTTTTGTTCAATATAATCTAACCAGGGCTCAAGACGGTGCTTGACACATAGTAGGTGCTTGACAAGTACTTGTTGAACAAATGAGTTTTACATTAGAATCTGAGTAGATGTCTCATCTTTCTAATTATTCTGTCAGTACTTTGAAGGTAGAGAAAACAACCTTAGCTCCACATCCTGCCTACCAACAGGCCCTGTGGCCTTGCGTACACAAAGCACGCATTCCTTAAAGAACTTATTCGCTGAATGAGAAAATAAAAACACTCTTACCTTGCCAAAGCTGCCTTTTCCAATAACTTTTAAGAAATCAAAGTCTGTTGGTTTAGCACTGAAATAAATGAACAACGACAAGAATCAGCCTCCCAGAAATTGAAAAGATGTTAATTTTTAAATATTTCTTAGCATCTTATTCTTTAATAAGTAAATGTTGGGTACAAAACACTTCAGCATGGAGACTTCAGCTTTCACACTGGTCGTATCTTGTCTTTAATATAAAATAGGTAATAATAAATACTAATAATATCTACTTTCTGATTAGATAAGACATTTATAACTTTATTTAAGCCTGTTAAAATTTGCTTAAGAGAAACTTCAATAACCTGCTTGTGAGAAAAGGATCGATATTATGTACAATATATATAGCTTTGAACTCAATGTAGCTTCTGTCTAAACCAATTTTATTAAACATAAACCTCACCGATGTTGTTAACGAGGAAGCTGAATAACTATATAAATTAGTGATACACTCCAAGGACTATCTAGCCTGGTAATTCTTCTGAAAAGGAAGTTACTAGCTGAAATAGCTAATAAAGTCACTAAAAGATTTCTGATGGAGGAAAAAACATCATCACAGTGTTTGGTGTGTGTAAGTGAGATATTAAACATTACAGAAAAAAAGTCTTTGCTTATTCTCATAAATGGCAGTATAGGAAAGCAAGGAGTAGGAAAGCCAGAAGGAATACTAAGATTTATTTATATTAACTTATAGGTAAAAATGGCATTGGCTGGACGTAGGCAAAAGCACAGGGTAGCAGAAAGCTGAGATTAAGCAGCCAGAAGAACTGTTTCCTTCAACACAGTTCGAATTCTTAAATTGTACAAGGGAGAGTTGGAATGACTCCATTTAAATTCTAAATTTGCTTCAATTCATTATCGAAAGGAATAGTCAATTCAAACACAAGAGCAACACTAAGTCTAAGTTAAATAATAACAGGGAAGGTTAGGGAAATAAATACGTAACTCAGCTTAGATGTTCCTCTTCTTCTTCAAGAACTTGCTCTTTGGACTAGTTATTTTGTTCCTTAATGATATGCTGAGATACTGAACTCATTTTTTAAATAGATAGTGAAAAAATATGCAAATCCCTCATAGTAAACACACTGAGGCCATCCCCAAGGATGCACTGTTAACTATTGGTGATAAACCCTAACTGAAAGCAAATTTCTCTTTTTGTGCTGCCTGACCAACACAATGCTATGCTGGCTGACCAAAAAGAATGCTCAAAACCAAACTTTCTCTTCCAGTTAACATCCCACGTCTTTGCTTTCCTTGGCAGCAAAAATTCTTCAGTAAGTGATCGAAACTCATTACCCACACTTGCTGTCCTCTCCTCCCGTTATCTCTTGAACTCTTTCCTGCCAGGGTCTTCGCACCCACCACATCACTGAAACTGCTCGTAATCGTCCCCAGTGACTTATCAAATGCAGCAGTCAGTTCTCAATCTTCATTTTATGTGCCCTTTCAGCGATATTAACAGATTTAATTACTCCCTCTTTGAGCACTTTGTTCACCTGATTGTGTGACACCAATTCCTCGTTTTCCTCCTTTCCTTAGTCTCCTTTACTCGCTCCTCCCTCACCTTGCTATAACGCTGAAGTGTCCCAGGACCCAATCCTTGGACCATGTCTCTCATCTGTCTATACTCACTGTTTAAGTGGACCAAAAGGGTGAGGGAAGCGTAGTATCCTGGGATAAAAGATAGAATACTTTAGAATTCTTCCAATAAGGCTGTGAAAATAATTTTAAGTCAGGATAGCAACACTAAACTCCTTCTCTAACCCATGGCAGACATCACTTATCTGTCAGGGCGCACCTCAAACCAAGCCAATAAGTGGTCTTGGCATTCACTTCCAGTGAATTGCTGGAGTTGACACTCAAGATGAAATCTGTATTTACCACTCCTGGTGTTCCTCAAAATGTTTCCCCTGGGGTCAAATCAAGAAAGGACTACAGGGGAAACTGCATAAAGGACGTTGAAGAGCCTTTAATAGGCTAATATCCATCATGACTACTGTGGAACAAGCTGGCTAACAAGTAGGGTTGTGACAATGACACTGAGCACCAGGAGAACATCAATTAGGCCTGCACAGGTGCCTTCGTCAGAACACTTCCCAAGTGTCTCCCAGGACATAGGGTCTCCTGGGAAATACAGTCTACTGATTTTACACTCACATGTGCACATACCTACATACATGGGGGTGTGTGGGGGCAGGGAGAGACAGGGAGAGAGACAGAGAGAGAGAGAGAGAAAGTGACAAAGGCAAAATAGCAGAACCTGCTCAATAATTTGTGGATTAAAAATACCTTAGAGCTGTACTAAAGCAATGCAAAGCTAGAGCAGTAAATTAGGCAAGCATATGACAGTATTATAGTCAGTGTAACTATGGTTATATTTCATAGGCTTCCAGTTAAACTGGTAGAATTCTACCTGCACATTCACAAAAAAAGATCTTCCTAAAACTGAAAGGGCTGTTTAAAACAAATCAAACCTACTGAGGATTTCCAGATGGTCCCAGGTTGATGTTCTGTGAGGTAGAGTGTAGCTGCTGAAGTGGGGAAGAAAAAAAATTATTGTTCATATTGAAGCTTCGATGGTCAATGAATATTTTTCAAATAAAATATACCTAACTGTACCAGATATCTGATGTATTGCTACGTTAAAGAAACTTGAAGTCCTAATTCTTAATAAATGTATTGACTTATTTGGAAATATGCATAATCATTTTGATGATAAATTTCAAGAGCAGTTGTAAAGAAAAGAAGAAGGCAGAAATTAAGCTCAAAGTGGCAAACAATGACGTAAACTGGAAGAGGTGGCTATTGAAACCGCAATTTAAGAGGAATAATTTTCACATTTAAAAAACTGGTTAAAATGGCTTTCGTTTTTCAATTTTTCAAATAATAGCTTATCGAACATAGGAAATGATAATATGACGATGAAGACTGAAAATGCTGGATTGAAAGTTTTAATTTGATGGGAGGTAAACCTATTTCTAAAGCAAATACATAAAATCAAGAGTGCTTTCCTTTCTAATTATATCATTGTAGTAGTATCAACATTTTAGATAGGTTTTTCTCTTTACAACTGTTAACATAGTAAATTTAATCCCTGTTACAATTTAGAAGCAAACCTTTACTCACCTAGTATGTCATAAAGTAATTTAACTAGTAAAGATTCTAGTTCATCAATAATTAGCTAGAAATGTAACTTATAATCTCAAAAGATTAGTCCCGTGATCCTGCTAAAAATGAGCACTTTTCATAAATAAAAGCCATGTGTAAGAGCATTATGCTTCACATAAATGCACTCTGAAATTCTTTATACATTCAGAGAATTAAATTAGTTACATATATCTCAAATATGTATACTTTTACTAGAGTCTTATACAATTATTCTTCATATAAGCTATAGATATGAAATAAGCTTTCAAAAACTTTTTAAGTTAATCAGAACCAATAAATTTTATCTAAGCGATTTCTTATTAGGGATATATGTCATATATTGTTCTACTTCAAATTCATTTGAAACATAATCTCCAGAATACAAGCAATTTTTAAAAATAAAGGGCAAAAGTTCTGAAGTATAACATTTCTTATGAAACAACACTGGCACTAGCTTTTTACTTATAAATCAAATTTATTTCCTAACAATACTTTTACATGAAAAATCTTCATGTAATAAATTTTCAATACCCAAAAGGCAGAAATATAAGGAACTATAACAGTCTACCACAAGACAAAAATGTAGAAATACTCTGGTTCATTAAATGAGAACTGCCCTATTGTGGCATAATTGTAACAACATCTTTTTTCCCCTCAGTTTTATTGAGATAAAATTGACATACAGCAATATATGTTTAGTTTAAGGTGTATGGAATAATAATTTGACTTAAATATACTGTGATTGTGTTTAAATATTATGGTGTTCTATAGAATCTGATAACATAATCCAAGCTAAACTGTAATTTCAATACACTTCTTTTAATGAATGGGCAGAGAGCTGGATCACATTTCCATTTAGTGAAGTTTTCTTACACAGATGAAGGAAATGAATCCAATAAACATGGATTAAACAATAACAAGGATAACCTGTCCCCTGAATTACATTAACGTGTAGCAAGATTTTTTTTCTCCTTTGGCCATGATTTTTCATATGGAGCACATTTCTGAGATAATAATGAAAATTACTGGGATATATAATTAGATAATGTTTTATTCTACCTGTTTTTAAAGATTACATCTAATCACTAAACGGAAGATGAGGTACAATTCTTTAACAGAGTGAACACTAATCAAGAGCATTAGTTTCTTGACTTCTCTTGACTTCAATTTTTCTCTATATAAATAAGGAGTAGGTCCAGATGCTTATTTGGATGTTTTCTGGCTATTCACTTCATTTAATTACCCACTTAAAGTCTTATAGTTACAACTATAAGACAAAGTATGGCTCTTTCC
>NW_006443225.1:10687101-10699527 GCF_000325575.1 Pteropus alecto | reverse complement strand
TTTTTTGAAGAAATCCCTTTTACCCATATATTAATACTGCAAAAGACCCTAGTCTAAGCTTCAGATTTTATGCATGAAGTAAAAAAAAGAAAACAAAATTTGGATCTAAAGCCAACAGTGGCAGAACAGGAGCCAAGACCCAGGAATCTCAGTCTGGTCCTTTCAAAATCAGCTATCTCCTATATCAAAGCAAGACAATCACTAAATGACCTAAATTTACGTAGGCTCAACATGATTAGCAAGCAAAACATGAAATATCATGGATACACAGATTTTTATCCTTTGAAATATTTTTGAATAGTTTCATCTTTTTCATTCAAAAATATATACTCGTAGTTGGAAAATATGTAAAGTACTAGGAAGAAGACTTTATTAAAAATCCATAACTTTGCCAACAGATAATTTTGTAAATATTTAACAGTAATCTCACAGTTTTTGCATAACTGTCAAAAACTGACTATAATCATACTATAAATATGAGTATAAAATTTTATACCTTGATTTCTTTTTGTATGTCAAAACTTAACCTATATCATCTTCAAAAATATTTTTAAATGTACAATATAGAGACAAATACTATTTGATGAATAGGCAACTTGATTCTAATTCTTCATTATACATCATATTAAAATGAACATCTTTCTGTATGAAGGATTATTTCTTTTTATCAACTCCCGAGTGACATGAATATTTTCATGTCTGACACATATTGCCAAATTGCTTTCCAAAAGAGTTGCATAAGATTATAACAACATTAAGTAATGCCTAAGGGTGCCCATTGTACCTTACCTTCTCGGTTCTGTATTATTTTATTTACTTTACTTTTTTGTTAATATGGCAAAGAAAAGAAAACTCTCATTTAAAAATTTCATTTACTATTGGTATCAGGTTGAACATTTTCCCACATATTTATTTACTATGAGTACTTCTTCAGGTCTCTTTCTCCTTTTAACTATTGGGATCTTAAATATTATTCTTTTCAAAAATTCGTTTGTATGAGATTTTTATATAGATGTTATTCCATCTTAGGCCTTATTTGTTACAAATATTTTTCCAGTTTGTTGTTTCTCCTTTGACAAGCTGCGCAGATATAAAATTAAAATATCCTTTTACATTGTCCCAGGAGCAACCATATCACAGATAGGAAAGTTAAATCTATTCTCTTAACTGAGAATCCTCTTGGGGCATCATAGAAACATGACTACTTTCCAGTAGTCACCAAAAAAAAAAAAAAAAAAAATCTATTTTCAAATGATAATTTTAGCTGTGGGACATTAATGTTCCAACTCATAATATTATTTTTTAAATTACAAAAACAGAACCATGACAAAATTAAAAGACATTATAAAAATAAAAATGCCCTTCAACCCAACATCTGATTTTCATGTATATATTTAACAAGTACTAATAATCAATTTTGAATTATAAAGGTATTATCATATTTATATCCCATTTGTAATTATAATTTAAATTGCTAATAATCTTTTGACTTAAATTATTGTAATCTACTTTTCCCGCATAATTTTTCTAAAGTAAATGTAGAAAATAACTTCATACTAAGGCACAAGTTCATTACATTTATATGTTAGTTTATTTTTTAAAAATATCCTTTTCAAGTATAGTGATGATGAAGACATATAGTGACCAAAAAATATGATGTAAAGTGAAGAGAGCAGAATTATAAAATTAAAATGAGATAATTTAAAAATCCCTATATGTCGAGAAGATGAGAAAGAAAATCACTAAAATGTTAAAAATTACTAGGTCTGGTTGGTGAAAATATGGATAATATTTCTCTTCTTACTATTTTCAAAACTTCTTTCAATTAAACATGTACTAATTTTTATTGTAAAAGTACTCATTCTATAAATTTTATAAGAAATGGTAATCAATAAGAGGTGTACACATTTGTCTTTATGTATTCTACAGAGTAGAAAACCTACGAAGGATGAAATTACTTCGTTTTAAGTAAATGTCCTAAATTGCCAATAATTTCATCTTCGGGGAATGGTATTTTTTTCTGTTAAAAAAATACAATCCCTCTTACTACCTTCTGAGTACTTCTTTCATCCTCATCTTCAGATGGATCTGACTGATGTTTTGGACTGTCCATTTGAAGGAATGCTCTGACATCTGGACTAAAAACAAAAATTAACTTTATTATGACTTTGAAAGCATTCTATAGCTTTTCTCCCTTTTAAAATGAAAATAAAAATAACTATAGTAGCATTTACATTAATAAAACCAAACAAAACCCTCTATGTTCATTATTATAAAAGGATAAGCAAATTAATTTTTCAAAAATAGGGGATCCAACAAACAAATGGGCAAAGGTATAAACAGGCAGTTCACAGAAGAGAAAACCCAAATTAAGGAAACTGATGAAGATGCCTAAATTCACTAATAATCCAAGAAATACAAATTAAAACAATAATGAGGTTCCACTTTATGTCCACTGACTGGCAAAAATTAGGAAGATAAAATATCGAAAGATGGTAGAGATATAGGGAAAAAAAATACACCCTCATGTTTTACTGATAAAAATGTACAATGAGGCAATTTTTCTGAAAAGCAATCTGGCAATACTTGATGAAAGTGTGTATGCATTTTTCCTGGGCCCAGAAATTCCAGTTCTATGAATAAACCACAGACAGGTTCATTCAGTCAAATACATGTAACTAATCACTGAAACATTCTCTACAGTAGTGAATCAGAAGCAAAATAGCCATTTATACCACGTGGGTAATGAGTAAGCAAGTTATGGGAACAGCCCGAAGAGAATATCAGCCAGCAATCAGAAACAAGGAACTACAGAACAGATCCGTATATGTATTTACAGTAAATACAGACACAAAGCAACAGTCAATAAACAGACATCCATAGACAAATAACAAACATATTAAAGTGGGTATCGACAGTGGGAATGAAGAAATGGGTATGAAGATCAAAGAACAAGAGAAAAAAATGGACTAAAAGAGAGGCCGTGAATGGACTAGTGACATTCCTGAAGAATGATTAAGTCTCTATATCTGAGGTACCTCCTCCTGAATTGTTCTATTTTTTTTCTTGAGATATAATTAATTTCTGCCTCTGGCAACCATCAATCTTTTCTCTGTATCTATGAGTTTTGTTTTTTTTTCCCTCCAGATTCCACATATACATGAGAGCATACAGTAGTTATCTTTGTCTGACTTATGTCACGTAGTACAACACCCCTCAAGGTCAATCCATGTTGTCACAAAAGCAAGAGTTCTAAAATTGTTCATAATAATTAAATACGAATAATATACATTCGTGATAAGAAATTCAGAAAGATGAAAATAATTTTTAAAAGGGGGAGGGGCTGGTGAGAATATAAAATGGTGCAGCCACTGTGGAAAAGTTTGGCAGTTCCTCCAAAAGTTAAACACAGAATTACCATATAACCCAGCAACCCCATGCTAAGTCTGTACCCAAGAGAAATAAAAGCAGATGCCCACACAACAAATTCATACACAAATGTTCCTAGCAGCATTACTCATAATAGCCCAAAAGTGGAAACAACCCAAATGTCTATCAAATGATGAAGGGACAAACAAAATATGGTATATATCCACACAATGGAATATTATTCACCTATGAAAAGGAATGAGGTACTGGTACACATTACAACTTGGATGAAACTCAAAAGCATTACGCTAAATGAACAAAGGAAGATGAAAAGGTCTCGTATTGTATGATTCCACTTATGTGAAGTGTCCGGAATAGGCAAATCCATAAAGACAGAAAGCAGACTAATGGTTGCCAAAGAGTAAAAAAAAGGGGAAATTCGAAAGTGTACTTTCTTTTTGGGGTGACAGTAATGTTAGATTAGACTTAGGGAGATAGAATAAGATAGCAATGATGGCTGTACAGCACTGTAACTATACTAAAACCCACAATGAACTTGCATACTTTAAAATAATTAAAATGATGAATTTTGTTATATGAATTTTACCTCAAAAAACTTCTTCAATCTTAGCACACAGAGACAGCTACTCCTTATTTTGCATATTTCATTTCAATCTTTTTCTCTACAGTTAAGATCATACTATATTTAAAGTATTTTAATGTTTTTCACCTACAAATTACATCATAAGCATTTTGCCAAGTTAAACTCTTTGTAAACAATCATTTTTGATAGATACATGTTGTATAATATGGATGCACTGAAAGTTATTCAGCGATTCTTTCACTTTAGGACATAAAGGTGGCTTCTAATATTTAACTACCCAACTTCGCTACTATGCTGTTGAAATTAACGATCTTTGTGCGTAACACTAGAACTGCATGTACGACTTTCTCTACAGATTTTTGAAAATTAAAATATTTGGTCTGAATTAGAAATCATTTTCGGGCTTTAAATACAGTTGAAGCTCATTTCCTGAGAGGTCACACCAATGACTATACCCCTCCTACAGTCTACGAACAACCCAAAGACTCTCTCCAGCCATGGTTAGTATGCAATGTTAAGTTCATATTATCATCTCGGATAACTTAATAATTGAAAAACAGTATTTTAAAAAGAAGATATTCAATTTCATTAGTAAGCAGTGAAATACAAACTAAAGCAACAATAAGGTACCACTACCCACTCACCCGAATGGCTAAAATTGAAAAGACTAACAACACTAAGTGTTGGTAACGTGAGCAATGTGTTCTCATACATTGATGGTAGAAGTGTAAATTGGTACAATCACTTTGGAAAACTATCTCGCATTATCCACTAAGGCTAAACATATATATATACACAGCTTACAACCCAGAAGTTTACTCCGAGATACAACAGAAATGCTCGCATATGTGCACGAAAAGATATGTTAATAGGAACATTCTTCATTACAGCCAGAAAATGGAAACAACTCAAATGTCCATCAGCTGTGGACTGAGGTATAGGCACAAAATGGGACATTACATAGCAATGGAAATGAACAAACTGCAGCTCTATGCAGCAACACAGATGACTCTCACATGGCCAGAGAGAGAATATGTGTTGTATGATTTCATTTATATAACGTTCAAAAACAGGGCACATTAACCTGTGCTGCCAAAAAACCAGGGGAGTAATCACCTTTGGGAAGGAGGGAAGGAATAGAGATTGAGATGACATGCGAGGTGCTTCAGGGTGCTGGTAATGCTCCATTTTTTGGTTGGGGAAGTGGCATCTTAGATGTATTCACTTTCTCACAGTTTGTTAAGCTGTATAGTCATGATTTGTGCTCTTTCCTATATATTATATGCTGCAATAAAGCTAAAACAAGACATTTTTGCTTCCATTTGCATTTCTCAGATAAGGACATGTTCAGTTTCTTTGGTAATTAATCAGCCATCTGTGTATCCTCTTTTGTAAATCATTAATGTACTTTGTCTATTTCTCTTTTGGTGTCTTAAGTGTGTATTATCTACATGAGCTCTTTCTATATTAAGCATATTTATCTATTATTTTTTACCATGGAAAATTTTTTCTATATTTTTGCTTTTTAATTTCCCTTGTGATTTTGGGGGTTCAAACATTTTTATTAGTCAAATCTGTCAGTTTTACTTTATAATACATCATTCGCTGCCAGTATGCTCAGAAAACCTTTTATCCAGATATTAGAGAAATATGAATATATCTCATTCCAGTTTTTTAATGATTTTTAAAATCAATCTTAAAGTTGTTTCAAAAGTAAATTCTCCTCTATTGAAGGAAAGCTATTTTCAAAAGGCATTTCCCTAACACAGTAATAATAATAGGCACACAGTAGTTGTTCAAGATACACATGCTGGTCTGCGGTCATGCCACCCTGAATGCACCCGATCTCATCTGATCTCATCTGATCTCGGAAGCTAAGCAGGGTCTAAGCAGGGTCAGGCTTGGTTAGTACTTGGATGGGAGACCACCTAGGAAGACCAGGTGCTGTAGGTGTAAAAAATAAATAAATAAAAATGAAATAAAATAATTAAAAAAAAAAAAGATATCCTTGCTGATTGGCTTCTCTTCTTGCTCTCTTAAATCTGTACTATTTTATAAATAGTTTGATGTTCAAATGAAGAATATGAAAATTAACAAAGGTTTGTTAGCAACCGGTAAGATCCAGAAAATACAAAATGTCACTTTTATTAAAAAGAAAATGTCAGTTAAAAGTAAGTTAAAAAAAAATCTTGGCTATTTGTTTTTGGGGTGCTGGAAAAGTTCTCTACCTTGAACAGTGGTAATTACCAATGGTGGTAGTTACAAAGTGCATATGTTCGTAAAAATCCATTGGGCTATATATTTAAGAATTATGTATTATGTTATGTAGGATGTTAAAATTAAAACAATCAAATTGCTTTTAGTTGAATATAAGACCAAATATAATGTCTTTAAACTACTATTCTTCTAGATCCAGAATGAATATTTAGAATTTAACACACAGTGTTAGAGGTTCTGAGTAACACTGTTCAAAATATCAGGAGAAATAATAACCACTACCACTACATATTCTATACTTATTCCATGCAAGGCTCTGTCAGAGAAGGAAATGAATTTAAGCTCTCAATGTATGAATTATATTTCAAACAAGCCAGTAATATTCCAACTCAAAGTAATCTCAAGTGCATATGAAAAAAAATGAAAGGTTAGAAAGATAGATCTAAGCTGAAGATAACATAGAATTTGTCCTAAGAAAAAGGCATAAGGTTTAAAAACAAATTATGCAAAGAGTCAAATAATAAAAGGCTCTTTGATGAGGAATACATCAGATGCAGGAACCCTGAGTTCAAGGTTTGTCCCCAATTTCGTGCTCCCCTGTCATCTGCTGGAGGCCCTGAATGGAAAGGCATACTGGCTAATCCCAGAGCTGGCACAAGCTGCTGGACCACCCCTGACTCTGTCCTTAGGAGCATTGAGAGCAACTCGGAACACTGGGCAGACCATCCCGGTCATGGGAAGTCCGATTCCAATATTTTACTAATTTGGTAAATTATAGTAAGTAACTCAAAAAAGGAGATCAGAGGACCAGCTCAGAATGGTAGGAGCCCACTGTAACAAACTATACAAATGGCAAAGAACTATATTTAAGAAAAAAAAATTTTTAGAACTGCTAAAAATACAGTCCTTCAGTGTTGTGATTCTGAAAAGACAACCCTTACATTTACACAGATAGGTGAGCTGCGGAAAAGCTTCCCAGATATTTTACTTTACCCTCTTTATTTCTTCTTAGAATACTTCATACATACAAAAAAAGTAACACATATGTAAATTACAAATCACAATAAATATAATGAATACCCATGACCCAATTATCAGACTCAAAACGGAAAACACGACTCAAATCGTGGATCTACCTATATGTGCCTCGGAATTTCTGATAGGACCCACCCTTTTGCCATCATTATGAGCTGCTGGTCTACGGAAGGATTTTAAACTCATTAGCACAAGACAAACTCAGGGCTGGGCAAGTGCCTTCATGTTAAGTGGCTGCCTAGAATGCCGTGTGGAGGACCGGAGGCCTTCTTGATAGGAGAGAACACGGCCCAAGGTGGAACGAGAAGTGTGGCATATGTGCCCGACCCTGGCCAACTCCTTCAAAGCCTCATCTCCTTTCTGAAAACCTGCTCTGTGTTTCAGTCACGCTTAAGTGTCCTGAATGATCCGGGCTTCTGGGAGACTCTGTTACACATATTGCTCTCTTTCCTTGGAATGTATTTCCTGCCTTTTTTTTTTTCTTGAATGACTTTTCTTTAAGTCCCAGGAAGCCCTCCTTCATCTCATCAAGAAGAGCTGGCCACATTTTCCTCTGTTATCTTCTAGCACCTCTACTATAAAATTTTCCTAGCTTTAATTGCTTGTTGAGATATCTGTTTCACTCTGCAAGTCTATGCCTCTGGAAGGTAGGGATGATGAACATTCTTTATATTCCCAATGCACATAGCAGGTACTTAATAAATGCTTTTTAAATACATGAATAAATATAACATCGAACAATTAGCAAAATATTTAGTTGTGTATTCTGAAAAATCCTTTCACGTTTAATCTACAAAACTAAGGCAAGCACAAAAGGAAAAAGAAAATAACTTGGGCCTTGAGTTGATAGTCAGAAGAGCAGTTAAGAATACCAGGGGAAAAATGCTTGAGGAAGATTTTACAAACACATATACATATATGTATATACAATATAAATATCGTATTATCTATGTCATAGACATATCTATGATATATATCACAGTAACATTCCACAGAACATATAAAATCTATGTCAGTAGCTTATTCAATATTCGTAGCTTCGGTTTCAGTGCCTCTCTAAAACACAATGAAAACCACTTACTGGCTGTAAAGTTCTGGATGCCTGACTAAGTTCTGAATGAACTCATTCAGTCCTGCTCTTCTCTGTTTAATAAAATCTGTTGAGAGAGACATAAACTGTTAGGATTATTTATGTCAGACTATTTAATTATCATCAATGCAGTTACATAAGAAGAGGTAAGTACAAGATAGTGACGTCTGATTAAGAAGCTATTTCTTAATTCATGTTTCTTGATATAGAATAAAAAACAAATACTTAGAAATATATATGTTTTAAAATGTTTAAATCCAATGACTATAGAATTAAAGTAAAGCAGATGACATATCTTCCAAAAGAAAATTCTCCAAAAAAATGCTTATTTTAGGTTCTAAAAAAACCTGGGAAGGTATTTTCTTTGTCCAACTCCTCATGTACTACCAGGTAACAAATGAAAATTAACAGTATGACATTGGTGACTGAAAAAATATACTAATTAAAAAAATACACTGGATCATTTTCCTAACAAGTCACTGTACAAGCATCTTCAAAGCGTTTTGTCTGTTGATAACTGAGGCTCATGCGACAGCAGTTTACAATGAAGCGTAAGCACAAATGTTTCTAGAAATTAGAAAACTTTACTCAAATATCCTGTTTCTGCTACTTACTAGTTAACTGACCTTGAGCCTTTCTAAGACTTGAATCCTTACTTGTAAAATGGAGATAACAATATTTATACCTGTTATAGGATTAAATGAGACAATGCACATAAGTTTATAGGCAAATGCTTGGTAGACAGAAACAGCACAATCTTTAGCTATTACTATTTTTATTGTGGTCGGGTCAAAATCCATCATCCTAAACCCTAATTCTTAAGAAATACAGATGGTCTCAGACATACAATGGTTCGACTTACATTTTTCAACTTTACAATGGTGTGAAAATGCTAAGAACTCAGTAGAAACCACACTTCAAAGTTTAAATTTTGATCTTTTCCCAGGCTAGTGGCATGCAGTACAGTATTCCCTTGTTATGCTGGGGTGTGGTAGCAATGATTTTGCTCAACTGCAGGCTAGTGTAAGTGTTCTGAGCTTGTCTGAGGTAGGCTAGGCTAAGTTATGATGTTTACAGTAGGTTACTTATGTTAAATGTGTTTTCGACTTCAGATGTTTTCTATTTATGATGGGTTTATCTGGTCATTAACTCCATCCTAAGTTGAGAAGCAATTGTATACTCTAAAAATTGAAAAAGCAGGAGATTTGAGAGAATGTCTCAAATGGTGAACGTCTTGATAAAAACCTATCAACAACATTCAACTTAACAGTGAGTTTTGGTTTTGTTAAATGATTTCTACTCAATAAAGTTTTAACATACAGTGTTTGTCACCAAAATTATGGATTGTTTCCAGTCATGTAGGTTTATTTCCATTTCTCAAATGTATAAATATAAAAGAACAAATATAAATTATATCTGGTCACTAAGATCTAGATGCACTTGGAACTTTTTTCTTGTTCGACTATGAAATTGTTGAAAATTTTCAGGAAGGTATCTTGTAAAACTCCAAGGGCATTCTTTATGCCACCAGACAATAAAGCGTATGTGAGGTTTACATTAAAAACTATACTTGCTAACTCTCCAGTTTCCTCATGAATGCAGTAGAGGTAAAAGAAGCTACCTTGTAGTTACAAACTCAAGTGAAAATTCTGCGTATATAGGGGAAGTGAGAACCCTCACCAATCCTGAATACAATGTAAAAGAAGAGAGGGCCACAGGGGATCCAGCAGCCTGGAGGGGGCGGGGGGGACTAAGTTTTAATTAAAGCAAGAATGTGAAAGAAATACGAAAAAGATAAAGTTTGTTCATTGTGGGTAGAATTCTACATGGCCCAGTGAAAAAGTGTGGGAGGGAAAATGATGGTACAAGCTTAGGTTATAGAGAGGAAGCAGTCGAGATAAGCAATTTGACCAAGAAAGCAGGCATGTAAGGAATCACAGTTTTAATGGGTTACACAGCTACAAGCACATTAGTTGAGGAGGTAGGATGGAGTGGAGGGAGAGCACTCTGGCTTGTTGGGATTCACCTGTGGCACAGACAGATGACTTTTCTGATAGGATTTCTGGTGGATAAGGAGATTTCTGTCTATAAGTAGTTATTTGTGACCTAGACTGCTTTCTTGGATTCTAGTGAAAAGTTCCAGGCTTGAGGCTTCAGACATACAGGCTCCAGGCTCCTGAGATCCTTTGTGTCATTATGCTTCCCAAGGATGAGCAATAGAACATTTTCTTGGTACTCCATTCAGAGGGTTGCAGGGTGCTGTGTACAGAGTATATGTTTAATAAATGTTTCTCAAGGTAACAAAGAATGTCTTTCAGGATTAGAAAAGCACCCCAAATTATCCCTAATGATCGATAAAGTTATCTGAAGCCAGACTGCTTAAATTTAACTTCCAAATCTGACATTTACTAGCTGTTGTGACCCTGGTCAAATTAATTAACCTAACTGTACTTTAGTTTCCTTATCCTAAAATAGAGATGATAATAATAATAATACCTAACTCAAAGGGTTGTTGTGCAGATTGAATTAAAACATGTAATGTCTTTAAAACAATGCCTAGTACACAACAAGCACGTTCCTGAGGCATTATTTTCATAGAGCATGAGATAGATCAATTAGCTTTGTAGAGTTTTGTGCCACTGTACAATACAAAAAATATGTGAATTTCATCTTCAAACTTCAGCCATCACTTATGGCTCATCTATGAAGTTATTGCTTACCTGGATCAAAATTATCACCAAATATTCGCTTGGCAGGAATCTTCAGGGCCATAGCAGGAAACTGTTTCTTTAACTAGAATTTTAAAAAATAACATTATATGAACTTAATTTTATAAGTCTTCTAGTTATGCATGCACCAAAACAAAATACGATCTAGCTGAAGGAAACTGGACTTTGGGTGGTAAACACACAGTAGAATATACAGATGTCAAATTATAATGCACATCTGAAAATTATATAATTGTATTAACCAATGTTACCCCAATAAACTTAATTTTTAAAGTTAAAAAAAAAAAACAAAATACAATCTGATTAACAAGAAAATCCATCATAAGACATACTTTTAAATACATCATGATCAAATGTGCAATAGTAAATTATACAATAAAATACCAGACTGTCTAATCATCCTAATATTGTCCCAATATAGGCTTGGACAAGCTACTTAACATCTCTGTGCCTCTGTTTTCTTGCCTGTAAAATTTTAGTACTTATCTTATAGGCATGTTGAGAGGCTTAAAAGAAATCAATTATGTTAAATGCTTAGACTAGAATCTGGTGTGTACGTTATGAATCCATATTACCATTCATTACCTCAAGGGAGAGGTGACCTTTGTGTTCTATGAATAAATTGACAATTGTTTTCTATGAAAGCTGGCTAATTTTGCTTTCAATATCCTCTACTTTAGCCTTCTCTCTATTATTATTCTAATACATTTATCAGATTTGCTTATCCCCAGAGAATGAAGAAATTGGCCCTGAAGAACTTAAATTTAGAGCAGTAAAGTCATAAAAATGGGTTAATGCTTATTTTTATTGTAAGCTTCAGGTCAGAGAGCCACATACACACACACAGAAACTATATATCTAACTACCAACGGACAGGAAATAGAATAGAAGAACGTATTAATCACTCTACACCATGAGCATGCTATCAGCAAAATCCAGACTGAAAAGTCTGCAGACAAATATCACTGTTTATTCAACAAAATATCTGTAAAGAAAAGATAAGAGAGATGGAGGGGGAAATCTAGGAATTAAAAGACACTTGACAGACTTATCAACCAGTCACACAAACACTGACTGGTTATTTTACATAAAGACATTATCATTCGTTTTAGGTGTCATGATGGTATTGTGTGTGTATGATACGAAAACATTTACAGATGAAATGATATGATGTATAAGTCTGCTTCAAAATTACAGTGGGCTGGCTAGGGACAGAGATGAAAGAAGAATTGCCATGTAATTGCTGAAGCTGGATGGTACATTATATTATTTGCTATATTTGCACTAGTCTCTGTTTCTGTAGGTGTTCAACAATTTCCATAAAGAAGTTTTAAAATGTAAATGACAGTCAAAAAACACATTTAAACTGACAAAATGCTTAC
>NW_006443225.1:10679512-10687014 GCF_000325575.1 Pteropus alecto | reverse complement strand
ATCTCACTTCAGCAGTTTGAAAAAATGATACCATTCCCGTTTTTTTTCTTCACCCCTTAGCACAGGAGGCAGAATTGGAGAGAGTTATAAAATGAGAGAGGTAGACACAGAAAATGGGGAAATAAGAAAAAGATGAAAAAAGAAAAATACAGGAAAAATGAGGGATATAGGTAATAAAAACTACTGGTTAAGGAAAATTTTCTGTAAAAAACTTACGACGGGGTGTTTTATGGAAAGAGAGAATGAAAAGTAACAAAACAAACTCTCCTACTTTACCTTTATGCTTAAAGATACTCAAATATTAACACTCCACCTAATTAATCAATAGTCATTTAAATCATGAAACCATCGCAAGGATGCTAAACTTTTCTCTCACATATATCTCTACACGCTTCAGTTTTCAGATGACATCCCCTACACTCCTCCCGCTTTTAAACAATTCTACAAAGGGAAGCATGTTTAGAAGGTAAATCTGGCCTATTTAATCTCTTAAGCAAAGTGCAAAACGAAATCTCAACTTTTAAGTTATTAGTAGTTCATTAAACAAAATGTGATCTTATCTCTCTGAGAAGTTCATAGAAACCCTGTGTGAGTGCATACATGTGTTGTTACCACTATTTTACTTTTACCTGAGTATAACCCAGATATCCTCATAAGTACAATCAGATCTGTACAATTATCAAAAATGCTAATAATAATGGTATCCAAGAATTTCAAATCGAGATAGCATTCAACCCTCACCCAGCCTCCAATATAAGCCCTTTAAAAAACAAGATCACTGAAAAATTACAGCAGATATTGTCATGTACAAACTCTAACGGGCTATTATTTTGTCTCAAAAGTGGGACCTCACATATAGCCAAAAAGACTGTCTCAATATCCTTTGATTAAGCAATACTTAAAACTGTAGACAATAAGTTCAGCTGCATATGTATTTAAAAAAAAAACTAACAGAAGAAAACAGTAAAGCTAAGAAAGTGTTGGGCACTCAGAGATAACATGATAATTACAGTTATTAGAGAGGTAGGTAGAAAGGATTTACTTCTAATATTCTATAACATTAAAATGTATTTTAAGCTGCACATGTCGTATCTTCAATAGTTTATTTAAAACTTCTCAACAGTCCCCACTCCACCTTTTTCTGTAAGAATTCTAAAGTTCAAATACTTTTGAAGAATCTGTTACCCTTTTCTGCTTCTCTGATATATGAGTATTATTTAATCATTCGAATAAAATCTCTCTTATTTTAGAGTTTTCTTAGGTGTTTTGTTTTAAAAAAACTTATAAACTGTTACTTACAGTATTGTAAAGCTTATCAAACTCTGCATATCTCCTGAAGACAAACCACTCACTCCTGCCCACTGAGACCAGAACTTTATAAACCTGTGAGAACAAAAAATAATAAAAATAACACAATAAAGTTTGATTACAAAAAACACATTAGCTAATTAAATACGTCAATAATCTGTTTCCATACTCATGAAATTGATATTAGATGTTAATGTTTATATATGATTCTCCAAGATACACAAGTATCTTATCTTGTTGATGGTAATATTTTATTTTTAAAATGTTATGAAATATTTCTGTAATTTTCAGAGAATAAAGTGAACACATAATGTACTCATTATTTAGATAAATTCTAATAATTTTCCATTCTTGTTTCAGATTTTTTTCCCCAAGAATAAAACATTACAGATTCAACTGATGATATTCTCCCTGTTTTCCTCCAGCAGTAACCATTACCCTGAAATTATAAAGTATTTTAAAAAATGATGCCTGGTACATAGTAAACACTCAATTATTAGTTCTCCTTTTTCCAGGTCATCTTTTATACAGTAATTTTCAAACTACGAATTCATCATCAGATTTCCTACTGCCACCTACATGCATTTAATATTTTCATACAGACATAATTGCATATAACCATAGTCAACAACCCTATGAAATAAGCAGAAAAAATATTACAGCTCCCACTATACATATGAGGAAATCATGGCCCCCCAAAAATGAAGTAACACTCTCAAGTTCACAGATTTGTGAGACTAAGATCTAAATCTTCTAACCTTCCATGCACTAGGACCAGTATCAAATCATCAACAGTTATAATATAGAATTAACTTTCACAAGTCATCTCATAGATATTCTTAGATTATAGTTCAATGTACCAATGCAGAAAAATCTATTTGGGACTCCAAAGATCTTGTATCATTTCTAAGAGAAAAATAACAAGAATACAGATTTATGAGGAAAGGCTCTACTGATGAATGGCTCGGATTATGAGTGAAGACTAAGAGAAAGAGATATGAGTTGCTTGGGGTTCACAATAAAATGGCCCACAGTCTGTTAGACAACTTAAAATAAACCAAGTTAAATTTAGAAGATGGGCATATAAATATGTATAAACTATCCTTTCCCATGAAAGACTGGTTAGCGACAATGACAAGATCATAGTTAGATACTACTGTGAGAAAGGACCTCCCTGATACTGTATGTGATCACAGTGCACGAATTCTGTAGTATCATCTGAGATATGGGTACATTAACAGGCCCACAGTAGGAGGAGTTCCTGAATGTAAAGCTACATCCCTCTGTGAGAGAGGGGATAAGGTCTCACCTGGAAGGTGAAGCAAAGTCATTGGTATCAGATACCTGGGTAGGTGATGAATCACTTAGACTAAAAGAAAAAGAGCAGCCAAGCATCCTACATGAGCTACAGGGTGGTGATGTGGCTCTTCCAGTCTTAACCAAGAAGGTACCCAGTGGTCATAGAGGAAGCTACTGGGTGTAGGACGTTGGGATTGCTTATAAGGGGATACTGCTCACGTGAGAAGAGTGCAGAAGCAGAGGGTCCAGGACCTGGCCAAGGTGCCAGTGAAGGTGAGCCCTGCTTCTAAAACTAGCCTACAGATTTATCTCAGCAGCATTCAAGATTGCATACTCCTGCAGCAGGACTGCTACAAAAGCATCAGAAACCTAGGTTTACACAAGTGTGAGCTTCTTGGATTATTTGTGCTAACTTCCTGGTATGGCAGGGTAGCTTCCCATGGTTACCCAAGCACAGTCAAGACTAGAACCCAAGCCACAGTTCCAGGCTGCAAATATATTTACAGGAACTAAGATAAAGCCCTGGGAAGTTATTAGCAGTATGATTTATGAAAAAGGTCTTAAGTTTCAATAAAACACCAAAAGGCAAAAAAAAAAACCTCTTCAAATTTAAAAAAATATTTGCAAAAAAAGCACAAGATTTCACAGAAAGCAGTATAACACTTACTAAAATATGAAATTATCTTAGTTTTTTTTTTTTTTTAAAAAATCCTTATTGTCTTTTTTGCCCCACCAGAATGTAAGTTCCTTGAGAGCAAGGACTGTGTCATTCTTACTACCCAGTGTATCCCCAGTGCCCAGAACAGCATCTGGCATACCAAAGAAACTCAATGGCAATTTGTTGAGCATATAAATGAAAGTGTAATTTAGACTTGGTTTACGTCCAGACATCCTAGGATATGATGCAATTGTCTGTTAGAAGCTTCACGATATAGAGCTATATGAAAGACATATGAGAATTAGAGTACAAAAATATTATGGAACAGTAAGTAACACAATGTCTTTGTTCCGAAGTATAACGTAGGCACCTGGGCCTGCTGAAGCTGGACACAGAGTCTGTGTTGGGTGGGGTGTACCCTATCTGTGCTGACCAGAACCAAGCTTCTTGAGGACTGAGGGAAACGCTGTACTGATCAGCAACTAACACGTGAACTTAGTACTACTGTTCATTCAACGTCGATTCAATAGATACTTCTTGAACATCCATCTCTGTTCTAGGTACTGGTGAAACCACAGTGAAGGAAGTTCTTGCTTCAAAGGAACTTGCATTCCAGTCAGGGAAGTCATACACAAATAAATACAAAATATGCCACGTGGTGATACTGCTACTAAAAATTTGAATAGGGTAAGTGGGACAGAGAGTGAAAGGGGTAGGACGGGGTGTGAAGGTGCTAGTTTATACACAGGGTGGTCAGAAAAAGCCTCTTTAATAAAGCAACATTTGAGAATCTGAAGGAAGGAAATGAACACGGTGATTTGGACCCAGCCTTTGGGAACTCAGGGGCCGGCTCTGGGACAGCGGAGTAAGAGAGATGCTACAGGCCTCCTTGACCCTTTCACAGAAGACATGGAACTACTTCTCCCATTAAAAATAGAAGGATATATTTGCTATGTATGAACTTCCCTCAAACTTGGCAGGAGGCTATGCCCTTGAAGTGGGTTATGGCCCAAAGGTAAAAATAAGGACAAGGAAGAAAGAAAAACTTTCACACACTCCACTATTTTATCCAAGATACACTACCGACTTCTTGTTCACCATCAATGTGATGTTTCTAAAATTTTCTTATACATATGTGAAATAAATAGACAATGCTTGTTAAGGTATTGCTACAACATAGAGACTGAGAGTAAGCAAATGGCCAGAGGAAGCACATTACCATCTCTCTGCATTGCGACTGGGTGCAGGGTATGGAGCTGCATTTATTAAGGAAGGGAGAACGGAGGATAGAAGGGTTGTTTCCAGCTTCTTGTCTGGGACTTTGGGAGTAAACCACCATTTGGGGGCTCCGGCTCCACCTACTTAAGAAGGCAGAATGGAGTGGTCAGGTGAAGGGTTTAACTCCTCAGCTTTTCCTCGGCTCTCATGTGAAATGGACTCTGAGTTTAAAGTCACTTGTCATGAGGCTCAACTGGCAGTGGCCAAGTGACTCCTTGGTCAGAGGCTGGGGCAGACCACTTGATTCAGGAGCAGGTGAAGGGCATGTCCACCTCTGTGGGCTCTATAGCCACTGAGAGCCAAGGGGAAGCTGAGTCGGCAGTGAGTTGCCACCACCATGGCCAACCTGACAAGGAGCAGAGAGCAAGTCAGTTCATCGATTGTAGATGCCAGAAATGGATACCAACAAAATGCCCAGGGCTGAATCAGGTACGTCAATCACAGCTGGATGTCTGTCAAACTAGTCACTACACCGGGAATGGCAAAGATCTAGGGGGATGATAAGAGTGCCAGAGCCGTCCTTCATCAGGCTGCCGTGAGGTCAGTCATCAACTCAACAAACGCTGTGAAGGGGGACACCTCTCCTCTCACAAACTACGATGCCACGCTGGAGAAAAAGTGTGCGTTCAAATAAGAAAAAGAGCAGAACTGGGCATTTTTACTTGAAAGAACTGGTTAAATTTTAGCTCGGAATTGGGTTACATGAATTCCTTCATACCACTCAGTGGATGGGGGTTTACAAGGAAGACCAGATCAGTTGTAGATGAGATAAATGATATTTTTTTCAGGGGGAGGAGGGCAGGAGATCTCTGTATATGTTTCATTATACTAATTAGAAAAGTGACTATTCTCCAATAATAGACACTGATATACCGATTCAGCAAATATTCATTGTGCTAATTCTTTGTAAAGCCCTACGGTAGATACTGTGGTGAGAAAAAGTAAAATTAGAAATGGGCTTTGCCTTTAAGGTAAAAAAAGAGATACGATACTGGGTTAAATATTTAAAAAATTGAGGTAGAAAATGATAAAACGTTCTAAGAAAAGATACAGAGGAAATTTTAAGACAGTGGTTCCTATGATGGGATCGATGACTTCCGGAGCCCATTAACCCCTACCCCCGAGAGAGCACAAATATTATGTGCACATGTTGAGATCTACGTGTATGCATATTTTGTGTCGAGAGGGTCTATCGGATAGTTTCATAAGCTTCTCTAAAAGGATAAATAAATAGGCAAAAACCTGCACTGAAAAAGAAATTGTATTCTGTTACAGTACCCAGGGAAGACGGTGGAGGATATATAGCATTGGAAAGGGAAGTACAATGTGGATATGTGGAGACAGGGAGAGGATGTTCTGGGTTAAAGAAGAAGAAAATAGAATGGGAGTGTTCCCTCTGTTGCATTTTCCCATAAGCTTTACATTACATACTTACAGTAAACCTCTTCTTTTTCTCTCTGTGTTCATCAGAGCTGGGAATGCTTACGCTTGGGCAGCTTTCCTTGTAGTCCATGGTATATCCCTTTGGGTTTATTGCCTCAAAAGGACACCAAAAAATGAGTCCGAAGAAATAGTCAGCAGAGGACAAACACAATTAGCTAATCCAAAACACAAAACCTCTTGAGGTAATGTCCAAATTCCATCATGCAACCTTAACCAACAGGAAAAAAAAAAAACTGATTAGCAAAACAATTTTAAAATACTATGACTTGTCATTGCTTGTTCACAGGACCCATTTTATGCTTATTCTGATAGGAATTTACTTTTTATCGTAAGTCTCCACTCAGGTTAGAGATTTAGTTTCTGTTATGTCCCTATCAATAGCTAAACCACAATCAAACATTGGCATCCCATCTACCCTGCTTTTATGCTAAGGAATTCCGAGAGCTTCTATGCCACGGGTCCTGTGGACTGGGGGTTACCTCTCACCTAAAAAAAACTCTAGTCTCCAGAGCAGGGATTTTCCAAGTGTGGTCTTCAGACTTTTGCATGAGGGTAAACAGGTGTAGCTTGCTTCAGATTGAGATCCTATGTAGTAGCTAACTATTTACTTTCATTTTGCAAAAGAGGCAACTGAGACACAGGTTAAATAATCTGTCCGTAGGATCTGAACCCAGGCTGTCTGGCTCGAAAGTCCTCTTAACCACTGTGCTATGCTTTATTTTAACAACTACAGATGATTCTGATGCACTGGACCCCTCCCTGGTCAGAGATATTACATTAGATCTTCACACAGAACAAATAAATTATGTTAATATTATCATTCTACCCATGGATAAAGGGCTTGAGATGTCACACTGATGTCACCTTTGCTACACACAGCAGCTCATATTCTCCATGGACACCAAATAATATCATTCAAAGGGTGAGTTTGCCAGTTTCTCCTGGTGATTAATCTGGGAGTAGAAAAGGTTTCCCAACACTGTTGGTAGAAGGGGTGCTTCATCAGGTGCTGCTGGTTCCCATCCCTGCCCACAACAGCTTAGTAGACAGTCCCTTTGTTAGAGTCCCTTCAATTTAAGTGTGTCATGTGACTTATGCAGTAATTGGGACCAAGAAACAGACCCTCAAAAATGGGATGCATGTTTGATGAATCCCCTTATCACCTTCCCGCAGAGGGAGGGGATAGGAAACTGATCATCTGTAACACAGTGATGTCATGATCAAAGACTGTGACCTGAGCTGGGGCTGCTTCTAGTTGTCTTTGAGAATGTGCAAAAAATAAAGGACAAACTGAAAACTGTGAATTCCCAAATAGATGAGTGGAAAATCTATGGCTGTTAGATTGTTTTCTCTCACAGCTGCTAAACTGACAGGACTAAGGATCAAGCCCAGGGTTTGAGGGTAAGGTTGCAGAGGCAATTAAACACACAACACTGCAAACATAAGGGCATCTTATGCTAACATGAGGGCACTGGCTAGAAAGGGGAATGATCCTGAACCATGGATTTAGGCACTT
>NW_006443225.1:10667027-10679448 GCF_000325575.1 Pteropus alecto | reverse complement strand
CACCCCTCTGAGGAGACCCAGCCTCCCAACTCCTCCCTCCAAAACCCTATCAAGCTGTTTCACAAGGGGATGCTAATTCACCTCACTACCTACTCCCATCATCCTTCATTGCCTCATTATGGTAGTTAGATCCCAAAAGAAACCAGGAAGAAGTTTAAAGCCTACTCTGAAAGGACACTGTCTTCATACTGAAAAATTTGCAAAATCTCAACAATTCAGGAATCTGAGGAGCACATATGGGAATATATTCAAAGGATGCTAGACCAAGGACTAAATGTGATTACTGTGACCCTATACATGGCCACAAGTGTATCCCATCAGTCTGTCTCCAGACTTTCCCCAACAGGGACCTGCAGCCATCCATGAGGGTCCACTGGTGAACAGGAAATGCATAATCCTTCCAAGGGTTACTGGACACTAGCTCTGAACAGCCACATCCCCGAAGACCCAAAGCATGGTCCAGCAGAGTGCCCATCTCGCTCTAGAGGGGAGGTGAGAGAGAAAGGCAACCCTGATGTCTCATGGTGGGTCCAAAGGGACCACGGGCCCATCCTTTGCTTATTTCTCTAGTCCTAGGCTTTTAGTGGAAACAGATGTGCTTAGTAACTAGCCAAATCCCCACACTGGTTTCCTGTCCAATGTCATAAAAGCCATAATGGAAAAATGGGCCATGAAGAAGTCCCTGGAACTTTCTCCACTCTCCTCAGTAAGAAAGTAAACTCCAAACTACACCACATTCCTGGAACAAGCTCAGAAATTAGTATCACTATCAAAAACCTGAGGATGCAGGGGTGTTAATTCCTATCCCATCCCATTTAACTTGCCTATTTACCTGTACCAAAGCCAGAAAGATCTTGGAACACGACTACAGATTATTAATACTTTAATTAGATAGTGATGTCAATCACAGCTGCGATTCTAGGTGTTATATTTTTTTTATTGGAAAAAAACTGGCATAACTCCTCATATCTGGTAAACAACTACTGACCTGGCAAATGTTTTCTTTTCTGTCACCATCAGTAAGGACAGTGAGATGCAATTTGCCGTCAAGTGGCTAAAACGGCCATATACTTTCACTGTCTTACCTGAGGGCTATGTCTGCACTTTCATAATAAAGTCTGGAGGGACCTTGGTCATTTTGATATCTCACAGATCCCCAACCTGTTCCATCACACTGATGGCATTATGTTACCTGGACCTGGTAAACAAGAAGTAGTGAGCACCCAGACTCCGCTGTGAGACACAGACACACACACAGACACATGCACGCATGCACCCACACACTCCAGAGGATGGGGGATAAAAGCCATGAAAGTTCAGAACTCCACCAAATTGATGATTTGGTCTTAGAGTGGTGAGGCAAGATATCCTGTCTAAAGTGAGAGAAACTGACACACCTTGCACCACGTCCACTGAGGAAGAGGTAAAACAAATGGTGAGCTTCACGTCTGGGTGTGCTGCTCTGACCTGTTTCCTGGGTGACCCACGATGCTGTCAGTTTTTATTGGAGCCTGATCCAAGAGAAGGTTCTACAGTAAGGAAACCTGCCCTAACTCTTGGGCCTATGCCTCGGCATACCCAATAGTACCAGAAATGACATGACAGACAGGGATGGGGTAAGGAGCTTCTGATAAGCACCAGGAGAAGAGTTGTACTGTCAAAAGCTATTGTCCATTTGGTTCCTGGCCTGCTTTCAAGCCTGGGTAGAGATCAGATTGATACCTGCTCATGGGAACCAAGAGACTGTAACAAGAACAGCCCATCATACACAGAAAATTATGTGATCCACTGAATCATAAAACTGGACTGTATAGCAGCATTCCGCTTGGCACAGTAAAGGCGAGACTAGGCCCGAGCAGGTCTGGAAGGCACAAGTAAACTAAAGGGACAGATGGCTCCCCGCTGGTACTTGCTCACCTTCCATGTTACACTCATGGGGAGGATCCTACACCCAGTTGGCAGAGGGGGAAGAGACACACCTGTTTATGGTTGGACATGACCATGTGCCAGCACTGGCCAGAGTTGAGAGGGTGGTCTTTAAATCGAGCAGTGAAAGGAAGCCATATGAAGGGAGAGAAGTCTGAGCAGGGCACATGGTGGTCCTCCTACATGCTGAGAGAGACTCACGGGGGCATGACCAATAGTCCCAGTCAATGGGAAACCGTGGCAACCCCCAAAAAGATGGGACTATAAAGGACCTGGGTCCTGTGGGAACAAAGGTGTGGGTCACCGCACCAGTGGACAACTCTGACCAGCTGAGGTGCTGGCAGAGGGTGAGGGGAACATAAAATAGGTACTTGAAGAAAAAGGTGTTATCACCAACTTGAGCCAAAGGACTAGCTACGGTGCAGAGACCACAGCAGTTTTATTTCATTTGAGTTTCTTCCCTATGAAGAACACTGGCAGTGGTTCCAGCTGGGAGTATGCAGGAACTGGATGCAGAGACTGAGAGGACTTTGTGTTTCCTGAGTTAGGAATGTGAGTCTTGTGCTCAAAGTATAAGAGTGAACACCAAGGGACAGAGAGAGGAGGACTGTGCTGGACATTCTCTATTTGCCTTTTCAGCTCCAGCTGCGCCCTGCTCCACACCTGAGGACACCGACCTGTACAGCCTGTACCCCACAGCCTCCCTGGCCCTCCAGCTGCTGGCCGACTTCATCCAGGGAGGTGCTGGCAGGACATGGGTGAGGGATGAGGATATAACTTCCTCATCCTGCTCCCTCCTGGGCAGGCTGAGTGGGGTAGCTGCTGAATTCCACTCTCTAAGGCCAAAGCTCGTGTCAGGCAATCCTCTCTTGTGACTACAACGCTTCCAGGGATGAAATGCCACGATTCTCGACCTCAAGTCCTTGGGCAAGTTTAAGTTATTTGAGCCCTAGCTTCCTAATCTAGAAAATGGGGCTAGCAACCTTACTTCATATGGTTGTCCTAAGGATTCAAGGTATGTGTAAAAGACTTAGGTTTGTATATGTAGTCGATAAACTAGATCTAATACATAGCAATTTGTTTCCAATTGGTTTTTATTCCTTCATTCAACAAACACTTAAAGCATTCATCATGTACTAAGCAACAGGAAGACAAAGAAAAGAGAAAAATCCTACTTGCAAGGAATTTACCTAATGGGAAGAATGATAAGATTTCAATAGATGGCTAAGTAAGATGTTAGATGGATGTATGGTACCCTATGAAATCAAAGAGAAAGGCCACAGGTGCGAACTGTCACATATTCCCAGCCTAGCTACAAATAAAGACAGGCAGGTATGAAAACAGAAGTTTGAAAGAGATCACACTTGTTTGCCTCAATTTTCTCTGGAAAAAGGAGCTAGAATCACATGCTAGAAATGAAGATGTTGCTGTCAAAAAAAAAAAAAAATGCAGAGAGATAAAATCATTTGCCCAAGCCAGGATTCAGCTAACACACGTTAGAGCAGGGGTTCAAATCCAAATCTGACCAACTCCAAAATCTATGTGGACTTGTTTGCTACACCACGTTATGTAAGGTTTTCCTTTCCCTCAAGCTAAATCAAACCAGCAACCTAACAGTACTTAATACGTAGTGGCTAAGCTTATTACAAGCCAGACTGTGTTTTATGTGTGTTAACCTGATTGCTCCTCACAACAGCCCTACTGACACGAAACCGAGGAAAACTGAAGAATCAAAAGATGGAAGTTACCTGCCCCAGGTGGTGGAGTCAGGACTTGAACTCAGGTTTTCTGACTTCGAGACCTTAACCCATTGGACCACACTGCCTCTACAACATATACATGCTCTGAAGAGTCCTCAGGGAAGCAATGAAGAAGGCTCGTAAACTTATTTTTAAGTGGTTACAAGTGAAATTATGAAAAAGCAACTCTTCTATTACTGTAAATTTAATATGTTTATTCTATAACACTGAAGCAATTTAAATTCTGCAAAATCATCTTCTGGCCAGGCAACCAAACGAAACAGAGTGAGAAGAGGGCTGACATAAGAACCCCACAACTAAGAAAGACTAGAACAAAGGCTACGTCATTCACATGGGGATAAAAGCTGGAACTTAAAGAGGTTCATAGGAAACTTGGGCTTTTTAAAGGAGAAGCAGTGAAAGAATTTGCCTTCACTCTGCTGGGGAATCACAAAATAATCCTGTAGCTCGGTCCCCAGGGACGGCTGGCGTGCCTAGGAGGAGGGCACGTGGCTCCAAAGAGGAAGTATAAATATTCACCAGAATGGAAGATCTAACCTTATCATCCAACATGCATCAACTGTGATTAGCCCAACAAGATAAAAAGAAGTTGCTCAGGTAAAAAGAAGAGAACTTGCAGAGGCCTGCCAGATCTTAGGAGGGGCAGTGACGAGCAAGAGTAATATAACAGCTAGTAAATATTATATTTGTAGTGGTTCTCATCAGGGGGGCGTTTGGCAATGTCTGGAGACACTTTGGGTTGCCACGACTTGGGGGGTTGCTAGTGAGTACATGTCAAGGAGGATGCTAAACGTCCTACAATTCACAGGACAGCCCCAACGACAGAAAATTATCTGACTCGAAATGTCAAGAGTGTTGAGGTTGAGAAACTAACATTTATTGAGCACTAATGGCAGGCACTGCTCTGAGAGCTCGCATCTAACACATCACTTAACCCTCACAGCAACCCATGCGGTTAAGTACCGTTATCCTGTTTTGACAAATGAAGAAACCTAGGTGATGAGGAGAACTTCCACATGATCAGACAGCTTTCAGTGGCAGCACTGACATGAACACAGCTCTGACCTGAGAGTCTACTGTCAGTTTCTTACGGTACTGCTGCATGTATCTTCTTCTCAATCACCTTTGGAGATCCTGAGCTGAAGAGAAGAGAGCACCACCACGTGTCCACGAGCAGCTGGGTTACAGAGAGAAAGCCACACACAAGAAAAGCAGCTTTTCTAATTCTGTTACCAGGAGGGGTCAGGTCTGCACTTGTCAGGAATGGCGCATCTTCCTCTCCTTGAAACTTCCCGCATCAACATCTAACCACGAGCTCGGCACGAAGTGAGCTCTGAGTGTTGATCCCATCACAAGGCCAATCAAGGGCTAAATTATGAAATAGAGAGGACACAAGAAAGGATGCTATCACAGGATATGTTTTTTTTAAAAAGGAGAAAGTCTTTTAAAAAATAGTATTAATAGATCTAAAATTTTTTATGTGGGGGCTATAAAAAACAGAAATATGGGTGAAGCTCTTATAGAAAACTGTCCAAATTCATATTATATTAAAATTGTATTGAAAAACACTGCTTAAAATAGGTGAACATCAGTTAAGGCTTTCAAAAAAAGCATCTTGCTCTTCATCGTCATGCTTATCTTTTGGCCACTGTGTGTAATTAGTGTCCTGGATCTTGTCCATCTTTCTTTCAGACAGACGAAATTATTTTATAAGAAGGTCAGAAGGTTCTTCTGCTTTTACTTCTAAAATATAAGCAAAGAGGTTCTGAACTCCATTTCCTTCACATTTTACAAAGACTGTTTGGTATTGACTAGTGGACCCTAACCAAGTTACAAGGTAGATAAATTCATTAAGTGCTACGATGCACTCTTAATTAATATAGTAGAGAGAGGTGGTCAGCAATTAGCACCAAGACATAAAGGAAAATTAAGAATGAGCTTGTTCCACAGGGAAGGAATTAGTCCAGGAGGAGCTACAAGTTTTCTTCAGCAGGGGGACGGGACTGGGCACGGGGTGTTTAGAAGCAGAGTCCCAAAGGAGGGAGCTGACAGAGCCAGTTAAGGAAGAAACGAAAGAAAATCCAGGCACAGACCCTGGGCATGGCCAGAGGACTGGTACGAACACAGGTTTGGGATCTGGGGACTGACCCAGAGAAAAAGAAAAAAAATTGAGAGTGGGGATGGGACAGGAATTATTCCTAAGAAGAGACGAGGCCAAGCGTGTAGGTTCCATTTTAAACTACATTAAAAGTACCACTGCAGGAAATTCTGATCCAAACAAAATGGTTACTTTACTAAAAGCCTACTACAATAGGATATGATCTTTATCTGTTTATTTCCGCCTCTCAGAATACCAGCTCCAAATACATCCAAAATGTTTCAACAGAAACAAAGGACATCTTTGTCACATCTGTAAATTAAGTTCATTGCAGCACAGATTAAAAATCTAACAGGGTCTGCCAGTGGAAGATACCTAGTAACCTTCTCACACATACATACATCACATGATGAATCAGTTACAACTTTTCCTGTTTTTCTTCCTTACTAATATATCCTTCCTCTAACTCCCACCCCACCCCGTTCAATTTTCCCCTCATTCTGCAATCATAAAGTAGTTCCATTTTTTCCTAGATTTAGCCATCCCTTTGAGATATTTTATTTGTCCTGATTCTTGATAAAGTAATATATGAATTAAAAATAAAATACGTGCAAAATATACAGTATTGGGACACAATACAGAAGAATAGTCGGCACCCAACAATTCCACAGGAGTGTCTAAGAACCTCAACAAAAGTCTGTCGATTCCCTGAAACTGGCTCCATTTCATTACATACATTTAAGGGACTGAGTGTAGAAGTAAATGCTAACAGTCTTTTGTTTTCCAACACTAGCATCAAACTGGCTCCATTTCATTACATACATTTAAGGGACTGAGTGTAGAAGTAAATGCTAACAGTCTTTTGTTTTCCAACACTAGCATCAAACTGGCTCCATTTCATTACATACATTTAAGGGACTGAGTGTAGAAGTAAATGCTAACAGTCTTTTGTTTTCCAACACTAGCATCAAACTGGCTCCATTTCATTACATACATTTAAGGGACTGAGTGTAGAAGTAAATGCTAACAGTCTTTTGTTTTCCAACACTAGCATCAAACTGGCTCCATTTCATTACATACATTTAAGGGACTGAGTGTAGAAGTAAATGCTAACAGTCTTTTGTTTTCCAACACTAGCATCAAACTGGCTCCATTTCATTACATACATTTAAGGGACTGAGTGTAGAAGTAAATGCTAACAGTCTTTTGTTTTCCAACACTAGCATCAAACTGGCTCCATTTCATTACATACATTTAAGGGACTGAGTGTAGAAGTAAATGCTAACAGTCTTTTGTTTTCCAACACTAGCATCAAAACTGACAGGATAAGAAAGAAGGCCTTAAGCTTACTCCAACTGATAACATGACCCTCCGCTGGTTCTAGAACCCGAAGAGCAGCAGCGTGCACTGCTCTGTCCTCGGCTTCCCAGAGTCACCATCTTGGGTTCCCAGTCACCAGAATGCCGGCCCTCTTCCTGGCTTCCCAAGTTTTTCCATGGGGAAGCACACCCCCAGCCTGTGTCCCAGGGCAGATGTGAACAAAGAACACTCTCGAGGATGATTCCTGGGGAACTGTGACCACTGGGAGAATGATGGGTAGGGTGGGTGATGATATGAGACAAGAGAAAAGCAAAGGGGGAATTCACACAGAACTAGCAGTGGTAAAATCCTGAGGGCCCTAGACGCTGAGGGAGAGTTGGGAGGATTCAGATTAAGGAGGCACCAAAAACAAAAACAAACCACAAACAACAATTGCCATCACGCCATAGAGTCTCTGGGGAGAGCCTCCGACCTGCTTTCTCTTCTTCCATGCTGACTCCCTGCCAATCCATTCTTTCCACAGTAGACAGAGTGCTTTGTTGTTTGTTTGTTTTTTTTTAAATCACTGTAAATCTAATCATTTCACTCCTTTGCTTAAACCTTTTCCATGGTTTCCCACCGTCCTTAGAATAAATCCAAACTCTGAATTGTGGCTAACACTACAGCAGCCCACATGGCCTGACCTTCTCGTACCTCTCCAGCCACAACCTACCAGGGCCTCTCACCGCTCTGGGCACCAGAGTCCTGTCAAAACAGCCCCTTCCTAGTTCTCACACACACTCAACGCCGTCCCATCTCCAGCCTCTTGCACCCGTGTCCCCTCTGCCTTGAATACTTTCTCTTCTCTCCACAATGAAGTCTTCGTTCAAATGGCACTTCCTCCAACAAGCCTTCGTGACTATTCTAAAGTGCTCCTTCCCCAAATCAATCTTGTCATCATCCCATTTTTTTTTCCATTCCAGTATTTCTCACCATCTAGGACTGAATGTTGCATGTTTATTGAGAACCTCCTTGACAAGAGTGTAGAAACTGTGACTTATCCATTGTCATATATTTAGTATGCCCCAACACACATTTAATACACAATTAATTTTTAATTAATTTAGTCAACAAACAGGTGGAGAGAGACACTTGTAAAGTCCAGTTTGCCAAAGGGTACAACTGAGATCTTCAGAGTAACCCCTGGTACATCATCCCTTCGTCAATCTCCCGAGTCATCACTTTCTCCCTCTTTACTAGATCAATCCCGTTATTATACATATCAAAATGCCACATTATCTTAATAAAATCCTCCCTAAAAACATAGATTTATTTACTTAACAGATACTTACACCGTGTTTACCATGTGCTAGGAATATATAATTAGTTTGTGCCCCAACTTTTATTATTTGTATGAATGATCTTATGTAGTAACACCCTTAACTAAAGGCTTTTTAAAAAAAACAAGGAGAACTCAGGGTAAACACAGATGCTTACACAGTGTGATAAAGGGAACTTTACTCTAAAGCAAATATTTGCTTTCAAGAGTCCTCTTCTGACAATAAAACTTTATATTAGTTCCAAATCCTGACCTTACAATATGTTATTAGTAAAAATAATATGCGGAATTTTACCTTGAAGTTCTAGCATTTCAAAAATCAGGACTTTTATATATATTTTCCCTACCAACTTTTTCCTATCAATAAAAACTGCAGCTTCATCCCAGGAAAGGTAAAATAAATTTAGTACTTACTATCCCTGTAGGTACTCAAAATCAAGTACAAAGAAAATACATCAGGTAATGCATGCCCTCAAGTGGGAAAACCCCACCTGAGATGTGGGAAGCAATAGGAAAAAATAAAAATTAAACTGCAGAAATGTCTACCAAGTTCTGGAAACAAGTTTTAACCTATTAGGAAAAAGATCACAAGTAAAATAAAAACATTCACTCAACTGGAATGTGAGCAAGTATATGTCTGTAATGAAAAATGAAGCAAAATATATCCAACCAAATGTTGGTATCGAACTTAATAAAACTGGAAGCTTCAACAGTGGACAAATTCAAGTATTTTATATCTATCTCCTTTCTCTGAAGGACTAAAAGTTTCTGACGTGTTTTCTCCATATATCCACAAAAATAAATGAAGAAGTATGAACGTCTTATTATTTTAACAAAAAAGGGAAAGAAGGTAAACTACTTTCTGCAGCTCAGAAAGAAAAGAACATTCAGTCCTATCCAGCTCAGAAAACAAAGCAGGGAGACAGGATTACTTGTGCCGAGATGCGAAAACAAAATAAAGCTTAGGAATAATATCCCAAGAAAACCCAAAGCTGCAGATGTTGCTCCATGAAGTCGGTGCTGTCCTATTGCTTTCCCGTGTGAGTTTATTGTGCTTATTTTTTAACTTCTGCCTGTCCATCTACATGGGTGTTTGGGATGTTTTTCACCCTATACCTACTCCCTTTGGTGAATCCAGATCCCAATATATTCATTTGAACTTTTTTTTTTTTTAATGCCTACAGCACCTGGTCTTCCTAGGTGGTCTCCCAACTAAGTACTAACCAGGCTCGACTCTGTTTAGCTTCCGAGATCAGACATCGGGCTTGCTCAGGGTGGCATGGCCATAGACCAGGGACCATGGCTCCACTGGGGCGCGAACCCAGGATCTTCTGCATGTAAAGCAGATGTGCTAACTGCTACACTATGGAACCACGTCCAGAATCTTTTTATTTAGTACTTAATTTCCCCCTACTCTCTTCCTTAATTGTCCATATTGTAGAAATGACTGTAGAAGTGCAGTATTTAATGATTTAAAAGCCTATTAAATAGAACTTTAAGTTCATTTGTATTTAAAAATCAGATAAGTGGGGGTGTGTCTTATTTTCCCTTTAAAAAGTAACTGGAATTGGTGTGTGTGTGTGCTTCTTGTCCTCCAGGAGTTTATATGTAGCAAAAAAGACAAATGCCCGAAGAAGTACAATTCAAAGTTGACTGTGATAAATTCTCTAAGAAAGCTTTGAAAAGTCACTGAAATTCAGAGGAAGGAAAAACCACTTCAAACTGAACTTATCTAGGTATGTGCGATGGTGGCAGCATGTGAAGGAGGTTCTGAAGGCTGGGCACACAAAACAGAAAAGGCCGTACAGTCCTGGGTACACACAGGGAATAGTCATTTGTCCATTTTGTCTGAATTCCTGCCCACCTGCGGGAAAAAAAACTCACTCATTAATAAAAACAGAAAGAGAAAAGTGGATTTGAGATCAAGTTGGAGAGAAATCTGAACGCCAAGCTTCTCACTCTGGGTTTCATTCTGCAGACGAGGATGTGGAGGCATCTGAAAAGGGAATCTGAGGGGCTGGAGGTGTACAGAACGAAATGAAATGGAAGAGGGCTTGAAGAAATAGGGGCTTGGCAGCGATAGGAATGGCATGTTTGCAAAAACACGTGAAAAGAAATAAGTCAGTATTTCATGTGGACAGCAAGATATAAGGAAGAATTAACACTGCCTCAAATTTTGCAGGGCAAAATAACAGTGAATTGGCTTAAATAATCACTAGCCCTAACTGGAAATGTGTGGATCAGACTGACACATTTAACACCTTCTGGAGGCAGGCATTTTTTTCCAGGCACTGGGATACAGCAGTCAGCACAATTTACAAGCACTCCTGGCCTCAAGGAACTTACCCTTGAGTGGCAGACAATATGTAATAAATGACTAAATCAACAGATTAACATATTATAGAAGAGTGGGCTTGTATGGATTTTTAAATAGGCAGGTCTGACTGAACAAATACCTAGAGGTGAGGGAGTGAACTAGGCAAGGAGCCAGGGAAGAGTCAGCAACTAACAAAATAATTCCTTGGTATCTCCAAATAATTTCATTCCGTGATCTTTTTGAAGTTGGCGGTAATTGCAACACATCTCTTCTGGTGACCCAGTCCTATTTCCTTGGGCTAGCATTTGGTGTTCTACTTCCTGACTCTATCCTACCCAATCAAGAAAACTTCACCAATAACACAGTGATAACAAACTGCCTACTAGGTCAATTTGTTTATACTGGCTGTTTACACTCCCTGCATGGGAGAAAAGGACTGTATTTTAAAACAACAAAACCAAAGCACTTTAGAACATGTTTGTACAAAGCTTAAGAAGACAATCATCTTGTTCTCAAAGCAATCATTGGTGTAGAAACTGAGACTTGTGATTTAAATCAAAGATGCTGAAGAATGATTATGAATCATGCAATTAAGCTACCAAGCAGGATGTTGCTGAGAAAAAAAAAAAAAAAAAAAACCATGCACAGCACCATAAAACTGTCAAAAATAAAAATAGTACTGTTATCAAAACCAGAAGTAGTATCATCCTTTGGTTTTATAATTTGTTGCTCAGCAGAGTTGAAGCTCTGACATTTATTGGTTCTGAGTCTTTGGGCCTCATTCTTATCTGTAAAGGGCAACTGGTCTGATTTTTCCGATTCCTTTCAATTCCGTAATTCTAAGTAGCAAGCTATGGTTTCTATGATGCTTAGTTAATTTATGTATTTGGGTACTCTGGTTTACCTCATTTTGTAATAATAGTAAAAATAAGCACCCACCCAAAATAGCACAATTTATAAGTTATGTATAAAGTAATATGAACTTCTTTTAAACAAACCTACCAGAGCTTGGTGCTTAAAATGAGGCTATACCCTAAAAGGGCTGCCTTTTTTTCATCCCTCTTTTAGAACAATCTGCAAGATTCTGAGATTTCTGTATCATTGGATACAATTTGGAACAAGGTAGATGATCCCATCTTTAGTATGAGACAAAAGTCACCAGATCTTTTCTTGTGCGACTCAGTCTTTGAAAACTGTTCCAAATGAATCCCCAAGCATTTCTGGCAACATTTCTGTAGAAATTGATGGTGACGACTTTGAAGATTAATGCCCATCTGAATGTATAAAAGAAAGTAGCAAAAAAGAAAGAAGAAGAGGCTGCATGTAAAGCAGATGGAGGTTAAAAAGTAACTGGAATTGGGGATGTTGCTGAGAAAAGAGAAAGAAAAAGGAGGAGGAGGAGAAAGAAGAAAGAAGAGAAGAAGAAGCCAGCCAGCGTTATTACGTTATTGTGGACTACGCCTCAGGCACTAAGTATTAACTCATTTAACTTTCGTAACAATTCTATAAGGGTGAAACTATTATCATTCCCATTTTTCATATGCAGAAACAAAGGCATAGAGAGATTAAGCAAATTACTCGCGTTTCCACAATTAATAAAACAGATTCAAACCCAGGCACTCCAGCTTCAAAGCCTGCCCGCTTTATCTCCACGATACACCTCCTATGTAAACCCTGGTGTT
>NW_006443225.1:10661523-10667004 GCF_000325575.1 Pteropus alecto | reverse complement strand
TGCCAGTGAGTCAAAATAAAGCCGCACCGCAAGTTCACTAGCGAGTTTCTTCTCCAGTCCTGAACCACATACTAGAACTATATTTTAAAGAATATAAAATCTCTGCAGTCCCTGAGGTCTCTCCACATTTGGGGAGAGGGTGTGTGGAGCAACGCAAATGTTTTCTGTCGGGAACTAACGCCGTGAACAAGTGCCGCAAAGCCAGAGCTGGTGTCTCCCTCCCACCCGGGGTTCACACCAGGAGCCGCCCGCCGCCCGGGACCCGCGCGCTCCTCCTCGGCGCGTAAGCGGCACCGCGGATGGTCCAGCCACCCACACCTGCATCGGGCGTGCCCGCAGGGTCCCTCCAACTCGCCCGCGCGCCGCCAGGACCCCTCCTCACACTTACCTTCGGGGACCCGAGCCCGGCGCGTGGCGAGCGGGAAGTAGCGCCACAGCTGCGCCACACGCCACCCGGCTCCGCGCCCCGCCTCCTGCCCCCAGTGGCGCCCGCCGCGCTCCCCTCCGGGGCGGACCTCGGGGCCCCCGTTCCCCACCGCAGGCGGCCCCCGCCAATCACCGGCGCCGTCTGGGCCGCCGGCCCCCCGCTGGGCGGGGCTTCTGCTCACTCAGCTCCGCCCCTGGCGCTCTAGGGGGCAGTGGACCCTAGACAAGCTGCAGGCAGAATGCCGCATGGAAGGGAGGGCCCGTGGGAACCTAACCCAGAGAGAGGAAGAGCAGGACGCAGGCGAAGGGAACCTGGAAAAGGAGACAGCCATGGGGGTAAGATGAAGAAGGAGCCTTGGGAAGGCGAAGAGGAGTCCCTGTCCCCAGGTTCCCGCTAAGGTGTAGGGTGAGACATCTTAAAACAACAAAGTTCACTTTTCAGGGACTGGCTGAGCTCATTCTCCTGGAGCAGGGTAGGAGTCACACTCGAATTCAGGGTTCCATGCATGAGAAGTCATGGGAATGGGATTAAGGGGGGCAAAAAAAGAGAAGCAATTCCTCTACCACACATCCCCGTTCTTCATTTTCAAAACAATGGAAAGGACTCCCAGTAAGAATCATCACTCCAGCCTTAAATTAATGTTAACCATTCCCTCTCCCCTCAAACAGATCAGGCTCTTTTTTAAGAGAGTAGACCCATTACGCTCGGGCCAAGTCTGGCATTCATGCCCACAACGTACTATATTACGAGGTTTGTGACTGCATGCATGGCTAAAAGGGAAAAATCAGACCCCTCAGAAGGAAGTATTTTAACTATTAATGTATATAACTTTGGAAGGTGAAAAACGATTTCAGGAATCAAGTCAATAACATTGAATTATGGTAGGGAAACATGGGTCACTTTGCCAACAGGATGGATACACAGTAACCTTTACTACAAGAATTTCTGAAAATAGTGCCAAGAGGCCAGCCTGGTTGTGTGACGTAAGATTTCCTTATCTGCAGAATGAAGAAATTGGGCCAGGTGACCGCATGACCTCTAAATGCCCTTCCACACTCCATTTCATCCTGCCAGGCTCAACAATTAAAGCAAGAGGACTGCAGAGAAAGCACTGTCCAGTTAGGAGCCACAAAAGAGAAATTGGGAAGTTTTAGAAAAAGCATTAGGGATCTCTGGCATCACTTTCGTTCAAGCTCTCCTTTCTGACTTTTCTATAATAACATTCTTGTCCTAGCTCAAAACCTTTGACTCTTCTTCCCTCTCAATCCTCACATTTAGTCACCAGGTCCTTGGCTTTCTCCATTACAGAATCTCTTCAATGACCCTTGTCATTTTCACTGCCGTCTCTTTATGAAGTCCAAATTCAAAGAACTCAGGATCTTGGATCTGACCCTCACATACTTTTTCCATCGCATCTATAACTACTCTCTGTGTACACATCTTTCTGACAGACTGTCTCCTCACTGTACAGTATCCACAACGTTCAGCCAACATTCCTGCCACTGAACACCCACGGCTTCTCAGCTCAGAATCCTCTTCTTAGTCCTAGCTGTCTGGACTCTAATAGCTCAGCTCAGGGACCTCTCTATGCAATAAAATGCTATAATATTTAGGATCTGTACCACTCAACTGGGCACTTAACAGGGTGACCTGGTTTTTTTTCTGTTATTTATAATATTTATCTCCAAAACTAAACTGTAAGCTACTTATTGGATATCCCAGGCCCCAGCCAATCAAGGAAGAAAAAACTACTTTCAACATCTCAAAAAGCCTAAAAGAAATTATATATTCATCTATAATTAGGCTTCCTATAACGGCAACATTTTCTGTTTTTGTCTGAAATTATGACATTGAAGTTAACACCAGTTACTGCATGCTAACCAAAGCTTTGATGAACAGTTATATGTGACTGATTCAAAAAAAAGGGAAGATTAACTAGTATTAAATAAAATTTCTTTTGAAGATTAAATCTTAGACATTTATGGAGATGCATAAAAAATGTAGCCCTACCCATTCTTTGCCACCCATTGCTCAAACAAATGATATACTTGTAGTAAATACTTAAAAATATATTCCTTGATCTATGATTATTTTCAGCTTTTCTTAAACTCTGTCCCTTGCTGTAATTAAAACACTGGCCTTTTCTTTTTCATGCAAATAAGATTGTAGTAATTTTCCCCTTTGAATTTCAAATAAATTCTCAAGAATAAGATAAACAAGAATCACACAGCACTCCTTAGAGTTGAACTAGAAAGGCTTTTAGTGTTCCAGAAATAAACCTTCAGACCACAGAAAACTGCCTATGTTAGGGGGCCCTACAAACTATTAACATCTTTAGAGAGTAAATTTTCCTTAACTCCAACCTTACCCAGATGACACAAGTAGAAGCAGAACCAAGTTTGCAGAATGACTACCAAGTAAGAGTGAAAAGTGATTTGCAATCTATCAATGGCCCCTTGTGTTTTGAAAATGTCCCTGGCATGTTGAAGGAAGGCCCCAGAGCTCTGAAGTCTGGCCCAAACAATCTATAAATCACTACTCACAGCAAACCTTTATAATATACTGGAGATTTAAGAAATATTAAATAGACTAAACAAGTCACACTTCATTTTACGGAATGGTTGTACCAAAGGCTATTGGTTATACACTCTTAGAACTTTTCTTCTCCTCAAAATGTTACATGACTTTTTTTTTTTTTTTTGAGGTGACTATTAAGAGTAGAGCCTTGGGGGAACTTCTGAATCCACCCAAGGTAGAGTAACAAGGACCATATTTACCTTCCCACCTAAATCAACAACAACAAGAAAAAAGAGACAGGCAAAATATATAAAACAATGGTTTTAAAGATACTGATTATCAGGCAATGAAGGAGAATGATCCCTCAGAGATGGGAAACAAGCAAGGTGTATCCCAGCTTATCACCTTCAGAGAACTTATAGGCCATGGCATAGGAGAGGGGGGTTGCAGGAGACCCAGCAGAGTCCCTGAGTTGAACAGCTGAAGCTGTGAGTCTGAGAGAACAAGATGGCTAGAGTTCATAGGACAGAGGAGACAAGATAACATCACAGAGAATCCCAGAGATCTGCAGAGGGTCCTCCTCGAGAATTCAACAGTGCTGATCAATGCATGCATCTGAGAAAATGACCCTAGGTCCAGGAAAGAACAAACCATCTGAAAGCATTAGAAGAAGTATTAGGCCCTCACAGAGAGCCAGGAATAGTGATTATTCACACCAGGTCAGCTGGAAAACCTCCCAATTCAATGAGGCAGAGTACACAGAAAGGTTTTGCCTTAGTAGTGGAGATTAATTAGCTCCAGACTAAATGCTATTTTGGTGCTGCCAAAAGAATACAAGTTCCACAAGGATCAAACTATTTTTAAGTAATTTAACTGCATCTCAAATTAAAATTTCAAGCTTATTTATAAGAATAAAAATATTCAGCACCCAACAAAATTCACAGTATTTGCCATTCAGTCAAATATTACAAGGCATGCAAAGAAGCAGAAAAATATGACAGTTAATGAGAAAAATCAATCACTGAAACTAACCCACAACCAACATGGATGTTAGAATTAGCAGACAAGGATATTAAAACAGTTATTATAATGATAATATACTAAAAAATTAAGCAAAGAAGGTATTAAAATTTCCTAAATCTAATGTCTAGAGGTGAAAACAACAATCTCTAAGGTGAAAAGTACACTGGATGGAATTAACAGAAGAGAAGACATTGTAGAAGGAAAGAATAGTGAACTTGAAGACATACAATAGAACTATAGAGAGAAAAAAGAATTAGAAAGAAAGCCAATGAGCTATGTGGCACACCTTAAAGTAGCCTAATATACTTGTCATTGGAGTCTCTGAAGGAGAGGGTAAAGGTGGGATTGGGAAAGGAGATCAGAAAAGATATTTGAAGAAATATGACTGATCTTTTTCAAATTTTGAAGAACATTATAAACCCACAGATGTGACAAGCTCAATTAACCCATCCACTAGAAACATGAAGAAAACTTCACTAAGACAGTTCATAATGAAATTACTAAAAAACAATGATAAAGCAAATAGTAATAGCAGCCAGAGGAAAAAAAGTCATGTTATGTATGGAGGAAACAATGCAAGAAAAAGACAGTTGCCTTCTTTGAAGTACTGAATGAAAAACTGTAAACTCAGATTTCTATACCCAGCAAAAATACCTTTCAAACTAGAGGCAATACAAAGATTTTTTTCATATATACAAAAGCTGAAAGAATTCAGAACCAGCAGACTTACTCCATGAACAATATTAAAGGAAGTACATCGGACAGAAGAAAAATATTTCCAGATTTCTGGACACATACGTGTATACTAGGAATAAGGAACATTGGAAATAGTAACAACAAAGGTAAATATAGGCCGTTAATTTTTTATAATTTAAATCTCTTTAAAAGATAGCAACTGTTTAAACAACAACAGTAAAAATTTATTGTGGGTTTTATTTATAAATAAAGTGTGTGATGAAAATAGCATGAAGGCTGAGATGAGAGATATAGACATATACTATTATAAAGTGTATGTAAGTGTTAAACATCCTATAAGTGATGTGGTATAATTCAATTGAAGATAGACTGTTTTAGCTAAAGATAGACTAAATTAAAGATGTATGTTTATACTCTAAAACAACCATTAACATAAGGGGGAAAGGAGTATAACTAATAAGCCAACAAAGGAGAAAAAATGGAATCATAATGCTCAATCCAAAATAAGGCAGATAAAGAGGAAAAAAGGACACGAAGAGCAGATAAGACAAATAGAAAATAAAAGCAAGATGATAGACATAATTCATCAACAATAACAATTAAAGGTAATGCTCAAAACACTCCAATTAAAATTTGTCATAATGAATAAATAAAATACCCAGCTATATGTTGCCTACAAAAAAACTACACTTCAAATATGAAGACACAAATAGGTTAAGAGAATGAAAAAAGATATAACATGTTAACACTAGTCAAAAGAAAAGCTGGAGTAGCTGTATTAATACCATAAAAGTATATTTCAGAACAATACTGTTACT
>NW_006443225.1:10650225-10661508 GCF_000325575.1 Pteropus alecto | reverse complement strand
AAGGTCATTTCATAATTATGAAGAGGCCAATTCATCTGGAAGACACACAAAAAATGTATGCACCTAATAACAGCTTCAAAATACATGAGAAAAAACTCAAACAATTTCAAGGAAAAATAGACACATCCACAGTTATAGTCATAGCTTTCAAAAACCTCTCGCAATAACAGCACAAGTAAAGAGAAAATCAGCAAGGATATTGTCTTAGTCAATTCAGGCTGTTGCAACAAAATACCATAGCTTATAAACAACAGAAATTTAATTCTCAGTTCTAGATACTGGAGATCAGGGTGCCAGCATGGTTGAGTGAGAGCTCTCTTCTTGGTTCATACCCAGCATCTCCTCTCTGTGTCCTCCCATGGTAGGACTAAGGAGTTTTGTGGTATCTCTTTTATAGCAGTACTAATCCCATTCATGAGGGCCCCAAACTCATGACCTAATCACCTCCCAAAGGCCCCACCTACTAATACCATCATCACCTTTGGAGGTTAGGATTACAACATACAAATTTAGGGGTGTGGGTACACAAACGTTCAGACCATAGCAGATATAAAAAACCTAAAGAACACTATTAACCTAACTGACATTTATAGATCTCTACAAGACAGAAGAATATACATTTTTTTCAAATGCACATCAGACATTTATCAAGATAGACTATATATTGGGCCACGAAACAAGTGTCAATAAATTTATAAGAATTCAAGTCACACAAAGTATGTTCCCTAACTACAATGAAATTAGAGATCAATAACGAAATGACATCTGAAAAATCTCCAAATATATGGAATCAAAATATACAATTCTAAATAAACCATGGGGAAAAGAAATCAAAGGGAAAATTAGAAAATATTTTGCACTGAATGAAAATGCAAACACACATATCAAAATTTGTGAATGGTACTAAAACAGTACTTAAGAGGTAATATTAAAAAAGAAAAAAGGTCTCAAATCAATGACCTCAGCTTCCACCTTAAAAAACATTTAAAAGAAAAGCAAATTGAATGAAAATAATCCAAAGAAAGGAAGTAATCAAGATCAGGGCACAAATCAATGAAAAAGAGAAAAATCAATGAAATCAAAGATGATTTTTCAAAAAATATCAGTAGAATTGACAAATCAGATTGATTAGCACCAAAAGAGAAAAGATACACATTACCAGTATTGATGTGACATTACTTCAGATCCTACAGATATCAAAAGTATAATAAAGGAATTTTATGAAGAATTATATACCAATAAATTCAACAACTTAGGAATGTACAAATTCCTTGAAAGACACAAATTACCAAAGCTCACTCAAGAAGAAAGAGGTGAATCAAATAACCCTATATTTATAAAAGAAATTGAGTTTGTACTTAAAAACCTCTCGCAAAGAAAATTCCAGTACCATATGGCCTTACTGGTGAATTCTATCAAACATTTCAGGTGGAAATGATAGCAAATTTATATAAATTTTCCAGATAATTGGAGTAGGCAGTACTTCCCAACTCATTCCATGAGGCCAGCATTACCCTAACAATAAAAAAGATATTACAAGAAAAGAAACTTCAAACCATATCACTCAGGAACACAGATGATAAAAATTCTAAACAAAATTTTAGTAAGTTGCATCCAAAAATACATAAAAAGGATACTACATCATGACCAAGTATGGTTTATCCAAAGAATGCAAGGTTGGTTTAACATTTTAAAATTAATCAATATAATTCACATATTAAACTAAAACAGACAAATCATATGATTATCTTAACAGACACATAAACAGCACTCAATGAAATCCAACTTCCATTCCCGCTAAAAATTCTCAGCAAACTGGAAGTAGAAGGGAACTTTCTACACCTGATAAAGGGCATCTACAAAGATCCTACAGTTAAATCATATTTAATGTTGAAAGACTGAAAGCTTTCTCCCAAAGATTACGACACGACAAGGAGGTCTCATTATTTCTAGTCAACATTGTACTAGGGGTTCTAGCCATGAAAATCAGGCAAGAAAAAGAAATAAGACTCCAGAATAGAAAGGAGGAAGTACAACTGCCTTTACTCGAATTTTATATAATTGTTTTAGGGTGGCAATAATAAAAACCACGAAAACCAAGTATTGGTGAGGAGGTGAAGAAAGTGGAGCCCTCATTGTTGGTAGGAATATAAAATGGTGTAGCTGCTGTAGAAAACAGTTTGGCAGTTCCTCAAAAAGTTAAACATGGAATAGCCCTATGACCCAAAATTCCCCATCGAGACATACACCCAGAAGAACTGAAAATGATACCCAAATAAATACTTACACATGCATGTAAGTATAGCAGCACTATTCCAAATAGTTCAAAAGATGGAAACAACTAAATGTCCATCAACAGATGAATGGATAAACAAGACTGTGGTATACATATTCTTGAGAATACCACTAAGCCATAAAAAGGAATGAAGTACTGATACATGCTACAGTGTGGGTCAACCTCGAAAACATCATGCTAAGTGAAAGTAGTTAGACATGAGAGATCACATCCTGAATGAATCCACTTATATGAAATATTAAAAATAGTTGGTCCATAGAAACAGAAAGCAGATTGGTAATTGCCAAGGGGTTGGGGGTGGCGGGGAAGGGATGAGGGAATGAGGAATAACTGCTTAATGAATGCAGGGTTTAATTTGGGGGTGATAAAATTTTTGAAACTGGATAGAAGTTGTACCACGTTATAAATGTACTAAATGCCACTGAATTGTTCATTTTAAAATGGTTAATTTTGTTACGTGAATTTCCCCTTACTTGAAAAAAAAACCTTAAATGTTCCATTGACAACTGATGAGATCTAATTGCTTAGCCTCTTAGAGCCTCCATATTCTTTCTGACCATCGTATAACCCTACTTCCCCTTCATACACCCCATGCTCCAAGCAAAACGAACTCTTTCTTTACACACAACACAGAGCCTCCTTTCTCAACATATGCAAGTCCTGCTCATCATTCAAGGCATTATTCAAGTACGAGCTCCTCCAAGAATTTGTTCTCTTTTAGTAGGGAATAACCTCTTTCCTGTATACTCCTAAGAACATTATCTGCACCTCTTGCTTTCTACCTTAGAGCTATTTATTTATATATCCTCTATTAGCCAATAAGCGTCGGCAAGATCCATATATGATTCCCTCTACTGTTCCCAAGATCCTGGGAATACACTTACACAGATCAGACACCTCAATATTTGTTGAAGGAAAAAGATTAATATAAAATGAATTTCTGCATATGAATCCCCTTGGCTTTATTATAAAATTAGAAATGTGTTTTTCTGGGAATATACTTGACTCTAGCATGTCTAAAATTCTTTGAAAACTACAGATAGGTAATACAGGTAATATCACCATTTCCTGATGAAATAGTGATAAAAATATTCTGAATACTAATATAAAATGACTAGAACTATTTATATCCTTGATAATAATTGCTAATGTTCTTAACAGTACAAGTCATAATAATAATAGCTGAGAGCTGTATAACACTTATGTGCCAAACTCTCCAAGCACTTTATATATACATATTGATCCTCACAATAAGCCTATGAACTATATACAATTATCATCCTCACTGTACACGTGAAGAAACATGGTTCAATGTCACTGAGCTAGTAATTGGTGAGCTTGAGATTACAACCCGGGTACTTTGGAATTCCAGAGTCCATCCTCTTAACCGCTATACTATGTCACCTCTCTATAATAATAGTTTAATTCTATGTAATAAAATGGCATTGAGAGGTTAATGAGTTTCCAAGAAAACATTTGCTAACATTCTGGAGCAGGTTAATATGAAACTTCCACTGTTTTCTCAGACTTTATGCCTGGAGTTTTGAGATGGCTGATAACTTTTAGAAAGAAACTTGATTTCATTGTACTGAAGAAATGATATTGACTAAAATACAAAGTTGAAGCTAGAATACAACATAGTGCATAATTAAAGATAAAAAGAGGAAACTATAATAAAGAAACACAACAAAAGATTAAGTACAGCAATAGGACTGTACACTTACTGAAACATAAAAGAACCTGAAAACTACATGAAGAAAGACTTCTGATAATATAATTTTTAAATGTGATTTTCTGTAGCTCAAATTCCAATATAATTCTTATATAAAACAGTGCTTATTTGTCTTTTGCTTAACTGCATGTTGGTTTACATAAATATTAATGTTATTGTGAAGGGACCTAACTCTATAAAAGAGAATTAGCACCCTATGATATTACATTAAAGCCTCACACAGCGGTAGGTCAAAGAAAATAAAATTTGATAAGCAACAATTAGCGGTCATTCATCTTAGAGAGGAAATAAAATCTTTGAACTTGACATCCAATTGAATCTTTTTTTCAACTCACAAAAGTCAGTTCTTTTCTATTAATTTTGTAAGCAGAAAATCATCTTATCAATGATGTGCTGAATAATTTTATTTGACAGTGGGATTTGGAATAGGCCTTTGAGTTTAAATTTGTATAAAATGAATTACATGATACGTTTGATAACTTTTAATCCATGGTTAATTACCCACATTTCCTTTAAAATGCTGCCTAATTCAGATACTATTAGTGGAGACAGAGCTTACAAGAACAGTTTTATGTATTCTTTTGTGTGCTTAGGAGGGAAATAATTTTCTACTGCATTTTCATGATTCAATAGACTATGAAGTTTTTTGTTGTTTCTCCAGTTTAGGTCCCAGAGCTCAGCACTAACAACTTCATTCATAAGAATGTATTTTCTAAGCTTTTATTGTAGGTTCACCTTTTACCTAATTAAAACACTCTCAGGCTCTCGTCCTTTATGATTTTTCTCTATTCATACCAAATTTATGCCACAGGAACTTATATCTTTTAGTAACAGAATAACAGAAACATAAAAAAATGATACAACATCCAAAGTCACTTACAGAGAATGAGGGAAAAATGGAAAAAGAGAAAGATGACTATTCCTAATACTAAATCCTTGATCTGATACCATGATTTATAAATTACTAATTATTGATTTAGCTACTGCCTCCATCAACTGAAGACTAACCTTTCTTCTGGCAAAGAGTATAATAAAAATTCAACTTAATTTAACAAGTATTGATTACCTAATATGTACACTGCTCTCTACTGAGCCCTATGTACAGTACATTAAGTGTATAAAATTTTTAAAAAACTTTTAATCCTACTATCTATTGTTTATAGGACAAGAAATAAAGGTTATTAAGTATAGAAATTATAGAATGATTAATAGAGTAGCTAAAAATGGTGACCAGTGAGGGAAGGAGGGTAATGCGAAGTGAGCTCAAGTCTCATGTATTATAATTGTATGTTCAAAGATGATGTACAAAGTTGACAAAAATCAAGAAATAAAGGTAGGTTTATTACTTAGAGATATAAAGGAAAATATAATAGGAACTAAGAGCAAAAAAGGTTAAAAATAGCTCCTTCTCAAACATCAATTAGAGACCTAACTAAACTGATTAGAGGGAATATTTCAAGTGACTTCGAAACAAAGTATATTCCTGTGGGATAAGCCCTAAGGACAAAAAAAAAAAAATAACATAAAAAAATCTTAAACTCTATTAAAGTAATCATATTGTTGGTAATAGTATTATTATTCTGAAACCCATTCGTGTTGTGGGATAAAGAAAATGAGTAATTACCCTGTGTTTTTAATAGCCAAGAATTTTGATGTGGGAAAAAAGATTCAGATGAGATTAGGTTTAAAAAAAAAAAAACTACTGTATTGAATTTCAGTTGGAATTAACATTATAGATATATTTTGTATTTTACCTTTAAAATATATGTATGTATGTATTACCCAGCTCTGGCACAAATAGACCTAAAATCAATGACCATCAAAGTGGCATGAGTCCCAACAGCATCTAGACAGTGGTCTCTAAATACACCCCACTAAAATGAACCAGGGTTCCTTGTAGAACTGGTTGATTGGAGATCTGGGAAAGGAAATGTATAAGATGAGCTTGGAATGTCTTAACTTCCTTATTTCTGATATGATATCAATGACTACTAGAGTCATGTCAAAGGCTTCAGAAGCCAACTCGAAGGGTTAACCAAAAATGGGAAAATTGAGCATAAAAAAGTCATTGAACAATGACTATGGTGAACTAAAACATACTGAATGTTAAATCTAGGAGTCTACAAAGGTACTAAAAAATATAAAACAAACTTCATAAATTACCTTTGAGTGATGCTAAGGAGCTGAATCATTTGGGTTTTTTTTGTTTTTGTTTTTTTTTTTGAAAAGTAAATATAGGATAAGAATCAAGTCTTTATCCTGTCTTTCCAATATAAGGTAACCAAATAGTTGACAAGGGGAAGTTTCTCTTTACAGAAGGATTCCAGCTAATGAATAAAGAATAGAATTAGATTACCACCATTCTGTAACCCTTAATGAATTAATGCATCTGGGCAATGATCATCAATGGCTGCTAACCTTATAAAAGAAGAGCTAACCAGATATTTTATGCCTCCTAATGGAAGACACACCATCACTTACTTATGAAGCACTCTTGCCAAAAAATATGAACCCAAATCACATTGAGTTTCTATCTCTAATTTCCAATTTATAAGAAATACAGGGGCCAGAGGTATGTGATAAATGACATTTCAGGGATGCAATCAACGAAATTTAGTGAGAAATTTTACAGGAAAAAAATGACCTTGTTTCTTCATTATCTAAATTATAAGCGAAAAAAGAAAGGCAGGAAATATAAACTAAAAGACTTAGAGAGACATATTAACTACCAATTGTGATATATGGCTATTACTTGGATCTTTCTTGGACTTGAGAAACTGAAAAAATTATGTGGCAACTGGGAAAATTTAAACATGACTGGCTATTTAATGACATTAAGAAATCATTGTGGGGTTTTTTTTTGGTATGATGATGTTATTGTGCTATGTTTTTTAAGAGTCAATATTTTAGAGATAAAGGTTTAATATTTATGGATAAAATGACCTGATGACCTGATGTCTCAGATTTGCTTCAAAATTGTGTGTGTGGATGGGGGGAGCGGGTGATTAGCTGAATAAGATTTAGCAATAAGAAGAAGATAAGTGTTGAAACTGGGCAATACATTTACGAAGGCTCATTATACTATTAGACTATTCTTTATGTTTGAAATTTTCTATAATATATTTTTTTTTCTTAAAACAGTATTTGATTCAGAGGAATGGTGAATTGGAAGACTGTTGCTTTTCATTATAACCCTTCCTGTACTACCCGTTTTTTAATATTATATGCATATATTTTATTTCTAAGGAAACAGTCCTATTAATAAGAAATACATATGTTATAGACAGAGAGAACAAACTGCTGGTTGCCAGAGAGGAGGAGGGTGAGCAGATGGGTGAAAAAGGTGAAGGGGATTAAGAGATACAAACAATAAAATAAATAAGTCACAGGGATGTACTGTATAGCATAAGGAATATAGTCGATAATATTGTAATAACTTTCTACAATGACAGATGGCTAGTAGAATAATCATGAGGCATATAAATGTCGAATTACTATGCTGTACACCTGAAACTAATGTAATATTGTATGTTAACTATACTTTAATAAAAATATGTACATATGTTAAAAATGTAATCAGTCTGTGACGATTTAGTTTTAAACTGAATGATATATACCAGGAGTTTTCAAAGTAGAGTCCATGAACCCCTGGAAGGCCCCGAATTCTTTCAGGGGGGTCTGTGAGGTCAAAGCATTTTCGCAATAACATGAAGATGTTATTTGCCTTCTTCACTGTGGCAGTGTTTGCACTGCGGGTGCAGAAGCAGTGGTGTCTAGGACGGCTGGCGCCCTGCCACGAGTCACAGCGGTGGCACTGCTGTGCCACGCGTCACGGTACTCTCTGCCATCACTTGCAGTTTGAAAAGAGGAACAAAGCCAGGTTCACTTAAGGATGTCCTTGATAAAGCGCTAAAAATTATTAACTTTCAAAAATCTTGACCCTGGAGTACATTTCTTTTTAATATGCTGTGTGACACACTCGAAGTATGCATAGAGCACTTGCACTGCATGCACACCAAAGACGAACGATCGTCCAGGGAGAGCCCTTCCTTGTGCGACTGTGACTGTTCACATTAAAAGCTGAACTAGCTGCTTTTCTGTGGAACACCGTTTTTACTCACAAGGACAACTGACAAACGACAATATTTGCCAGACTTGGGTATTTGGCAGACATTTTCTTGAAAACGGACAAAGTAAGCCAGTCACATCAAGGAAAACAACTCAGTGTATTTGTTGGCAATGATAAAACACGAGCTCGCAAGTGAAATTTAGAGTTTTGAAAAAACTGTTTCTGCTTGACTGCTTCCCTCCACTGGAAGATTTTTCTGATGTGCTCCGTTGGTGATATTAACAAATGTGATTTTTTTAAAAATGTTGTTAAATTAAATGTGTCAACATTTGGAATTTCTGCATAAATCAGTGAGCCAATACTTTCCAAATGACTAATGCACAAACTTACAAAACTATGCATGCATCAAAGAGCCTTTCAAAATGTAAGATGACTGGAGTGAGTTGAATCGTGGCCCCCCAAAAGGATCACAAGATGAGATCATTTGGATTACCCAGGTGAGCCCTAAATCCAACGACAATGGACCTTATAAGAGACAGAACAGGAGACATAGAGGAGAAGGCCATGTGAAGATGAAGACAACCACCAGAAGCCATAAGAGGTACAGGATGACTGTGCCCTAGAGTCTTTGAAGAGAGTGCAGTCCTGCTGACACCTTGCTTTCAGACTTCTCACCTCCAGAACTGTAAAGAGAATAAATTTCTGTCGTCTTAAGCCACCCTGTTTGTTGTGTTCATTTGTAATGGCAGCCCTAAGAAATTAATACAGTGCCCAATGGATGTTAATGTAACTGGGTCCAAAAATGTACTGATATGGATTCGGAGTCTACTTGCAACTAATCTTTAAGAAACTATCACTTGTCAAGTCTTGATATAGTATCAAAAAAGAATCTCCACAATTTTCTGAAAAAGGCTATTAAAATATCCCTGCTTTTTCCCACTACATATCTTCGTGAAGACTGATTTTTTTTTTTACATACTTCAATCAAAACAAAATATTTTAACAGTTTGAATGCAGAGGCAGATATAAGGATCCAACTCTCTCCTATTAAGCCGCATATTAAAGATGTTTGAAATATGTAAAATAATGCTAATCTCACAATTTTTTCAGCTTGTTATTGTGTAATAGGTATATCTTTTTTAATTTAAATAAATATTTTTTAAAATTCTGTTTTAACTTCTTATATAGTAAATATCGATAACCCACATAAATACAAACTCTTGGGGGTCCTCAATAATTTTTGAGAATGTAAGGGGTTCTGAGACCAAAACGTTTGGGAACCACAGTTACACACGATTGGTAAAAGAGGACAGACAAGTAGGGGCCTGAGCAGTCAGAAAGGTATCATGTACACAAGACTTCAGTTATTTTGAACTATGCATTGTATTTTCAGGGACAGGAAGGCAGAAAAAGTTCCTTCCATGCCAAAGAACCCCATGAGCACGTGGAATGCACGTGAGAAGCAGGTCTACACATGACAATGTCAGGGAACACTGGGCCATCGATAAATACATAAACGTGTAATTTTATATATCGATGACTATTTTTAAAAAACAATAGATGCATGAATCAATTTCGCGATTCTCTGTTAGTCTTTGGAAATTCACAATCTTGAAAAGTCATTTGGTTTTATAAATGTGGGTAACATGCTATTCTCCTTATTCTTTGTACTCCAAGTAGATGGAGTAAGATCTTCTGAACACTAAACTAGCCAACCACAACCCCCTTCTTAGTCTCTATACATTCACCTGGAACACTCATACCTTTTCGGTTTGGTGCAGTCAACTAGTGCTATCATATCGGGTGGCTCACACAACAAAAATTCAGTTTCTTACAATTCTAGAGGCTAAACATCTGAGATCAAGGTGTCTGCAGGGCTGGTTTCTCCTGAAGCCTCTCTCCTTGGCTTGTAGGTGGCCATCTTTTCCCTGTGTCTTCGCATGCTCCTCCTTCTGTACCTGTGTGTCCACATTTCCTGGTCTTATAAGGACAACAGTCATATTGGGGTAGAGCCCTAATGATCTTATTTAACCTCAATCACCTCTTTCAAGACCCTATCTGCAAATACAGTCACATCCTGAGGTGCTGGGGGGTTCGAATTTTAACATATGAATGGGGGACAGGGACACAATTCAGTCCATAACACTTGGCTAATCCCACTCACCCTTTGGGAATCAGCCTGAATTGTACTTCGTCAAGGAAGTTCTCCTTGACCCTGGACTTAGGTTAGGGCCCTTGTTATACTCACATAGCATCCAATACTTATCTCACATAGCATTTACTACACAAATGTAAGTAAATACTCAGTGTAACTGTTTTACAGTCTCCTACCAAGCCCTAAGAATCACGAGGGCAGAGACTGTACCTGTCATGTTCACCCCTGGGCCCACAGGGTTTAATGAGTTTTAGTGGCTGACATACTAGGCTCACTCAAAGAGTGAGAGAAGGAATGCTGTGTAGTGTCACAACATTACAGAGTTTCATCGATGAAAGCTCCAGGTCTGCGAGTCTGCCTGGGAAGCATTCTGAGTAATGAGGCGGCCACCATCCTCAAAAGAGGTACCAGCAAATCAGTAATCTTGGTGGTAAAGTCTAACTGGCTTTTAATCCCACTAGAACACTAGGTTAAGGAGGTAGGAACTTAACTCTAGTCCTGAGTCAATCATTAATTAGCAATATAAAAATGGGGCAATGTTCCTTACTTTGCATTACCTCTCATTCCTCATCTGTAAATGCAGAAATTATCAAAAGTCAAAACTGGTCACAACTTAAAACAGAAATCCACTGACCTGTGAATATCCCAAATATATAAACCAACTCTACCCATGCTACTGGGGCCTTGTCTGCCTTTGATGAAACGGTCAACTCCAACCTTTAACAGCAATTCTGCTGAGGCTCTGGGAGTCCCAGCTCAAGGCTTCTGAAGTTTTCTTCAAACTGAAATAGGAGACTGCTAACCAAACAAAGCTTCATACAGCCACTACCACTTCCTACAGACTCAGGGCTCAGAGGTCAATAGGGGTTTGGGGAGTCATAAGAGCATGTGAAGTCTAGGGCCACTACTAATAACCTTCCAACTTGGTTTAGAGCTGAGAAGTAATATCCATGATTTCTAGGGGGATTTGAATGAAAACAACCAAAATACAAATGAATGGCTAGAATACTTCTAGACAGGGCAGGATCGTG
>NW_006443225.1:10636077-10650179 GCF_000325575.1 Pteropus alecto | reverse complement strand
GGAAATGTCTTTACTTTTTCCTTCCTACACACTGCCTAATCACATATCTTGACTGTCCATGTGACTTTGGACAAGGTTCTACTTGGGTTACTGTCCACTCACCTGGGGATAATAACAGCATAAGAGGTGGCTGTGTCACATGAAGTCACACGTGGAAATGTATAAAGTGCAGAGGTAAAGAGTGAAGGATTCCAGAGAACCTACAGAATTCTGACTTCTGCCTCTGAGAAACCATGTAACCTTGGGCGAGTGTTAATTTCTTTGTGCTTCAGTTTCCTTGCCTCTAAAATGGAGATAATAACAGTATCTATCTCTTGTGGTTGTTGTGATAATTAAATGTGATAATGTTTGTAACAACACTTAGTGCCTGAAATAAAGGAAGCATTCATTAAGCGTTAGCTATTTCTTTGAATGCTGTGTAATTTTCAGAGCTTTCCCACCGAATATGATCATATTTGACCCTTCCCAGAAACCTGTGATTTCCCCACTCTCCCTAAACTCCCTATCCCCCTTTCTTTTTTCTCTCTCCTTCAGCAGTGTCCCAGTCTCACTGAAAACATGGGGGCCAACAGATTTTATCTCCTTTAACATCCCCCACACCCCCAGATTGCTGTGGCATAAGCACATGGGCTCCCTTCCCCAGGCTCCTTAGCAACTTCCCCGTTTCTTTCTGGAAAAAAAAATATGTATTGTAATTCTCTAAAAACCAAATGCTGCATGCTTTCTCTGCCTGAAATGTTGTGTCTCCCCAGTTTTGCTGAGGTAACTCAACTCTTTTCTCTGGATTCATTCATAACCTCTTTCTGACCATCTATTGCAAACTGGGGAGTGTCCCCTTCTGTGTTCCCACAGAACCTTAAACTTACATCCTAAATTATCACATTATATAATTCTCTCTTGCCATGTCTATTTTTTACAACCTCAGAATCCAGCATAGAACATAGCTCGTAGAGTAACCAGTTGCTCCTGTTTGCCTGGGATTGTCCTGGTTTTAACACTGCATCCCAGGAAACCCTGCAGTCCTGTGTGGTTGGTCACCCTAATACACACTCACTAAGTTTTAGTGAATGAGCAGCGTCCACACTTGCTGTCTTCTCTTCCTCCTCTATTGTTCATTTTTCAACCCAATGTCATCGGCTTCCACCCCTCATTTCCCACATGGCTTTGGCACATAGCACAGTGCTCTCCTCATAGCCAAATCTACTGGACACTTTTTAGTCCCTCTTAGATTGACCTCTCATTAAATGATGTTTAATAACCTGAGATTACTCACGTAGCATGCCTCTTTTTTCTTATAGTGAAGCAGGCCAGTATTAAAATATCCACATTTATTAAGTGTATGTGTATACATGGATTAAAGGCACCGTACCATGTTTACATAGTTGCAAACATCATGCCATACTTATGATTTCATTAAAATAATCATAAGATGTGACTGATGACTGCTAATGTTTTCTGAATAAGAAGTTTCCAGAAGTCATGACTAATGGAATTTTAAAAAATATTTGAAGCAATGAGAAAAGCAGTTCTCCTTTTTCACGAAATCCAAACAAAAAAACAGAGTGGTATTTTAGGAAACTCATAATAAATTATTTTCCTTTTTCTTGTAAGCTCTGAAAATAGATGTATAAAAAGAAGTAAATAAGAATTTAAATTTAATGAGTATTTCTTTTTAACCAAAGAACAGGTTTTTAAAAATATCTTAATAGTGGAGGCTTTCTTTCACCCCTTCTTAATAGTAAATATGAACCAATTTTTATCAAAGAAAACGGACTGGGAATTGCATGTTTACACATTCCTCTCTCCCACTGAACTCTAAATTCTCTGAGAGCAGTACTAGATCTTGCTTCTTACCTGTATCTCTAGCGCTTAGGGAAACAGGCGCCTGCCCAGGCAGAGGCAACAATAAATGTCTTAAGTGGGGAGGTAGGGAGGTAGGGAGGAAGAAGGGAAATCTAAAAAAGGAGAGAATTTTAGATAGTTGTAAAATAAGAATTTTTCAGAATTTTTCAGGAGAGGTCATTATATCAGAAATGTACATAATTTTCATTTGTAAAACATATATACAAAGAAAAGCATTTGTAATAAACATTAATTGTAAAGTTGACAATTATGATAACCATACTGACGCATCTTTTCTTGAATTTGTAGAATTTCCAGTATCAAAATGAAAAATTCTTTCAGTATCTTACAGTCCACCTTACTTCCAGACAATAGAAGATGCACAGGGAAATCAAAGCAGGCTGAATAAACAGAAGACTACTTTTTTGTCCCAAAATCAAGAAATCTGAAGGAAATTTATTCACTTCCCATATTCAGACTTACACACACACACACACACACACACACACACACACACACCCCAAAAACTATCTCCAGGCAGTGGCTGATATTCATTTATTCAATTGGCATGTACCAGGAGAGTCAACCAGTTTTGCATATACTCTATAAGTTAGCCATTCTTCTTAATATTATATTCTGATTATTGAAATTGACTATATCTTTATCTCATATTTATATATCCTACCTCTACATCTATATATAAACATAACTAAACAATCTGGAATTCCTCACTTCCTGACCTTTCTGAATACAATTATCTCTAAATAATTTCAAAAGCAAACTTTTTTCTAGAAAAATTGCTAAATTTGATACAAAATTATCAAACCACTGATTTAAAATAAATTACTTCAATCGCAAATCCTCCTTAAATTCAAACAAAAACATATTGCATTTTTCATAAAATTCAGAAAGTATGCAATTGGTCTAGCAACTCCACTTTCACTCATGTGAAACAAGGGACACATATAAGAAGCCAATATTTATACTAGCCATAAAACTAGCAATGACCCGATGTCCATTAAGAGAAGAAAAAATAACTAAACTGTGGGACAGTCATTCAACGGAATATGATACAGAAGGGAAAATGAATGAACAGCATCTATACACATCAACATGGATGAATGGCACCAACGCTACATTAAAAAGAGAAATCATTTCACTTATATAAGTTTCATAAACAAAAAAAATCAACAATTTATTGTTTAGGAATAAATACAAATTTTGCAAAAACCAGTTTTACAAAAAGTTAAGGGAATAACAAATACAAAGTTTTGTCATGGTTACTTAGGGAATGGAAGAAGGCGAACTGAATTGGGGAAGGGTACATGGGGAATCTAATGTGTTGCTAACATTCGATTTCTTAAACTGGGTGGTAGATACATTGGTGTTTGGTTTATTGTTATTCTTTATAGTATGCATATATGCTATGAATATTCTTATATGTGTTTAAAAGATGTTACATAAAGTGAATAGTTTACAAAAAAAATTTTAAACAATTCAAATCTAAGTCCACTATATTCCCAGAATGTTAAACTTTTTTCTTTTTAAATAAAAAAAGTTTAAGTCGAGATTTTTAGTTTAATAAAAAAAAGATCAATAAAGCTACATAATATTTACCTTCAAAATTTAGAATCTCTTCCAAATGCAAAAAACAGCTCAGTAATAAAAATAATAATTTTTCTATCAAATGAAACAAATCAAATTTGCCCATTTCATTATATATACTGACCAAAAGTAGCTAATTTAGAGAGTATATTAAAGAATATTTTCTAAATGATACAAAATGGATTTATCCCTTTCTCCATATTTGCTTCACAATTCTCTCATATGAGAGTTCATACAACTAGAATATCTAGTGAGAGTGTTACTGAAAATAATTTAATAGCAAAGTTAGAAGTCCCTTGTGATCAATTGTCCCACATGATCAATTCTGAAATGATGGGTTTCAAATTGATGAGTTCGCCATCTTTGTAAAAGTAATCCAGACAAATTGATGACGATGATACGCAGGCAGTTTTCAAAATTAAAATTGATGAGCCTGCTGCTCTTACTTGTCAGAGTAAAGAGTTTATTGATCTCAAAATCAGTGGTGTCAGAAGGAAATTCAAATCAGAGCAGGCTGAACTGGTCCTATGTGGGTCCCTAGAATGAGTGGGTGTTAAGTTAGGTCCCAGAGGATCCTGGTGCTGGTGATGCCAGTAACAACCCAGACAAAACATACCCCACAGGCAGGATGAGCCCAGCATATTTATAGTATATTAACATAAAAATGACAAATTTATCAAGGCTTGACTGTTTATAAATTCTCCCAGGTGAGCCTGAGAAGCTTGGCAAATACATTCTTTCAAAAATTTGAAATTTCCTCCAGCAACTCAGTTGTTTTTACAGGTTACTAATTCAGTACAGACTGAATCAACTCTTTAGAAAGCTCTGAGCATAAATAAATACTACTTTAGTAGCAGTATTTTTTTTGAGTTTACCAAAACTATCTCCAAATTAAATCTTCCAAGAATCAGAAGAAAGGATCTGCATTATATAACTTCCACTGGTCGCTTTGACTCAGCAGAACATCCTAAGCATGTAGGAGGAAGGTAGGAGGAAAAGGCACTGTGCTAGATGCTTTACATACCTCGACAGAATGAGCTAACATTTATGGAGCCAAACCCTGTGCTAAGGACTTCACATGCATTCTCTCACGTATCCCTATAGGAAACTGTATTAACTCCATTTCACAGATGTGGAAAATGAAACATTAAGTAACTTGTTCAAATTCACAAAACAATCGGCAGTACTGAGATTCAAGCCTAGGCCTGTCTAACCCTAACGCCTGTGTTCTAGCTGACATGCTATGCTGTAAATACATTGCATTAATTTTTGATAATGACTTAGCAAATTAAAGAGATTTTTTAAAAAGTAAATTGCTAAGTAGCTTAAACTTTAAAAGAGGTTTTTTAGCTTTATACTACAAAGGCACACATCTCAAAGAATTTTAAAATAATATGTAATACAGTACCTTTCTTCCATAACATGGCACCATACCAAATCTCAGTCTTCTCCAGCTCTCTTACTAGTCTAGATCTGGACTTTCTAAAACAGGCATTCTGTACTACTTACTCAAAAAACATTATGGCTGTTTAAACTACTTGAAGACAGTCTTTTAACTATAAGCAATTACTCTGTAAGAAATGTTACTGAAGTTACTGAGATGGAAAAACCATGGTCATGTGCTCAAAAAAAAAAAGAACATTAAAATCAGGTTACTTTATAAGACAGTCTATTTTAAAAGTAAACTTCACACCTTAATATCATGAGAACTAACAACTTTCAAAGTCACATTCAGCATGCTTTGTGTTATGAATTGTCTCTTGATGCCATACTCCGAATATCTCAACAGGCCATGAAAGATCAACAGATATTGGTCTGTCAAAATCTAAAGTTACAAAGGGGAAAAAAAAACTTTGTTTTTTTGAAATGGTAAACCATAGAAGGTAATTTAAATCTATATAGCATTCTTTCTATATTCTCTGGAAAACAGCATGCTAATTAATACTTACACAAGGATTTTTATCTTCATAAATGCATTAACATTGATTAATTAGGTCTCAACATCCTTGTGTAGGAGAAACATTAGCATATTCTCTCCATTTTTAATGTTCTGTATGGAGAAACTTGTGAACTGAAAAGTCCAGGAAAGGATTTCTCAGTTTAAAATGCTGGCATAGAGGTTTCACCCCTTTTTCTCGGAAGTCACATTAAAACAACAGGAAAAACACCAAATACAACACAAACTCCAAACTATATGACGACAGAAAGCCTGTGGAGGGGCAGAAAGGAGGCAGAGTGATAAAAAGTGAAAACCTGAGGGGCATCACAAGCAACATCAGGCAGGAGAGAGCTGACCTAACCTGCAGATTTGGCAAAAGGCTCAGGATTTGGTGCAATAAGCAAGAGATGAAAGCCTTGTTATCTTGAAAAACTGAATGATCCTGGAGAAAACAGCTGATGATAAAATCTGTGATGATCCCCATCAAAAAAACTGGCTCATCTTTAACAAGTGCCACCCAGATACACAGAACTTCCATTCGGTTTTTGATATATTCTTTTAGTTTCTTACTTTTAAATAATCATCTAGCACTTAAGAAAAACCTCTAATATAAAGAGCCAAAGTAAAAAAAAAAAAAAAATGAAATAAACTAGAATACATAAAAACAGGAAACAGAATACATGGAATAAACAAAAGGTTTTTATCTATAAAAATACTTTCATAGAGACAGAAGATATTATATGCACAAAACAAGAACAAAATGCTTTTAAAAAATAAAATAAAAAAGCACAATCAGAGAATAAGAAAGAGCTCTTAGAAAGTAATAATGACAGCTAAAACAAAAAGTTCAATAGAAAAGTTGAAGGCAAAGTTGAGAGATTCTTAAAGAAAGTCAACAAAAATACCAAAAGACAGACTACAGGAAAAACTGGTAAGAAAATCAGAGGACCAATCCAAAAGATCAAACACACAACTTAGCAAAGTTCTAGAAAGAGAAAATAGTAGAGGTGAAATTATCAGAGAATTTTTCTGAGACATGAACAACATAAATTTCAGATTGAAAAAGTGCATTGAGTACTTAGCAAAATGGCTAAAGGGGGGACTTCGCAAGGCAGATCACTGCAATATTTCAAAATAAAAGGTATAAGAAGATCTTAAGAGCTTCCCAAGAGGAAGAAAGAAGTGACATACAAAAGTTCAGGAATAAGAATGGCATGGCTTCTTAACTGTAACAGTGGAAACTAGAAGACAGTGGAGAAATACCTTTAAAAGTCTGAAGAAAAACAATTTTCAACTGAGATTTCTATAGCCAGCCAAACTATCACTAAAATATGAGGGTAGAATACAGGCGTTTCAGACTATATAAGGTAAAAAATTATCTCCCATTGTACTCTTTCTCAGGAAGCTATTGGACTCTGTGTTCTACCAAAATAACAGAATAAGCTGAGGAGGGGGAGGAGAGGAAGGGGGAGGAAAAGGGGAAGAGGAAGGGGGAGGAGAGGGAGGAAGGAGAGGAGGAGGAGGAAAGGGAAGAGGGGGAAGAAGGGGAAGAGGGGGAGGAAGGGAAGCAGTAGCAGCAGCAAAGGACCCAGCCCAAGTAAGAGGCACAAAAAATTCCCAGAATGACAATTTTGCAGCAGCAGCTCAGGTTGGAACTAGAGAACAGAAGACTCCTACAGGAAGTTTTCCAGAGGGAGAACGGAAGTAGGGGATTCCAATCCTCTAGATTGAACTCGTTGGGAAATCTATGGCAAGGCTTAGGAAGAATTAAAGACAAGTTCAAAGAAAATCAACACTTCTGATGAACAAAACACCCTAGATACTATATAAAGTGGAGAGGGTGGAATGTTTGGATCCTGAATGAGAAGTCTCCATCTTAAAGTAACACATAATTGGGAAGCAAATCCACAGATGTAATGTGAATCAGTGTTTTTCAAACTTTTCTGACCAAGACCTATAATAAAAAATATTTCTTACATGACAAGTCAGCACACTCATATATATCTATAACTGCAACAAAAGTACATGGGACAAATATTACCTCTTTTTACGTACAACACATGTTAATATTTTCTATTTCGGTCTATTTTATTCCAAGTTTTTAAATGCTGGTCAAAACCCACTAAATTGACTTTACAAGTCACCAATGGGTTGCAACCCACATCTTAAAAAACACTACAAAAGACTATGGCATGTTTCGTTCGAAAGAAGAAACATTCCTGGAAAAGGAAGGATAGCCAGAAAATCAGAGACTTGATAGAAGTATTTGAACTGAGTTTTCGAGAAAGGATCATAGTGTGATAAGCCGTAAAAGGGAAGAAGGCTCTTCCAGGTGAAGGAAAGGGAAGGAAAGTCTCAAAAGCAGGAAAACAGAAGGTGTGCTAAAGGTATGGCAGAGCAAAGGGTAAATCTGGATGAAGGAGATGAGCAGAAAACACAGAGAGGTAGGATGAGAGACTAACTATGGAGGACTTGACAACTAAGCTAAGGAGTCTGATGTTATTCTGACAGCAATGAAGACCCAGGGAGTGGGCTCCAGGAAATATGCTCCAAGAAGTAGGGGAGAGCATTACAGGGCAGTGCCAGCAAACTGCAGTCAATACCACCTCAAGATGACTTATTAATCTTACATGCATAAAAAGTAAAAACAACATAACATTTGACTAGAAGCTGGGTGTCGGTGAAACAACAGAAGCTTATTTTATTAATTCTGATTTTTTTTTTTCCTCCTAAAACTTCCAAGAAAGAAAGGCAATTTAGGCTCTGAGAGAAAGAGCAAGCAAGTCCTGGCTAGGACAAAGAGATAGTCTTTATTTTCTTCTATGATCTACTACAGTAATACAGAGAGAGATCCGGCCTTAAGAAATTTCTATCACTTTCTTGAGGGTACCAGTCTCTCTCCCCACTAGGCTTTTGCACTTGCTGCTCCTGTAATGCACAACCCGTCAACTTCCATCAAGCTAGATGTCACTGGGCCTGAGAAGCATCCCCTGATGCCACAGCTGGATTAGCTACTCTTGCTGTGGCTTTTGTCCTAGCATTTTTTACCCTGGGTTATAATTGTTCATTTGCCTTCACAATTAGACCAGAACCTCCACAAAGGCAGAGATTATGTTGATTTTGATTATCACTAATGTCTGTCCACTAGTAGTCCCAACTCATAATGGGTGCTCAATAAATATTTGATGAATAGAAAGATTTTGTTTAGTGTACCAACATATAACTTGAAAGTCTGTCTATACTCTGATGCTAAAGCCTATATTTGAAAAATCAAAATCTGCTCCAAGTAAGAACAAACGATACATGCTCCCTGCCTACTCTGCCGATTAAGTAAACTGATAGAACTATGCAGACTGCTTTACTGAATATATAAACAGGGTGAGGAGTTTGGACTTGAACTAATAAAGCATTATTGTGGGTTAAGAAAGGTAGGCATGCAATTATAATAGAGCTTTAAGAAGATTAGTCTCTTCTGGTATGCGGGATAAAATGAAAGGAATTTTTTCCTCTATTATTTTTAGCCTCTTTTTAAGGTGTGAGCAGATGACTAGATTAACACGAGCAATCAACCACAAAGGCTCAGTTTGCATAAAGTTTAGTTATTCATTAACTTAAACATTTTTTGAGGTTCTACTATGTTCAATGAACTGTGCTATATTACAATCAAATATCTTCGCATACTATAACCTGACATTTAATGAAGTGGACAAAAATTGTCCAGATATTTAAAGTGTATTGTTTTAAAAGAGGTGGAAAAAATTGTTTTGGTTCTCATCATTTTAATATTTTTTAAACAAGGTATACTACTATAACATTGTGATTTATATTAAGAAATATATATATTTCATCTTCATTTATGGCACAGAGCTCCTAAAACCCTTGAAATTTCCTAAGTGTAGGGTGGATAAAGGTGAAATAAGAGTCTTTTGTTATTCATATAGCAATAGCAAGCCTCTTTCAATCACACCTGAATTTATATAATTGGGTTTCTGGAAAGCCCCTAGGTATTTTAGGGATGGGTGCCAGCTGTCAGGGCAACTAATCTAATTACATTAGAGGGTTGGAATTTTCTCTTTTCTGGGGAGAAGAGGGGCTGGAGGTTGAATCAATCATCAATATCCAATGATTTAATCAACCATGCCTACATAATGAAGCCTTCACAAAATCCCCAAAGGATGCAGTTGGAAGAGCTTCTGAGCTGGTGCCCACGGAGGTGTGAGGTGCTCTGAGACAGACAGCACGGAAACCTCCTCATCCTTTTCCACATACCATGCTCTAGCTTCATTTCCATCTGGCTGTCCCTGAGTTATATCCTTTTATAATAAACTGGTAATTCAGTAAGTAAACTATTTTCCCAAGTTTAGTGAGCCACTCTAGCAAAATTAATTAGAGCTGAGGAGGGCGTAGTGGGAAACTGACTTGTAGCCTGTTGGTCAGAACAGGTAATAAATAACCTGGACTTCTGATGGGTGGCTGAAGGTGGGGGAGGGCAGTAATATAGAACTGAGCCCTTAACCTATGGGATCTCCAAGTAGACAGTGTCAGAATTGAGTTAAACTGTAGGACACCCAGCTGGTGTCTCAGAATTGGCTGGTGTGGGGAAAACTAACACACTTGGTGACAAGAGTACAGAAACGTTCAGAGTGTTGTGTGTAGTATAAAGGAAAAAAACTATATGAATATGATTCCATACAGCATTATCTGAAGCCAGGCATTGGCTTCCTTTAAAAACAAAGATGACCAACCATTCTGATTCATTCTCTAACAGTCACGCCACACGTCAATATTTCAAAATGGCAGAAATGCTCCTAAAATTTACATGTTCAATAAATGTTACTAGAAATCATACAGATCCAGAAAACACATACAACAGAAAGCAATAATTTCTCTGACAGCTTTGCATGATGAGCCACACTTCCAACCTGTTTTACGCCATGATTCCTGCAGTGAATTCCACCAGTATGTTTTAGAACTTTTGCAAATTAAGTTAGAAGTACTTGTTCACCTCAATTCATCTCTGGTGAATGGCTGTGTGGAACTCTAAATTTAAGTACAACTGCATTACTGTTCTCTGATTAGCGTAGAATAATTCTTGGATTCATGGCAATGCCAGGCTAAATGACACTGCAAAGAAACCCTTTGTTTTCAAATAAATCAGTGGTTGGCTTTCGATAATGCAATAAAGAATCTTATTCATGTAGTGTACCCTAGTAAAAATTGTAAAAGTTGAAAACAACAAAAACTTCCACCGCTTTTAAAAGAATAATCTTTATTTAAAGCTTTTTTTTTAAAATATGAATTTAATAGAACCATAGAATTTTAGAGGTGGAAGGAACTGAGTAATTTACAGTTAAAGAAAATCAAGTCACTTGCTTAGTTTTTAGGATCACTTAACAACTTAGTAGTAGACCTAACACTATAACAACCTAGGCCTTCTCAATTCCCTAGCCAAGGCTGTTAAATGTTACAGAATATTATGGACAGGTTAATGTCAGCCAACATTTCTCAAGTGCCTACTTTGTGCCCTTCACTATGCCAAGCGTTTCCACATCTATCATCCCTTCCCTAAGTCAGCTCATAAGATTTAAAAAAGACTTAATAAAACAATCGCATTCACTCTTCCGGACACTCAGTGTTGCCAACAGAAAATACTGCCTCATGATCCAAATGGTAAGAGGTAATTCAGTTATTAAAATAAGTACGCTACTGAAGAGGGCTTGTTCCAACAGAAATTTCCCTCCGAAAGGTAGATGTAGATTTAGAAAGCCTAAGGATGCATGTCTGGGTACAGCCTCTTTGCCAAGACCTACACAGACTTCTGCAGCTGCATCCTCCTCCTTCATCCCCTTCTATACTTTTTCCACTATCACATTCTTTTTGATTCTTCTGTAGCTGATATTTGTTCTCTAAACTATGTTTTCTTCTGAACTGCTGTCCTCTCTGCTAATCTAGAATTTCTCCTTTACATTCTGTCTCATACTCTTATCTACCTAGGCCAAATGGCCTTCCAAAATGGTTGTTGTTAGATGATAAGACTCATCAAATGACAGATTACTTTAACAACAAACACAGTTTTAAAAAAATATGAAAATGTGGGTATTTTATTTCTTATAATTTGAAAATAATAATTTATTTTTAAAATACAGAATAACTTCTATATGTTGAATTATATTGTCTTCACAAACACATGGCACTAAAATGTCTAAGTATTTTTAGTTGAGGAAAATAATTTAGCAGTACTCATACTGTTGGAGAAGGAATCTTCCTCTACCCTTCTAGGTTCTTCTGGTTGGTCTAAGAATTAAATTGACATGAGACAGATTAACATGAAAAAATTGGTCAAATTTAATCATGTGCCTACATATAGGGGTTCCATAAGACTAGGGAGCCTAAGGGCAATGTGGGCATTTGAGGCCTATATGCCATCTTGAGCTAAGGAGGAGCTCGTAGTGGTTTTAGAACTTCAAAGGTAGGAAGGAAGACAATTCACATGGAGATAGAGAAGTAAATATTTGGTAAAATATGTGTGCTGGGCCATCTTTAACAATGGGATACAGAGCTAGAGTCTGGTCTCTAGGCCCTGTTGAGTTTCCCCAACACGCCTAGCCCATATTCTTTGTAGATATCTCTGATGCTACCTCTATTCCCTGTTATAGGCACCCTATCTAAATTCTTTTAGACAGTTAGGGAGAAGGTCAAAGCTCCTTTCTGAATCTTTTGTTTCCTAAAAATATAATAATCCACTTGCTAGAGAGACACATTTCTGGGTGGCAAATTGTACTTCCCTATAATACATTGATACATTTTAAATGCCTCTACTAACTGACTCTCATATGGCCTTTCGACCACTGCAAATTTTGAAATGTGCATTTCATGGAATTCTTGTAGGTGCAGATCAAATAATGTCACCATGAAAAATGACAGAAAATGTAACCATATGGTGCTATTTGTTATATTTTTCGAATTGTCATTTCAACCTCATGTTAGCAAATAAACTTCCTAACAAATAAAGTGATCAAATAGGAATGTTAATTTACTTGATATGAGTGTCAATAATGTTTGAAAAATATTTCAGTGCACTTTACAAGCAAATCCCACCACATAGACACAAAAGAATCATGAACCTGAGAAAATAGCACTGAACTTGTTACATTTAAATTTTAATTCAAAAGTAATGAAAGTAAATAATTTCAAACTTTAATCTTGTTTAAACAGCCCACTAAAACATTATTTTTGCATTTGAGTCTTTTCTCTTGATAGTAAATTTTCATATTTATACTAATATGAAATATTAAAATAATGTTTTAAAAGCATTAAGGGGAAGAACTAAGCAGAAGGTCAACGAGAAAGGCAAAGGCATGAATAACTTTATAAACCAACTAGATCCATCCAACAAGAGCAAAATATATATTCTCTGCATGGAACATTCTCTAGGATAGCCCACATATTAGGCCATAAGAAAGCCTCATTAAATTTAAAAAGACAGAAGTCATAAAAAATATGTTCTCAGACAGTAATGAGTTTAAATTAGAAAGCAATAACAAATGGAAATTTAGTAAATTCACAAATATGTGGAAATTAAACAACATACTCTTAAGTAACTAATGGGTCAAAGAATAAATCACAAGATAATTGGGAAATACTTTCAGATAAATGAAAATGAAAACACAACATACCAAAACTTCTAGAATTCAGCTAATGTAATGTTTGGAAGGAATTTTATGGCTCTGAATGCCTATATTTAAAAAAATCTCAAACCTATAGCCTAACCTTCACCCTTAAGAAACTAGAAAAAGAAGAGCAAGCTAAACCCAAAACAAGCAGAAGGACATAATAATAATTACAGCAGAAATCCATGAAACAGCTTAAAAAAACAATAGCGCAATGAAATCAAACATTGGTTCTTTGAAAAAATTAACAAAATTGGTAAAACTTTAGCTAGACTAATCAAAAATAAAAGTAAGAAGACTCATTACTAAAATTAGGAGTGAAAGAGGGAACATCACTACCAACCTCACAGAAATGAGAATAATTTTAAGAGAACACGACAAACGATTTGTACCCCAACAAATTAGATAATCTAGATGAAACAGACAAATTTGTAAGAGGATAAAACTACCAAAACTAACTCAAGAAGAAATAGAAACTATCTGAGTAGATATATAACAAATAAAGAGACTGAATTAGTAAGTGAACAAAACAAAACAAAGATACCTTACTTCCCACAAAGAAAAGCTTAGGCCCAGATGGCTTTATTGGTGAATGCCACCAAATGTTTAAAGAAGAGTTAATACCAATCCTTTGCAAAAATCTGTTCCCTCTCCACCAAAAAAGAGCAGGAAACTCATTCAATGAGGCCAGTATTATCCTGATATGAAAACTAAATGAATATATCACAAGAAAATTATAAATCAATATAGATGCAAAAATCCTCAATAAACTACCAGCAAACCAAAATCAGCAACATGTAAAAAGGATTATTACATACCATGACTAAATGCAGTTTATCCTAGGAATGTAAAATTGGTTTAACATCTGAAAACCAATCAGTGTAATACACTGTATTAATAAAGGACAAAACCACATGTTCAATTCAGTAAATATAGAAAAGGCATTTGATAAAATCAAACACTCTTTAATGTTAAAAAAAACACACACAACAAACTAAGACTAGAAGAGAATGTCCTCAAGTTAATAAAGGGCATTTATTAAAAAT
>NW_006443225.1:10635372-10636042 GCF_000325575.1 Pteropus alecto | reverse complement strand
CTTCCCTTGAGATCAGGAATAAGACAAGAATATCAGCTCTCTGCACTTTTAATCAACATTGTACTGGAGGTTCTAGCTAGACTAATTAGGCAAGAAAAAAATTATAAAAAGCATAGAAGTAGAACTATCGCTATGTGCAGATAATCCAATCTTGTAAATAGAAAATCCTAATGACTCCATCAAAAAACTATTCAAGCTAGTAAGTTCAGCAAGACTGAAGAATACAAGATCAGTATTCAAAAATCAATTGTACTAATATAATGTCAATTATATCTCAATTTAAAAAATCGATTGTGTTTCTATACAGTAAAGGTGAGCAAACATAAAATAAATTAAGAAAAAAATTCCATTTACAATAGTATTAAAAAGAATAAAATACTTAGGAATAAATTTTAACAAAAGAAGTACAAGACTTGTACACTGAAAACTATAAAATTTTGTTGAAAGAAATTATAGAAGACCTTAATAAATGAAAAAACAATCCATGCTAAATATAGTTAAGATGGAGATACTCTTCAAATTGATCTACAGATTCAGTGAAATCTCTATCAAAATCCCAGTTGCCATTCTTTCATAAATTAACAAGCTGATCCTGAAATTAATATGGAAAAGCAATGGACCCAAAATAGAGCAATATTGAAAAAAGAAAAACAAAAGTGGAGGACTCACA
>NW_006443225.1:10632877-10635242 GCF_000325575.1 Pteropus alecto | reverse complement strand
GAAAAAAGAAAAAAGAGATAAACTGGATTTCATCAAGATTAAAAACTTTTGTGCTTCAAGAGAAACCATAAAGAAAATGAAAAAGAAATCCCACAGAATGGGAGAAAAATTTGTAAATCATATATCTGATAAGTAATGTGCATCTAATAATATATAAAGAACTCTTACAATTCAACATAAAAGACAAACAACCCAATTTAAAATTGGGCAAAGAACCTGAAAAAAAAAAACATTTCTCCAAAGAAGACATACAAATGGTCAACAGATACACAAAAAGATGTTCAACTTTACTATCTATTAGGGAAATTCAAATCAAAACCTCAATGAGATACCACTTCACACCCACTGAAATGACTAAAATAAAAAAGACAGGCAAGTGTTGGAGAGGATGTGAAGAAATATGAACCCTCATATATTATTGATCTGATTGTAAAATGCTGCAGACAAAAATGGTTTGGCAATTCCTCGAAAAGTTAAACAGAGTTACCATATGACCTAGCAATTCTGCTCCCAGGTATACACCCAAGAGAAATGAAAACATTTGTCCACACAAAAACTTGAAAATAAATATTCAATAGCAATATTATTCTTAATTGCCAAAAAGTAGAAACCACCTAAAAGTCCATTTTATTCGATAACAGAATCATAAGAATTCAGACCTAAAATGTTTTTTCATTCTTACTTGGTTAGCAAGAGCTCATCCCAGAATCTGCACCTGCTGATCGCTCTATTTTGAAGCATTAATATCAGTGGTGCTGGTTATTGTTGTTCAGGGATTTTAGAATATGACAACGGCATTTGTCAGAGTTGGTAAAGTTCATTGGACAGTAGTTGCTAACAGGAATGTGACAGCTCTGCAGATGACATAAGACATTTAAATTCTGTAGGTTCAAAAATTTAAATTTAGAATTTTAAGCCCTTTTCTATTAGGTAAGACATATATAATACTTAAAACATCTTCAGTCAGCTTTCTTCCCAAAGTCTGGCAGCTGTTTCTAGGTTACAACATTAATATAATCTCTATTAATAAAGTAAAAATGAAAAGCCAGTTTTCAAACTCATTTAACTACTGCCTCATCAGCAAATGGTAATCTGAGTTATCTGTAAATCGATTGTGCCTGTTCTTTCTGAGGAAGGGCTTTGAGAGGAGTCAGCCTTATCCCCTTCTCAAAGGCTCAAGGCGGACCTGTTCAGATCGGCTTTGTCCTGTTGGCCACACACTGCTACCTTCAAAAATTCACTGAGCCCCAATTTGCTCATCTATAAAACTACATACCTACCCCATAGAGTTATTATGAGTACTTAATAAAATAATCTCTCTAAAGCACCCAGCACATGGTAGGTACTCAATATTAGTTCTTTTCTCTTTGCTCTCCTCAGGGTAAAATACAGGTCCAAATGGCAAAAAACCACGAAACTATTTGGCTTAGTGTGTACTGAAAAGAGCAGAATTACCTAAATACTAAAAGTAAACTAACCTTTATTTTCTAAGTCATATAATATTCAGCAGGTAAATTATAACATGGTGATAAGATGCTACATACCATGGGGAAAAATACCAACTAACTTTGCTCCAATTAGGTTGGTACTGTCTAACAGTTTTATTAGGAAACAATTGAGTATCCCGTTGGCAGAATATTGCAGAAAATTTCAGTTAAAAGATTCTTTGAATAAACCAACAACGACTTAAGGTTTGGTCTTATTTGCAGTATCAGAATTTGCTAAGGGAAATCTTCATGATGAATCCTAGTCATAGCACTTGAAGAGAACAAAGCCAGGTCAAGATGCCTACAAAACACTATTAGTCTTTTGAGATCAGAATACACATGCATTCTTTCAAAAAAGATTAGAAACGACAACTTTGCTAAAGACATATGAAAAGGGGACAACAGAAATATACAGGTCTATTTTTTTTAATCAAGGAACCCACAAACATGATTTTTAAAATTACTTTACAATGGGCTATTCACACAGTTAGGTCAAAAACCAAGAAAATATAAAAGAGATACAGTAAAAAATCTGCTTCCCATCCTGTCCCTATCCACCTAACTCTCATCACCCAATCCCAAACAGATAAACACTTAATTTTTTAAGTATCCTTCCAGAGTCTCTTTATGCTTAGACAAACAAAGCAAAACTATATTTTTATTTTTTCCTTGTTTTTCTACCTAGAGGTAGCAATTGATCCACATTGTTCTGTATTTCAAAGGCAAATTTCTAATCCTAAAATGTCCAATGAAAGTAACAAACAAATTCAGTGAGACAGGAACTTTGGTTCACACTTGAGCAGATTTTTAAGAGGAAAAGAAATAAAGGATGTTAATTTGAGTGTGAATCAGAAATAAAGGAAATCTAAAGGGAGACG
>NW_006443225.1:10626037-10632841 GCF_000325575.1 Pteropus alecto | reverse complement strand
AATCTCTTTAAATTCTTCTCTGAGAAAACACTGATGTGTCTTATCTTTCATTAATAAAAAAAATAATTTCCTTGAAGGCAAAAATAATTAAATCAAGTGTTCATGAGAAGAGAAAGTAGGGGTAAAAGGCGAACAGTTAGAAAAAAGAGGTTCTTGTGTCAGAATGGACTAAAATGTCAACTATGCACCATTATGTACACTTAAAACTACAAAACTAAGAACCATTTTCTTTTAAATCATAGCACAGTCTTAACTTCTGATTGTTTATTAACAATGGTCTCAGTTCAAATAGCAAATAATATAGAATTTCCACATTTAAGCCATCATGAATTTTAGCACCGTGTTGTTTGGAGGCTGAATAAAAATATCTTTTCAAAACCTTTTTCATTAATATTGATGAAAAAATAGGCCTTTAGTCTCAGTGCAGCTTAAGTAGCTATGTCTTGGTGTAGAGCTCCTGGTGTCTGGCTGAAGCACCATCACAGGTGAGCTGATATTGGTATGAAGTCAGCTACCCAGGCCTGATCCTCCGCCTCTTCCTCTCTGCGAGAGTCTACAGGGCAACCAAACATTTCCTGTATAGCTTCTTCTCTAACTCCCAAGAAGGGAAGGCTGATCCATGCTTCTCATCAACACATATCTCTGCTGATGAAAATCTAGAAAGGGTTTGGAATCTTGACACACCACTTCTCAAAGATTGCTAATCTGTGGTTTAAGACAGCCTTCTTAGTCTTCAACTCCCAAAGAGGTTGTTTTTAAACCGCATACTTGGAACTTTGGATGTATTTTCTGAAGGGAACAGTGGTCTCATCTAGGTGTTAGCTTTAAGACCAAAACTCTCTAGTCAATCCATAATACAGCTAACATCTTCAACAGAAAGAAAAAAAAATCACCAAATAATATTGCAATGACATGAACAAAAAATATATAAATAGTTTTAAATTTTATTGTACATGCCAGTGCTTAGGAAAAAAAAAAGCATATTTAGAGAAGAGGAGGTGGGTGGAGATGTCTGTGGAAATTCTGAAAGGAATTACTGGGTATTCTCAAGGGCTTTGAGGGTTGAAACCACTCGTTCTTTATAATGTCCACCTTTCCTCCCAAACTAAAAGCTTCCCTTTTCCTTATTAAAAGCTTGTTTTTAACTGTACTACCATGATTAGTATCTTTTTGCTCAAGATCAAAATGGAGTGGGATGGATAAAGGACGTAGAAAAAAATTCTTAAAGCAAAAGCTTAAAGAGTAAAAAGGAATATGGTAAAACGCACTATAAAACTCTCAGGAAGTGGGTAAGGCCACTAAAGTATACGGGAGTAAACTGTGGGCAATAGCTTGCGCACATGCGCAGTGGGAGAAAAAAAGGGGGTGGGGGGATCTTAGCCCAGACAGATGCTGTCTGGAAAAACTGATGGCGTTAGTAACAGGAAATATATAAGTCAAGTAATGCTAATTCTTGAGATCCTATAATATAACAGGATCACAAGAAATGTCAAGGCCACCTATTTCTACCATTGGTGGGAGCTTTGTTAAACCAATGATTTCAAAAAACATACTTATCATTAGATTATTTCAAAACATGTAAAGTTCAGCTGTTCTGATTTTTAACTAAATTCAACACCTTTTCCTTGATTCAAGTCTACTATTTCTGCGTCTCGCTTAGTGATCACAATCGATTATATGTTTATATTGTTATTTCTCTTCTTAAATAACTTACATTTTAGATGTACTTAAAATACAAATATTGACTTCCATTATGCTGATTTGGATGGATCTGTCAGGCCATCCACACACCCTCACCTCATTCCTTTTATGAGCAGTAGTATAAATTTCCAAGAGTGTTATCCAGGTTTGGGGTATGGCAGGTGGCCAGGAAAACACAGTAAAATAACTGGTTTAAAAGTGCATGGAATGAATGACGTTTGTTGGCCACATAAACATGATTCTCCAACTAACAAAGCAAGCCTTTATATGAGAAATTATTTCAAATGGCATTGAAATATGGATATGCACAAACAAAAGTTTAGAAAGATATACTTTAAAATGCTAATAGTGATTACTGATGATAAGTAGGTTTACTGGTGATTCTTATTTTCTTTTTAATTTTTCTTTAAAAATGTATTATTTGATGATTTAAACATATTTTAAAAGATACAAAAGAGTGAACTTATAATAGAAATAAAAAATGGATAATTTATTAACAACAAAGTGGAATATTTGCAGCTGCCAAAACTAATGATGTAGATCTATATATGTCCATGATAAAATGTTAAAAAAAGAAACAAAAGAACAAATTGTGTAGAATGATTCCATTTTCAAAAAACTCCACGTACATTTATAGATATACAGATTTATATAAGCATGGGGAAAAGTCTAGAAGGATTTAATAATTTACCAGTGGTTATCTTCATGGGTAAGATTAGAGCAGAGAAGACTTATTTTTTTACTTCGCATGCTTCTCAATTGTTTAAGGGCATGCAAATTCCTTTGTAATTAAAAATAATATTTCGTAAATATAAGAAACAAAACTAAAATAAAAACGAGAGAAAAGATGAAATATAGCGTTTTCTCTGGCAACTCAGAATATGATTCCTATAGTCCCTTTTAGCTGGTTATCTATATAATATACATGTGCATTAGATTACACAGTCTTAACAGTGCTCCTATCTATATGTCTGCCTATGTGGATGCCGAGTTGGGAACCAGAGCATTTAAAGTTAGCTTTAACCTACTTTTTATTTTAAAAACGGGGAGATAAATAACTAGAGTAATACAGTTCATTCTCGTTTTTGAAGTCAAGCAAACAAGTGGTCAAGTCCTAATGAAACCCTACTGAACTTGAGGACATTTCATCCAGCAGTCTGTAGACTGGCTAGTCCATTAATAAGTCTGATTTTGTATATGAATATATTATATACGAGACCATTTTACCTATAGGAAAAAAAATCTGGTATTGACTGGCATAGCAAATGCATTAGGAATCTGAATGGAAGCCATTAATCTCAATCATGTTCATTACTATATGCTATGTAAACATAGTGTGATTTATTTAAAATCACAAAACAGTAAAAAGAATGACATTATTATCTCAATACTATAGGCATTCTCAAAAAAGAGTAAGCCTTTAAAAGGGTACAAAATCCAGGCCTTTACTTAACCAAAAGCCTGTCAAATCATTCTTACTCTCAAGTTAAAAGCCAGAAATCAGCTCTCTACATTTTAATTATCTGCAAACAAACTCATTTTGTGGCTTGAGGAAACAGCTACAATGACACTTCTGTACTTGGTCATACAAAGGAACTCTGCCTGCCAATATCATATGCCAATAGATGTTTCTAATCCTTCTCAGACTTTCTTTGATTCCCATACAGGTCTTCACTATATTTATAGTCCCAGTGGGAGAGGCAGAGCAGCACTCTGGGTGAATCCTTCACCCTAAGATCTCACTAACATCTCTTACCTGACCCACACATCTTCTATCTTCTATCGTACATATTATCAATTTCTCATCCTACAACAATTCACAGTCCCCCTAATCATCCTTCTGTCACTCACTCACTACCCTCATCCAAGGCAAACAGATTTTGGTTTTGAATATCAGAATTAGTGGCCACAAGGAGATAAACTAAGGCAAGTTTTCAGACCCCAAGAGAAATAGGAAAAGCCCTGAGAAACTGGACAAGGGCAAGGTGACGTACACTGCCCTAATTCCCTTTGAAAACTCCCTTGGCTTCAGACAGGCAATAAAAGTTTTACTGGTTGATATTCTGAATCAGCCTTCGACATCTGATTTCCATGCTGTCTTCCTCTACAATGACAATTAACCCAAAGTAATTTTTACAGAGTTAAAATTACTTTGACATGAACTACAAGATGTGGAATCGGTATTTCTTAGATTTACTAATGCTTTTTTCCCATGAAATGGAAAAGGAAAAAAATGAAATGACAACAAAGATGCCACGGTAAGGAAGAGAGTAGGTAAAGAAAAACAGAGACATTGAATCCCTTAAAATAATGCGTGAGCTGTTTTTCTGTCAGGAATAACATGTTACATAATTTGAGTTTCATGAATCAGCAGTTTAGTCAGTAATTTACATGAATTTCAAAAAAGGAAGAGAGAAAACATGAGGATTGGAAAAGGTAAAGTGGTTTCTGAAACAAGGCAGGTTTCAAAAGAATTTTTATTCCACCCCCTCACAGAAGAATGTTGACAGGCAGATGACTCGGTCTGGCTTCATGCAGGGTTTCTTACCACCTAATACCCCTACGGGGAAGGCTACCCCATCTCTCACTTTTCCCTTTTCAATCTGTCCCACTAGGTAATGGCCATATTTTCCTCTCTAGCTGAAGGTTTTCCATCTGGAGATCACATACTTTAGAATACAGAGAGTTTATGCTTCAAGTATGTCAATAGTTGAGGGTTTTTCCTAAAGATCCTGTATACTTAAGCAATTGCAACATTTCAAAAAACACAGTAATGTCAGATGCTTCAAAAAAATTTACAATACTTAGAACCCTTCTTGTGTTCCAACCTCATCATAATTCCAAGTAGCTTAATTGAGTTCACTGACATTGAATACCTACAGTGATCTGTAGTCCTTAAAAATGACCTTTAGTGAGCAAGCAGGAAGAGACAAGAAAGCAGTCAATACAAACACTAGAACCATGTGTCCATTTTAAACTCTCCAATGCAGAGGGAACAAGTAGGTTATTTGAGAGAGAAAAAATAACCAACCTATGTGCTTTTTCAAAAAACAAAGATGACAAATCCTAAGAAATGAGTCCAAAGGGCATTCTCATCCCTTTTGGAGAAAATATTAGATACTGTTTGAAATAACAGGAAGACATTGGATTAGGCTTGAAAATCTTTTAGGCACAAATCGATCATGGTATTTGAGAGGTTTATGTTTTAGAAGAGCAAGAAATCTGGTCATTTGGAGTCATTCATTCCACAAATGTTTATTACAGGATGGCACGTCCCAGGCACTGTCCACATACCTGCTCTATTCAAGTTCTGCTTCTTACCAGCTGTTTAGCTTTTTAACATTTCTATGCCTCAGTTTCCTCATCTGTTAAAAATGGGAATACAAAGTGGCTACCAACCTTATAAGGTCTCTGAAGAGCAAATAAGTATGTCTGGCAACACTTTGTAAACCATGAAAGTGTCAGCTGTCATCTGTCTGAACCGAGTTCATGAAAGCCATTAATTATGTCAGAGAAAAGTGAGCCTGCCTTGCTTCCAGAAGACTCTTGATAATCCTATTAAATAAAGCTTTACAGTCTCATTTAATTATCTCCCTGGAAATTTAAATATATGAAGGAAAGCTAGTATGAAATGCAGATTTTGACATTATATTCATAATCACCATAAAGACAAGAACCACGTCTATTTTATTCATTAATCTGGCCATCAGGCCAAGACATTCCTTTAGAGGGCATTTTAATTCTGGAAAAATATTCTATGTATTTGCAAATCACAAAATGGACACCTACGAGGTTAAAAACGTTCTATTTTATAGTACATTTCCACGTTCAATCTGACCCTTAAATCTAAGCTACGGTCACATCAATTGTCAAACAGATTAGGAATAAAGCTTTTAAAAACAAAATTAGGCTCCATGCAGTGGCAGTTGAAGAAAGGGGGAAGTTCTAGTCTCTCCAGTATTAGCTAACATGGGCACGATGGCGGATGAGAAAGCCGATTTACAGAAGATGCTAAGGATGTGGCCAAGAGCGGCAGAGAAGGGGCCCAGGAAAGGAGGGTAGCTCCTGACTCCTTTCCCCCAGGTAGTGGAGGGGTGGCGGCTAAAGTCCTACAAGAGTGGTAGCCAAGGGGTACAGAAGGCACACGCAGTCCTAAAACATGCCTGAAACTTCCTCCCATGTTTCTAGCTCTTGCAATGACATTGGGAAACGGAAGTACTCACAGCCTCTTCATTGCCAGAGCCGCTGTAATTTAATACTTTGAGTTAACAATTTGAGTTAATATTTATAAACACCTAGAAGGAGCCCAGAACATTGTAAGAGCTAAGTGTTTGTTAAATAAATAAAGCACATTCCGGATTGGCTGAGTGACTCCTCGACCTAGTGACAAAGCAGAGAATCGAAACACACAACAGTGTAATATTTTTTACCTTGATAAAAAAATTAGAAACTGTAGTGCTCTGAATTTATTCCTGCATCTCAAGTGTACCCTATACAGTCCTTTGTGCAGGACTGAAATTCTACTCATGGTTCAGCAATCACTGTGCAAAATGCTTTCTCTTTTCTCTTTCCAAGTACCCATAACGAAAAATGACAAAATCTAAGTATCTTCAAGCATTTCTAGATGGTACGTACCAATGCTAAACCTGTGGGGACTGACAGAGCTAAATGCACTCGAAGAGACAGAAAGGGTTCAAATCGCAGACAACTTAAAGGGTAGCGACGCATTCAAGTGTCAGACTACATACAGGTCCGCTGACAACAGGTTAATGATTCCCGTGCCCTCCACGCCCGAGGCCTCCTCGGTCCCCGATCCTCGCAGGTGACCTGCGACCACTTTCCACCACAGGTGAGGGTCTCCCTCCCTCCCGGTTCCTTGCTCCTCCGCGCTCCGAAGCTGCGCACGGGTTAATCAACACTGTCCGTCCACCGACACCGCTCGGGAGTTTAGGGATCATAAAGCAGAATCCGAATTCACCTCGGGGAAACAAAGAGCACAAACTCTCGGGGTCGGGCTGGGGGTGAGGGACCTGCCAGGGCACCCGGGAAGGCACGTCTGCTCCGAGGAGGGGCAGCAGCCGAGGCCCGCGCACCTCGCCCCGC
>NW_006443225.1:10592685-10625784 GCF_000325575.1 Pteropus alecto | reverse complement strand
AGGAGCCGCAGGCTGGGCGGCCCCTGCTCGGCCCGCCGCGCGAACCGTCTCTGTCTGCTGCTCTCTCTTCCCCGAGGACCCCCGCGAAAGCCCGGGTCCCCGCCCCGCCGTGCGCGCAAAGTTCAGGGGACAGCAGTGGTTCCCGTCCCGAGGCTGGGACTCTTCGGTGTTTCCCGCTGCTCAGCTGCTCGTGACCGCGGCCCCGGGGCCCAGGAGCCGCGAAGTGACTCCCGTGTGTGCGGAGAGCAGGACCGCTGCGCCGCCAGAGGGACAGAGCCACCCCGGAGCAGCCTGGTGGGCCTGTGGCTTGGTGTAAACTGGAAAGTCAAATAAGTATCCAGTAAATCTAGACAACAACTCTGCTTCATTGAGCGTTATCTGAAGTTTTCTACTTTTTCATCAACGAAGTTTCGGCCTTTGTGTTTATAGATAGGGGAGAGCGATCACAAATAGAGAAATTTCCTTTCCACATGTCTTTTTAGATCTACTAACTCTAGTTTTGTTTTGTTTTGTTTTTTCATTCCCATTAATCTCCAAGTCAGCTGAGGGCACACTTTACACCTTCGTATTGCTTTCTTATTCCTTAAATGTAGAAGTTGCGTTTTAGACCCACCTATTTGCCTTTTTTTTTTCCAGATAAGGAGAGATACAGGAGGTGAATGGAGAACTAAAAATTACATGATTCAATGGGTGCAGAGTAAAGTGGTTAAGATTTTGAAGTACAGTGGATTTGGGGGGAGTGTTTGCCCCACAACACTACTGTAAGTTTTATCGGGTATAATTTGAAAATAGACTTAACCATTTAAAGATTCTCATGTGCATATCACGCTTCAGATTTTGAGGCAATGACCTATACTTCAGATCATATGATTCGAGAGAATTTGCTACAAATCTATGAACAAATAAACTTCCAAAGGTAATTAGAAGAACTGTGATTTATGTGTGGCTTCCCTAAATTCAGGGGACAGTTTCCTTACATATTCAGATGACATTTAAAAATTTAGCCCAACAGGTAAAGGTTAGAATATTCATTTTTAATGTGAGCTACCACCACGTGGCATTCTTCTTTGTAAAAAATGGATGTGAATCCAACACTTTTATTTTTCAAAATACCATAGTCTTACAGAATTTTCTAAACACTGATGTTCAGTAGCATGCGGAAATGGAAATGAAATACAGTAGATACAAATCAACACATTGCCAATGGTCCTTTACACATTTTCACTGTGATCCACAAACAGCAATCCACACAATAGTGCACAAAGAAGCTAAAGAAGTTCCTCTTTTGTAATAAAATCAAGTGATCAGTGTATCTCTTAATTAAAGCCATATTCACAGAGCTGAAAATTTTCTCAGCCAAAAGGAAGTTTTGTGTCAATAAACTCTAAGTGGAATGACATCATTCTTACTTCAGGGATAAATACTTGTCTATCACCACATTTCAACCTTTTTTCTTTTTTCTTTATTTCCTTTTGAAAAACAAACATCTGGGAACCATTACATTTCCAAGATAAATTTGTCCTCCTGCTGTGAAGAACACACACCCAATACCCACACCCATACCACTCATACACCCCCCAACACACACACACACTACTGCCACCACAATGTCCCACAAATATTTTAAGACAAGAAGATGAATGAGCCACATTCAACTGATAAGAGGTTGGATATTTTGTCTTTATAATCTGAGAGCTGCAATTTAATACCTTGATTTCTCAGAATACTAGAGGAGGTAAATATATTCAGAAACTATTAAAGTGTTTTTTCACTTAAAATTCATTTTAAGGGCACACTTTAAGGTCGATCACGTTAACATATTCATCTATAGATATAGATCATATCCCTATTTTCCATTATGTTTCCAGTTTAAGTTTATACTGTAAAAGAAAAGTTATTGAATTTTCGGCTAAATGTCTAGTTGATATTTATGCCTTCATAAGTTGTCATATAAAAAAATTTTTAAATAAAGTTTTTTGTTAGACAATGAGTTCCAATATTTTATTTAGAAAGACGACTCTGTTTATGCAGATAGGGAAAATATTTTGTTCATCTCTTTTATCTATTATGTAGAGATTATGAGCACAAGCTTTGGAATTGGACAGACCCAGGTTTATGTGCTGGCTCTGCCACTTTCTGCTTTGGGAAAATTATTTCACCTCTCTGACCATTTATTTCATCAGTAATATGAGCATGATAATAGCACTTTTTTGTCCTCAGTAAAATAGAGGTATAAACAGTGCTTATTTCATGGAATTGCTATGAGGATCAAATGAACTTAGTAGAATACCTAGAACATAGAATCAGTTGACTGCTATTGTCATCATCATCATTATTATCTCTAACACAGTTATACAAATGCCAATATTTTATATTTCATTTGTACTAGTATAAAGAATGGTCAAATTTTAGAGTTTTGGTTTTTTTTGTAGATGTCCTAAAAGTAACAGGAAAAAAAAAAGAAACACTAAGATATAGTTATAGTCAGAATTTTAGAAAATGGACTGGCAATATTGTAAACTATTAACCAAAACATTAAAAAACAAAAACAAAAAAAACTACCTAACCAGGTAATACAGTATTAATACAGTCCAATGAGATGAGTGTTTGGTTTGCATCCTCTTTTCAAAATGGAAAATCTTTAAAATGGTGCCTAATATGGAACCATTAGGACTTTTTACATCATATTAAAGTCCTCTGTTACTTGTAGTTCTTTTATTGCAACTTTGGAAGAGTTGAAGAGCATTATAATACAAAAAATATCACTTCCCTTAGGGAGAAAAATTGATAAAATGGCAATCACAGCACCTGAATGATCTATTCATAAATCAGCTGGTCATGGAAGTGAGGGTCAGTATTCATTAGAATATTTGTTCTGTAGCAGATAAATTGCCAAGACTAGAGAGGTAAGAATAATGCTACCAACTACATGATTACAAAAGCAAAGATGTTTTTGATTCATATTATTTGCACTGCTTTTACAGCACCTTTTCCTTCATTCTACTACAGATTCATCCACTTAAGTGGGTCAGACATTAAGAATTGTTGCTATAGTTTCCAGCTATGTTTATCCGCTGATATAACAATCACAGCATCCCACAACTTCAAAAAAAAAGAAAACCATTTTTATTGAGAAGGTACTTTAAGGCATAGTCCTAGCCATGAATCGGCTCAGAAGATAATTAACAGGAAAAGTCTGCTGTAAAAATGGGTACGAATAGGAGAAACAGCGTGACTAATTGAATTTTCTGAACAAAACCATTTAATAAAACACAAAATAACCCAAAGTATAGTTAGAAAAACTCAGATATTCACGAGAACTGAAATTGAGAACAGTTTATACTGCCTTAGCACAGGACAGAATTAACTTGTTTCTTGGATCTAGAAAATGGTTCAGAGAGTACTCATTTTTTGTGTTGGGGTGGGACTGGCCCAAAGTTCAATATCTTTCTTAGGCCAAATTAGCCATGTTCAAATTAAAAACTGAAATGCCCAAAGTTCAAGTGTGTTTTGTAATAAAGGGAAAACTCTATTTTAAAGCAAGACTGCACTAGGGTCAAATATAAGGCTTTTCAGATCACAGGCCTTTCTCACTTTCTATATTAGACTCATGAGAAAAGCCAAAGGGAAGTGTCAGGAGATCAGAACACTTAAGCAGCTGGCATCAGCTTTTTGATAAAAAGTTGCTAGAAAGTACTTTAAATTTTGCTAAGACCCTTAATTATCCGAAGTAAAACCACCATTCTTCCCTATTAAGGAAATCTCATTGTCTCCTAATCTAGTTATTATGAAGAATAAAATATAAATTGCCCCTTCTTTTTTCCTCATTTTCCTCTTTTTTTCTGTCTCTTGTTTGGATAGTCTATTGTGTACATAAACTATGTCTGTTAATAGCTGACAATAACTTATTTACATAAGTCATGTCAGCAGTGACTGTGTTCCTCAGGGAATTCTATTAGGCCTCTGAGCTCAAACCTATGAGGTGGACTTTGAAGATAATTATTTTAGTTGCTTATCAGTAGGGAATAATACATTTTCTTAAACACTAGTCATCTGGTGACTCAGTTATTTACTGCCAATTATGTGCAATTAATGGTTGAACCAATTTCAAACGCAAAGGCTTAATAGCCTCTGGCTTGAAGAGGTTGGTTGCTGTTGTTTCCTCAACTAAATCTCTAAGGAATCTGTGTCTGGCTCAACCAGATGTGTCAAAAACTTAAATAGATTTTAAGGGATTATAACTCTTTATATACCGGAAGACCCTTAAATTCCCTAGGTATTTTAGAATAAACAACCTCAGTTCTTTACATTTTTCTCACAGTTTTTTTTTTTAATGTTTTATGACTCTCATACAAATTCTTTCCAAATTCTTCCCATTTTTCTTTAGATGAGATGCCCACTATGAGACATGGAACTCTATAAAAGATCAAGTTAAGTCTTCAGTATAGTGAGAAAACTCTCGCAGCTCTTCAATTCGCACTCCTGTAATGCAACTTAGAATTATTCTTATTTAAAAATGCAGCTCATCATTATTATATTTTACAATGTGAATTCTAAATGCTTGTTTGGCCTACATATATTTCTTGAATTATATTGAAGAGGTTTTTGGTTATCCTATTGCCTCTGTACCTATTTTACCAAAACGATATTTTTCCTGGGTGATTCTGAATTTCGTCATATTTGTTAAGACAAAAGACATCCAGAGTGGAGGGTGCACCTCCTCAGAGTGCTCAAGACAATCTGCTACAGTTCAGAAAGAAAATATCCCAATGTCTGTTTGTTTTCTCTAAAAAGAAAGAAATTCAGCTCTATCATTTAACATACATGTCGGCACTGGCATGTTCATAGAGCCCTGTGTCCGTCAGTGACCCACGTGCTCTGTGAGCTGCCTGAGAAGGGTGGGCTTTCCACTCAAAGGGAAGCTCCCCTTCATCCGACATCAGTGTTTTGTGGTTTTATGTAGTGTAGGGATCATCTATGTGGTTAATTTTGTAAAAACAGATCCTTTCAATAGAATCTATACAATACTTTGTACTGAAATGGGGAGTAATTGTGGAACCACTTTACCTTCTATCAAAGTACTCAAGATCTTTAGGGAGTTCTGCCATCGCCAGCCACGTCACCCTGAGGAAGTTATTTAACATCTCTGGGGGGCAATTTTCTCATCTGTAAAATGGAGAACATAATCATATCTACTGTGTTAGGTTGTTCTGAGGGTTAAGTGAGTTAATATGTATAAATCTATCACCAAAAAGAGCACTACATAAGCATTAGTTTTTATTATTACTTAAAAGAATATCTAAATATCAAAATGAATGATGCATTTTCCTCTGACAAAAATAAGAGGGATCTGAATTTCCCTACCTTTTCTATGAGTAGTACTTTCCTTTTAAGGCAAAGCTTCATCAATGAATGAAGAGTAATTCCATCTACTCTCTCCTTTAAGTGTATACATATTTTTAAAGAAATGCTTTTGAGAGAATGCTTTTTAAAAGGATGTTTGGAAATATTTCCATCAGTATGTAAGTTTGTTGCAAAAAGTAGGGTGTGTGTGTGTCCTGTTAAAACTCTAATATGTGCATACTTAAAATTTTTGGAAACATAATTTTCTATTTTTAAAAATATTTTCCAAATAATGAATTTCAGTAGGTCTTAAACTAATCTGTTAAAAAAAGTTTTAAAAAATTGCAATGCCTTTAAATTAGTTTGCAAGAATTTTTGATTGATAGCAGAGAAAATGGAAGTTTACTAGTCAAATTTCAACAAAAGCCTTCGTAGAACTAGTTGATGAGAATGAAAAAAGTAAATACCTCAACAGGTATAGCCAACAACAATGCATTTCTTCTATTTAAATCTAAATATCTTTTTGAAATATCTTTTTCAGCTATGGTAGCTATTACAATATAGTATTAGAATAAACTAAACTTAGAACCATATCTTTGAATCAGTATATCACAAAGTGTTAAACCAAGATTTTGAAAAAGTAATAAAGTACCAAGTAATAAAGCATCAAGTGAAAACAAAAAGACTCTTATACTATTAATAAAATATCGTTAAGTTATTTTAAATATATTATTTCATATTTTTAATTTGGGGTTTCTATTTTACAATGTGTACAATATGTTAGCATAGGAAGTTACAGATATGTAATTTATATGTGTGTGTGCATGCTGAAACATTTTTAAGGACGGGGTGCATATTCAAAAAGCAAGATGTTAGTTACCTTCTACCACCTCTATTCCTTGGTTCGATGTCATCTAAGTATTTAATGCCTTTTGTTCTCTTCTCTTTTCTCTTAATAAGGATTTGTTGAGTATCTAGTGTGTGTCAGATATTGTGCTAGCCTCAAAGAAGTAAAAATTAAAAATATAATCTCCACCCACAAACAGTAGTTTAAATAATTTATGAAACATATAATAAAGAACTATTCCCACAACTAAACCCCACAAAATCACCTGCTTCTCTGCTCCTTCCCCTACCTCCACTCCCAGATAATGATCTGCTGTGGATTGAGATTTGAATCTAAAACTGGTCATTTGAACACCCACTTAGCTTTCATGTAGTTTAAATAAACCATTTATTATTTCTTTTCTCTTCTAGATATCTGCAAAGTGCTTTTAATGCAATCATATGTGAACATAAATATTTCTGATTCGACATACGTTTCCTCTGCAAAGCAGCTAGTTAAAACAGAGGGAAGACTCAAGGTATAAAGATGTACTGTGCTTTCAAAGGGATTTCATATCCTTATTAGAATATGAGAAAATGAGAAAGGACAAAAACACCTTAATTTTGTTCTTATGTTATATGGATTGTTTTCACTATTGAATGTATTCCTCGGTACATTGCCTTTTTAACTATCTCACCCCTTTTGCTTTGTGCTGTGTTTCTTCAAGCCTAGTACCACACTGTTTGAAAGCTTTACAGGCATGTTATTTGATTTCAACCACATCTTTAAATTTCATTTCATTACTTGTAATTTCAACCCATGACTGTAATAAATTATTTTTAATTGCTACTTATTTACATTGGAAAACAATTATATGAAAAACAGGTAGAGAAAAATACTGCTGGAAACTAAGATCATAGAAATTAAAATTCCCTGTATGCCATCTCCCTAAATAGCAAGAAAACATGGTGATTTGAGATATTTAAGGCAAGAAACAGGACCACGTGACTTCCTGGGGTCTCGTTTACTTTTAAACTCTGCAAATAAGCAAAGTCAAAGCTCACAGCCTTTGAAAGAACCTACATCTGTTTGACTTTTTAAAAGCAAGCAGTACTAACAGCTCAGAAATTTGGGGCATGATATGAAAAGTCAAAATTAGTTATAAAAGTCTGTGATAACATAAAATTCAATTTAGAAAAACATAAGCAGCACATTAAGGCAATAAAGAGACAATATCTTCACTTGAATTTAAACTGACACACACTCCTTGGGCTATCTCTCCGACAAAAAAAAAAAAATTCAGTTTTCACAACAATAATCATTTCCTTAGAAAAATAAAAAGAAAAATACAATTTGAACAAATTTCAGTATAATGCAGTGATTAAGGAAATAGCTTTAGAGGAAAACAGCCCTGGGTTTGAATCTCAGTCTGCTGCTGACCAGCTCTGGACCCAGGCGTGTTTCCTAACTCCCCAGCCTCAGTTTTCTCATTCGTAAAAGTTGTTCCTTCTTCATAGGGTTGTTGTGAGAATTAAGTGAGATAATCACATAGCAAGAACACAATATATGGTAAGTTTTAAAATGGTATATGTATACATCATATGTTACATATATTACATATTTACATATGTAAAGTACATACTCAATATGATAGGTAGAAAGATGGCCCCCCAAAGTCCACACCCTAGTCTTCAGAACCGAGACTATGTTACATTTCACGGTGAAGAGTTAAGGTTGTATAGACAACACAGATGGACTTGAGGGCATTAAGCAGTCAGATAAATCAGACAGAGAAAGGTAAATACCATGTGCTCTCACTTATATGTGGAATCTAAAAAAAAAAAAGAAAGATCAAAACAAAAATGAACTCATAGATACAGAGAACAGATTAATGATTGCCAGGCATGAGGAGGGGGATTGGTGGGAAAGAAATGAGTAAAGAGGTCAAAGGGTACAAATTTCCAGCTACAAAATAAATAAGTAATGGGATGCCATGTTCAGCATGGTGACTAGTTAATAGTATTGTATTGTATATTTGAAACTTGCTAAAAGAGAAAAGCTTAAAATTTCTCATCACAAGAAAAAAATTTATAGCTGTGTGGTGATGGATGTTAACTAGAGTTCTTATGGTGATCATTTTGCAAACGGATTTATTATTTCTTTTCTCTTCTAGATATCTGCACGGTGCTTTTAATGCAATCATATGTGAATATAAATATTTCTGATTCAACAAACATTTCCTCTGCAAAGAATTAAGACAGAGAGAAGGTTTGCAATATATACTACATCGAATCATGGGCGTACATCTCAAATTAATATAATGTTATATGTCGATTTTATCTCAATTTAAAAAATTAATCTTAAAACAGAATTACAGTTGCAGATGGAATTAAGGTTGCTAATCACCTGTCTTTAGGATAGGAACAATGTCCTGGATTTTCTGGGTGGACCCAGGTCCTTAAAAGTGAAAGAGGGAGGCAATGGAACAGAGTCAGAGAAAGAGATGTGACTAAAGAAGGATGGTCAGAGAGATGTAACATTGCTGACACTAAAGGTGAAGAAGGGGGCCATGAGCCAAGGAATGTGTGTGGCATCTAGAGGCTGGAAAAGGCAGAAGAACAGATTTATTCCTAGTGCCTCCAAAAAAGAGGGCAGCCCTGCCCACATATTGATTTTAGCTCAGTGACACCCATGTCTGACTTCTAACCTATGGAGGTATAATACATTTGAGTTGTTTTAGGTCTCTAATTTGTGGTAATTTGTAATAGCAGCAGGTAGAAAACAAAGTAGATATATAGATATGTCAGGAGCCCTACAAAAGTTGTTAGTGTGTGAGCAAGTTTGGGTATATGGTGAATTGTCTTTTTTTTCCTTCCAGTTTTAGAAACCATGCTAACTTACAAACCTTTTATTTTTGTTCTTTCTTTCTTTCTTTAATTGCAAGAATTTGATTTACCATACCATAATATTATCTTCCAAGCAAGAAGAATGCTATTGGTTAATAGCTTAACCCATTATGGTTCCTTGATGATAGCAGCTGACAATTATAGGAAATAAGTTTTACTTAGGTACTATTTAGTTTCTTATGATTTTCTTATTTGTGTCTAGACATCTAAGAGTATCATACAAATTTGTTTTGAGTTAATGATGCCTGAGACTAACAGGAGTGGCCCTGTCATTTGCCTGAGAGGTAAGGACAGAGGTTGTCAGTGGAGGCAGGCCACACTCACTAAGAGATCCTGCCTCTTCTTGGCTTTATCAAAGCACATTATGTACATTATCCTTATAACCACACCATTATTATCCCCATTTTACATATAAAGAAACGGAAGTTCAAAGAGGTGAAATAATGCTACACAGGTCACTCAGTAGTAAAATGACAGAGCTGAGTCCATTTCATTTGAAGCCCAGAGCTTTCTAGAGCAACACAGAGCCTCCAATGTCAATAGGTGGTGCTGGGTGAAAAACATCAAGGACATCAAGAAAAAACACCAAGTGTAGAAGAGTTTACAAACTTAAATGCCTAGAGTGCCTGGGAGGCACCACAGATGCTGAGTGTCAGGAAAGGTGAAAGTGAGATGATAAATGGCAACTGACAATCAGTCTTTGTGAGCGGCAAGAGGCGCATGTCTTCTCTAAGGATCGACGGACAGCTGCAGTCAGCGAATTGTGGCTATGTGAGAGCATAGGCCCAGTGTTGCCAGATCTATTAATTTTTCAATAAAACAGAGCAATATATATTTTAATGTGAAATGGCATAATTTCAAAAGTGCTAGGAACAAATTCAGATTTTCTTAAAACACTGCAGGCTAAATAAGCCACATCTATCTGGTTAATCTGCCCCATGGGCTGCCAATTTGAGACCCTAGGGATCAATACTGACTCAGGGAGAGATCCTTAGTCATGCTAAAAGAGAAGCCGTGGATGGACTGGACTGGACTGGATTTTTACTGACCTCCTTGAGTGAAGAGGTACTCTAATCTGAGAACAAGGGAGGCTTATTCTAGGGCATTGAGGCACGTCAGAGAAGGGAGTATGGCTCAACTTTTCCACAGAATCTTCTTAAAGAGACCAATCTAATCAATAATTAAAGCAATTCTAAACATCTTAATCCACGTTATTTTTCCCTTTCCTCTTTGCTAATGCATAAGCGCTCTTGGGTAAATCTTCATTGATAGATATGTTTATCTACCATATTTTTATATGTGATAATTAGTAGCCAGATTACATATTTTAATAAAAACAGCTTAATTAATAACATGGATCCAATTTTGTATATATTTGAAAAGTTGACATCTCAACAGTCATGTGCCAAATAAAAACATTTCGGTCAGTGATGAATCGCATACACCATGATGGTTCCATAAGATTATAATGGAGGTGACATTCATAACTATCATCTAGTGATGTTGTTGCTACTGTAACATTACTCATGTGTGTATGGTGACACTGGAGTAAACAAACTGATTGCGCTACCAGTCACGATATATACATATATACATTCATAAACATAGCACATACAACTATAGTAGTGGGCTAGACCATCTAGGTGTGTGTTAAGTGCACTCCACGATGTTCGCACAATGAAATTGCCTAACAACTCATTTCTCAGAACGTATCCTCATGTTAAGCAGCACATGACTGTATCTATAGAGTAAAAGAAAAATGGCATAAAACTTTGCATATTTGTTCAAAATAGTGCAATGTCAAAAAAAAAAACTCAAATTAAAACTTACTGACACACATCTGAAGTAGAAAGCTCTGATGTGAGAAACACTGAGGGATGAGCTGACGCAGGAGAGTGCAAGTTATACAGCAGACGTCATTTTCACCATTGTGACTTTTTCCCAGCAGAGCTCTGCGGCCATGGAGGAGGCAGACAGCTGGGTTGAACCTGGGTTGGGAAGGTTCAAGACAATGACAGTGAAGCAGAGGAAGAGAGCCCAAGAGAAGGCCATGCCAATTACATCTGCTAAGGAAAGGACGTGATAATAGGCAAAGGTCAAGACCAAGGGCATGGGGTACTTGAACAGTTATAGAGTGAGGTTACCAAAAACGTACTACACACACTATTAATAATATTTTACATTTTAAATTACACTGTAATCTTCAAAGCATTTGTAAAAGTAAACTTTATTTTTTAGAGCAACTTTAGGTTCACAGCCAACTGAGCAGAAAGTACAGAGAATTCCCATACACTCCTATTTCCAAAGAGGCACCACCTTCCCCACTACTGACATCTCCCATCAAAGCAGTATGTTTGGTATAATTAATAAACCTACATCCACACATCATGATCCCCCAAAGACCATAGTTTACATTAAGGGTTCACTCTTGGTGTTGTATGTTCTATGGGTTTGGACAAGTGTATAATGACATGTATCCACCAGCATAGTAGCATGTAGAGTAGTTTCACTGGCCTAAAAATCCTCTGTGCTCCATCTATTCATCTCTCCCTTCTAACTCCTGGCAACTACTGACTAATCTTTGTACTGTCTCCATAGTTTTGCCTTTTCCAGATTGTCACATAGTTGGAATCACACAGTATACAACCTTTAGATTGACTTATATCCTCTGTGCTCCATCTATTCATCTCTCCCTTCTCTCTAACTCCTGGCAACTACTAATCTTTGTACTGTCTCCATAGTTTTGCCTTTTCCAGATTGTCACATAGTTGGAATCACACAGTATACAACCTTCAGATTGACTTTACTCAGTAATATGCATTTAAGCCCCTCACCCACCCTTTTGTGGCTTAATAGCTTATTTATTTTTAGCATTGAATAATCTTCCATTGTATGGATGCACCAGAGTTTACCTATTCACCTGCTGAAAGACACCTTGGTTGCTTCCAAGTTTAGGCGGTTATGAATAAAGCTGCTCTAAACTCCATGTGCAGGTTTTTGTGTGGACAATGCATTTTTATCTTTGTATTCTGAATATAGAGCAACTTTTCTAAATCAAATCCTAAAAAGCCAAATATAGCACACCAAATCAAAGCATTTATCAGTATGACCCGTAGCATTTATCCTTCAAATACACAATGAAACAGCAAAAACTATGATGTTAGGAATAAAAAACTCTAAATGATTTCAACAAATGTTTTGAGGAATTAACTCTCCATTTTGTTATTTCTCCCTATTTATTTTTCTGTTCCACCTGTCTTCAACCCTTAATACAGTTAGCATGATAGTGGATCATTGGATGCTGTAGCCAGGCTGTTTGTGTTTGTTTAGTTTGAATATGGGGCTCTGACACTTATGAGATTATGACTTGAAGCAAAGTAACATCTTCGTGCCTCTTGTTCTTCATCTATAAAATAGAGGATTTTTAATAGTGCTTACCTCATGGATTAAACATATAGCCATAAATGCTTAGAATGATACCTGGCACATAGTGTCTGCCACATAAAATGAATAATGTATATAAGGATCTCTTGTGTGAATGCTGGTCTCACAGGCCTATACACAATTTGATCAGGTTTTCCTGTTGAGTCAGATTTTCAGGTCTACAATTGGATTTTTTCCTACTTACTTGCAAACCAATGAGTTGGCCTATTACTGTTTCATAGATGCTGGAAGAACACAAGAGACATCTTAGTTGGAGAAAAATAACTTTTTTACTCACAGCACAGCATAAAAAGCATAAACATCAGAATATCTGCATCAATCCATCTTGCTCCAGAGTTTCACAGGGGTGACACCAAGTGGCACAGATAGATGCTACACATGCAGTGGGGGAACAATGAGCTCGGGAAAAAACCACTGCCTTTCTTGCAGGCAGCAAGCTAAACTGTTCTTTGTTCTGAAGGGAAATGTTACTTCATCCCTCAAGACTGCTTGCTGCACACACGACCGTGAGAAATGGCCTGGGTAAAGAGCAGTGTGGTATAAAGCCTCTTGGATGGCCCATAACGGTTCTTGCCTCCTGAGATTTACTCCTTTGGGTAACCCCCTCCAGGTGACTGTGGGCTAGATTTATTGTGTCACTTCTAACTAAGTGAATGCAGCACAAGTGACAGGATGTTGCCTCTGACACGAGATTATAAGAAAAGACTGCAGCTTCCACCTTGCACATCCTCTCACTAACTCACTCACTCTGAGGGAAGACAAGTGTCATGTTATAAGCTGCCTTATGGAGAGACCTGCCTGGCAAGGAAAGGAAGTCTTTGGCCAACAGTCAGCCAGGACATGAGGCTTTCTGACAGCCACATAAGTGAGCTAAGAAGCAGAATCTCCCTCATTCAAACCTGGAGATGACCACAGCCCTGGACAACACCTTGACTGTAGCCTAGTCACAGACCCTGAGCTAGGGTCACCCAGCTAAAATGCACTCAGATTCCTAATCCAAAGTAACTGTCAGAAAATAAACTTGTTCTAAGCCTCTATTTTGGAGTAATCTGTTATGCAATAATAGATAATTAATACCAGCAGCCAGGGCCTTGCATTGTTGGCATACCAAGCAAGGCATACAGGGGCATAAGAGACCCATAGATAATTATCTCCCGACAACAGGTTAAAGCCATCTTCCTAGAGGAGGGCTAACATACTAGTGTCTAGTAACTAGGAAAGAGGCAGACACTGAGACTAGAAACTAAAATTTAGAAGGAAGCCCATAGCTGGAACTAGACTTACAAATCTTGGGGCTAGTTTTTGAAGAATTTTGCTTGCTTGAGAACATAGTGCAGGGTAGAAAAAAGTGGCTTGTACTTTGTGCCTGCAGTGAGAAGCAAGGTAGGGAGGAATCCTTTTACAGTGTCAAATACTGAAATGCCTCCACTGCATTTAGTGAACCAAATTATAAAGTTGTATATTACTCCCTGTACTCATTTGCCTTCCGTTCATCTGGAGCCCTCTGTAAACTTGTTTAAATATTTTCCCTGGTCTTATCTGGTACTCCAAGGAATTATGAGTCAAATGCTTGAGCCACAATATTAAAGGGGAAACAGTGCCCCCTAAAGGCCAGAGAGGCAATGGCTAGAGACCACTCCCTCCCACAGCCAGCTAAAAGAGGTAGAAGCTAGGATAGGCAAGGGAGATGGCAAGTTTCTTTATACATGCTAAAAACAAGCAAACAAGCAAATAGATAAACAAACAAACAAACAAATAAATAATCTCTTTGATTTAAAGGCTTTAAGAAGTGGTATGAAAATTGTGTAACTGTGTGGTGATGGATATTAACTAGATTTACTGTGGTGACCATTTTGCGATATACACAAATGTTGAATCATTATGTTGTACACTTGAAATATAATATTATATGTTAATTATATCTCAATTTTTAAAAAGCAATTCATTCTAAATAACTGAAAAAGAAAGAAAGAAATCGGTATGGAAGGATTTTTTTTCCTTAACACAATAGTGTTTTGCTTTGTTTTTTCCAGAGGATCAACATTATACATAATGGAGGGCCAGACAGTAGTGTTGTTCAGAACATGGGCTTTGGAATAGACAGGCCTTTCTTTTGTTAACGGTGTGTCCCTGGGCAAGATGATAAATCTGTCTGAGCCTATTTCTTCACCTGTAAAACAAGATAAGACCTCATTGGATTATAGTGAGAATTTAATGAGATTATATATATAATGTCCTTAGCACTTGGTAAACACTCAGTATTTGAAAGCTTCTGTTATTATTAACTATTACTACTAGTACTATGTTAATGAGATAGTCGTGTTCTATGTAACTACAACTACTTAATATACTATTCTACATGCTGGTATCAGAATTTTCAGGTATGAAGAATTTACAGAAGACATAAATTAGAAGAAATAGAGGAAAGGGAGACTCACTGGGCAAGAAAACCCAAGAATATTTGTAAAGGTGGGAAAAATATACTCTTTAAAAACATTCTATCCAATACATACAGAGTTGTTACAAATATATAATTAACATCACCAGTCTATTGATTAAGTAGTGAAAGGGGATGAAAAAGCAGTTTAACAAGTATGTTATCAAAGTTTATTAGTTAAGAAATGCAAAATAAAATAATTTTAGGTCTCATATATCTTTTAAAGTCTCAAACACAAATGAAAAAAAGAGTGGGTATTGGAAAAGACATCGGAAGAAGGCACTGACTGTGGAACAAAACAAACATCTGACTTTGCCTCTTACCAGCTGTGAGCACAGGTACGTTACTCTCCTGCCCTGTGCCTCAGTTTCCTTATCTGCACACAAGACAGTAACAGCATCTGACAGACTCATTGTGAGGGTTAAATGAAAAAGAGACATTTTCTCAAAGCACAATACCCGACTCTCAACAAAAGGTCTCATCGCCCTTGTCATCATTATCTTCATTGTTACTCATGTGCTGATGTTATTAGAGGAAGAATTAGAAAAAGGGCTAGTACTTCAGGAGAGTCCTCAGAACAATATTTAATAAGAGCTATGAAGTTACATATATGCCTTAATCGGTTGTAGGAAGAAATTTAAAGAGAAAAATATTACCTGATTAAAAATGTTTACAGCAATGCTAATTATGGCCTTCAAAATAATACAAATAAGTATATGCTCAATCTCACAATAATCAGGAAAATGCAAATTAAAGCAAGATGGTTTCTTTTACTTATCAGCAGTGGTACACCAACAGGGGATGTCGGTATAAGTAGTGAGCAGGAAGGAGAGCAGGCAGTAAGGGGGTGCATCGTCTGTAGAGAATTTTAAAAATAATAACTAAACATACCATCATGCTCCAGTGATTCTAAAATATATCACTGGTAAAATATTCTTCCCTTCAGGGAGGGGCAGGCTGCTCCCACTGCGCCCACCTCAGCATGCCCCTGCCTAGCAGAACAGGACAAATATAAAAGACTGACAGCATCTGTGTTAGTGTATGCCCATACACTGTTGGTGGAAGCATACAGCTTTTTGGGATGGCAAATTGGAAAGATTTCATCAACATCTTAAATGTGCGTTTCCTCTGACCCAGTAATTCCACTTCTTGAAATCTAGAGCACTGAAATATTCCTAAATGTACCCGAAGATATATCCACAGAAAAAGTCAGAAAAGGGGGATAATACGGGCACAACCTAAACATTATCCACTAGGGGAGTGGGTAAACAAATTATGGCACATGGCAGAATTTCCTCAAATGGTTGGGAGACTGGACTATATATATCTCTCCTCAGACCTCTTCTGACTCTTCCCATTTGAGGCCCAATTCAACCAAGACGTTACCTCTAAGCTCTAGCCCTTATCTTTGGCTACTGTTTGTCTTACCTTGTCCTCTATACACTTATCTGTTATAGGGACCAAGAAAGGGCAGCTCAAGCCACAGCAGCTAGATGATTGAGGATTCAAGAATCCTGGCTCCCAACCCTCTCTTTCATCTCAAAATAACTAATATGCATCTGTCAAATGCCTCCTAGTTAGAGCCTGATCCAACAGACACACCCAGAATTACTCAAGCTACACTTTAAATTCAGTCTCATTTATTATCCCTATAACTTAAGTAGGAAGAGTGTGTCCATTTCACATGAGAAAATTATGGCTTAGAAAAGTTAAATGGTTTCTCCAGCTTGTGAGTGGTAGAGCCAGGATTAAGCCCAGATTGTGGGAGCACAGGTTCAGTGAAGATACCGCCTTTTGTTTTGTAGAAGTGAAATAACATTACATGTCTAGTTTTCTGTAAATATGGTTTATGCTTAACTTGGAATTATACTCTTGCTTTGAATCATCAAACTAATAAATAATTCAAAATGATTAACATTAGGATGGATATTTAAAAACTTTTAGTTTAAATTGGCAATAATATTCATGCACTATAAGCTGTTGAAACAACCACCCAAAAGAACTAGTGATCTAATTCTAGTTACTGCAGGTGATAAGACTCTCTGTGCCATTGGTAACAGAAGCTAATGACAGTAAAGAAATCAAACTCAGTCCTTGAGGGAGTCAGTCACTGAGGTGAAGAAAACATGTGTAGTTTGGTCACGGTTTCTGCGCATCCTTAAAAGTGGAACCGAACTTGCCTCCGGCTCAACTATTTTTAATTTTCTAATTTAAAAAGGTGAAAAAAGCTGAGGTTAGCAAACTGGAGCATTATTTTAATTGTTTTTAAAAACATTTGAGAAACTGTGCTATTTTCAGATTCTGTTAATTTAATAACGTTAGAGAAATCACAGTGAGTAAGCAGGTCAAGAAACTGAGAAGTCTGAATAATAAAATTAAAACATTAAGCAGGAACACTCCTATTTAACAGCTTGCACATGCATGCCAAGTGTGGCGAATGTCTATGGTTCACTGAACTGTGTTGTATGCCAGACACTTCAAAGAACATTCCAGAGAGACGGTCTGACTTACTGGAAGTTTAAAGGCTCAAACCTCTTATTTTGTCCTGTTTTTTTTTTTTAAAGAGATTTTATTATGAAATATTTAGACATTTTACAGGAAAACTAATCCAGTGTCTACAAGTTAATGATATTATTTTTTTTAAATGAGTAAAAGAAAAGGAAACAGGAGAAAAAAAGGAAAAAAAAAAATGCCCTGGATTAAAAGAGACTTAAAGGACCTAACAATCAAATGCACTATGTGGATCTTATTTATATTCTGATGTAAACAAATCAATTATCAAATGACATTTTCGAGACATCAAGGAAATTTGGTTGTGGGATTGGAATTAGATCTTAGCAATAAATTGTTAGTTTTTTTTAATGTAGTTTTGTGGTATGCAAAAAAAATGTTCATATTTTAGAGATGGATCCTTAATACATGAAGTAACAAAAGTACATTTCATATTCAGTTTTGTGGTATGTAAAAAAAATGTTCATATTTTAGAGATGGATCCTTAATACATGAAGTAACAAAAGTACATTTGATAAATTTTAAATATTTTACCAAAGGAAGAAAAAAGTGACAAGTGAAATAAATGTCAGCAAACTTAACATTCACTGAGTAATTAATTCCCAAGGTAATGGGAACTTATTGTACCTTTTCTTTTTATGGAAGTTTAAATTTTTCAAAATAAAGTTTTTATAAAATACCCATAAAATTTAATTGAGGGTGCAGTTATGGTTATAACTCTAGATCTTCTAGACCCGTGAAGAGTCTGTGACAGTCATCACAAACTACATAAACAATTCTTTACAGACGAAGTTAGTTTGTGTTTTATTTGCCATTACGGTTTTAATAAACTCTTTGACAAGAAGGAAACATACTCTGAGGTCATCAGAAATCTCTATTTGCCAAAGCTGTTCTGAATGGCACCTCTTCTCTGCTTCCACTCTTGATCTTCTCTAGTCCTTCTCCACCTAATAGATAGAATTATATTTAAAATCATAATTCTGGTCATCTCATTCTCTGCTTTAAAACTCTCAGTAGATTCCAATCCCTGAAATAAAATCAAAAGCTCTATCATGGCTCATACAGTCTTCTGTGAGGTAGCTCCTGTATCTCTCCCACCTCCTCTTGCCCACTCACTATGCTCCCACCTCGCTGGCTTCTTTCAGCCCTTCAGCGGCTAAGGTCTGTCCTGGCCCATGACCTTCCCTGAGCCGCTCACTCTTCTTGGAACATCCTCCTCAACACTTGCCACAATACACTCCTCTACCCATTGTTTTCTCCCTTACCAAAATAGTTCTTTTCTCTTCTAGCGATTTTCACAATTTATTTGGATTCATTTGTTTCATGTCTATTTTCCTTACTCTTCTCCACGTGTATTCTGTTTACCACTGTACGGCCAACAATATTCAATTTTTATTAAATCAGTTAAGAAATATTTCTTTCCAAACTTCCATTTCCATAAGTATCGTATGAATATTGAAATTTAGTTTTGAAGTATTGGAAAAAAAGGAGTTTGGTGAATATTATCCAAAAAGTTGGCTTATACTTCAGAGGGATTACGGTTGAGGTGACCTGCAGGCATTTGAAAGGAGAAATATCAGAGTGTAGCAAGTGATGATTAGGTTGCAGAGCAAAATCGTAAAAAAGGGAGATGTCAACCCACTATGATTCTTGGTGTGTTTGAGTTCACAAACTTCCATTTCTCAGAGATGCCTTTTCTGCCTTCCGTGCCCTGACTTCCGACCTAGTTCTCTGCTGTACAATGAAACACAGCCCTCACCAACGGCAGGGATGCAGGGATGGGATTCAGGCAACTGACCAGGATCTCTCATCCCCAGGCCAGGGAGCAAAAGTTGGCAGCATACATACAAATATGTACAGATCCACAATCACAGGGAGCTTTTAACATACTTGTCTAAAAACTGAGAGCTCAAACGTACACAATTTGAACAAGAAAATTAACAAATTTGAGCCAGTGGACTTACATATAACTGTACACCATATGATGATTTTTAAAATTTAACACTATGCAGTTCTAAAGATGTGCCAGGCGCTGTTGTGATTTGTAGCTATTGGCTCATTTAAAGACTTAAAGAGTATACATTTTTCTCAGGTTATATGGAAGATTTGTAAAAGTGACCATGTACTGGGTCACAAAGCAAATCTCAACAAATAATGAAAATTCAACATTTATAGATCTAATCACATGTAGTAAAAGGACAAAAGTATGTTAAGACAATAGTTTCCCTGACAAAGGCCAGGAGAGACAGGGAGGGAGAGAAGGGGATGAGTGAAATGAAGTTTTACTTCTGCCTAAAATATTTTATTTGAGAGGAGAGAGGAGATAGGAAGGAAGGAAGGACGGAAGGACGGAAGGACGGAAGGACGGAAGGAAGGACGGAAGGAAGGACGGAAGGAAGGACGGAAGGAAGGAAGGAAGGAAGGAAGGAAGGAAGGAAGGAAGGAAGGAAGGAAGGAAGGAAGGGTGGGTTTCTCTTAAATTGTCCAGAAAAAATAATCTGCATATGTAATATAGAGAAACAAAGATAAGCAAATGTGGTAAAATATTGACATTTGGGAAACTGTGAGGGTATACAGGAATTCTTTGTAATATTTTTTCAATTTTTCTATAAGTCTGAAATTAAGTTAAAATATTTAAAAAGTTATAGCAATCATGGTAACCTCAATTTATGGGTAAGTGAGTGTCACATTATCTTCTTTACATTTTAAGTCTTTCTTGATTAAAAGATAAAAAGAAAAAAAAATTCAATTAAGTGCAACAAATCTTTTCATAAGAGGAACCCCTAGTGTCAGAAGGGATGAGGCTGTCATTCACCCATAGAAGTCTGCCTCTGAGTAAATAGAAACAAGATGCTCTGCAAGCAGAGGGGGCTGAGGGCTTAGTCCCCACTCACCTATGGAGCTGGTGGCCCTGTGCAGGAAATGACCTGCCAACTTTTCGGTCCTGACTCCACATATCATTTATTTACATTTGGTAGTTTTTCTCTAAAACAGGATAAATAGATTAATAAACATGAAAACACACAAAAGGGAGGCAGACTGGGCATAAAAGGTGAAGGGATTAAGAAGTACTAATAGGCAGTTACAAGACAGTCATGAGGATGTAAAGTGGAGCATAGGAAATATAGTCAATAATATTGTAATAACTATGCTTGGTGGCAGGTGGGTACTAGACTTATCAGGGGGATCACTTTGTAAGTTATATAAATGAAACTAAGATAATACTGAATGTCGACTGTAATTAAAAACAAAAAAAATTTTTTTAAACACAAAATTGTTTACCCCTTATTCAGTTTCTGCACAAGTATGCTAATGTCATTCAGACGGTATTTCTAGGATACTCACTATAGACAAAGCACTGCACTGGATATAGTAGAAAAGTATAAAAATAAATATAAGACATAGACAAATGCTCACCCGCACCCACAATGTGACAGAGAAAGCAAAGGCACAAGTGCTTATGTGTGCCTGAGGTTTTACTGTCCACTTTCATTTTTGCTGCTTTATCTCATTTTCATACCAATTCTGTGAAGTAGAATTCTTTATTCCTATTTTATAGCTGAAGAAGCCCAGAGAAGTTATTAATTAGCTCACAATTACACAACTACTAAGTGACAACACCAGGAGTTTACCTCAGGTCTATCTGAGTCCAAAATCCATGCTCTTTCCACATCGCCATGTTTATAAAAGTCACAAAAACATAAATACCATACAATTCCCCTCACTCAGCACTCTCAGGGATGAGTCATGTTGGACAGAGGAGTAAGCGAAAAGCCATCCTCTAGGAAACATCGTCCAAACCCTCCAAGGTTAGAGCAGAGAATACTCCAGAAGCCTGTGGGAAAGATGCTTTTCCTCCCCGCATTTCTTTTCCCTCTTGGGCTTCTGGCATTTGAAGCCCAGTACATCTGGTGTCTGACACGTTCCCCCTAAAACTCCAGCAAAAGATAGCCAAAGATCCCTTTTTCTTTTTGCTCCCTCCAAGTACAAATCAGATAGATTGATAATTCAGAAATAATCTTAGCACATACTAAGGGAAAACAAAATAGGAAACATTTACAGAAAATACAACCAGCATAAAGCAGTTGAATTTCCAAAGCACAGTTTTCTGATACCAAATTGGACACCCACCCAGTCCTGAATGTTAAAACACGGCCCTTGGTCCTAAAGGGTAGTACGACCCTGCGGGCTTGTTCCTCATCTCGTTCCTCAGCGTTTTGCTATCTCTTAGACAGATGGCTTTCAATACTTATCTTGTCCTTAGTCCTAGAAATGGGTCTAAACATCCTTCTACTGCTTCCATACGTAACCTCCCTATATTTTAGATTCCTCATCTGTATAAAAAGGGAATAATAAAAATATCTAACTCATAGAGATCAAATGGGGAGATCAAGTAAGTACATGGCACATAGCAAACGCTTATCACATTTTTTTCTTCTTTTCCCATCTCTGCACATGTGCATCACCATTATCATCGCCATCCACCTGACGATTACAGCTAATGACTGAGCACCTACTGTGTCTCAGGCACCGTTCTAAGCACTTAACATGCATTAACTAAGTTAATCCTCACCACAATTTTATGAGGTAGGTACAATGACCACTTGCATTTTATGAAGACACTGAGGCACCAAGAGGACAAACAAGTTGCTCGAGTTCAAAAGCTGGGACTCAATCTAGCCAGCTGGGCTCCAGACCCAGCACTTCTAACCACCATGCTATACCACGTACAAAATGGATTCTTCTGTTCTGAAAATTAGCCATCTAGATTTCTATCCCTTCAACTCAGTTTGCCTTTCTGGTCCATCTCCATCCCCAACCAGGGCCTGTAAGTTGACATTAGAGCAAGAAGAGATAGAATTGAGGGAACATAAAAAAGAGCCTACAAGTGTATCTAATCATATAATCACAGAGATATAATTTATGATTAAAGGTATAACTATTTTATAATCTTCAGTTTTGTTTGAATTCTTAGAGCAGGCATTTAATACTTCCAAAAATCAATTAAAAATATTTAAAGTAGATTGATTGTGGGGAAAAAAGTTACCAAGCATAAATAACTTTGGAAAGGAAGAAGAGACTGCATATAGGGGGGAGTGTATTTGTTTGTTTATTTAATGTCAGTTAAACTGTTTAAAACAATAACTTATCAGTAAATGCTGAATATTTTCCCATGTGATTGGGACCATGATTAAGAACAAGGATCAAGAGCTGACATGGGCTGAATTTCAGCAATACTACTTTACTAGCTGTTTGAATTTTACTTAACTTCTGTGTTTTCTCATCTATAAGTGGGAATAATGATACCAATCATCTAGGGATATTGTTAGGCTTAAAGTAAGACAATATAATTAAGATGCGTGGTATGGCATATTTTTTCTAACATCGCTATAACCGCTGAAGAGTATCCTGTCTTATGGCTGTGCCAGGATTCATTTAACCAGTCCCACACTGCTAACATTTGGATCATTTTCAATACTATCAATATAAAAAGATTTTCCAAATATCTGGTTATTTCTGGGGTATCAAAGAATACCCACATTGTAACCTTGTGACACACATTATCAAATTATCAATCAATATGTAGTTTTACCAAGTTAATCTCTATATTGAGGGTATTCAGTCAATTCTTACCGCTAATTGATTATTCTAAAGGAATATGCTAATTTTATAGGCCCAAAAAACCTTATGTTGTTATTTTACTTATATATTAGATGTTTCGATTTCTTCTTTTGTTGTACTATAAAGCTCTTAGGCTTCTGAGACTAGCAGAAAAATATAAGAATAATTGGAATAGGTAAAAATTTTAATGTAGCATATTAAAGATGTGGCATTTCAAGTCATTTATGTGGGGACGAATTTTCCCAATAGTTTTCAAAGTACTCCCTAAAGCATCTCCCGCGGGGAGGGTGGGAATGGGGGCAGGGGTTGCTGGTAGGTTGGAATAACTCTTATCTTGCTCCATTTATACCACATTTATCTGTTTTATATATTGAACTTATTGGTAAATTGAGCTGACGTGTTCTGGACCTGAAAACAAAAGCAAAATCATATTTAATGAAAGGTTTTGGGACAATTAGTGTTTTGCGATATAAAATAAATGACTCTCTCACATCCTATACAAAAATATTTATCAGCTGGATTAAAACATTAAATGGAGGGAAACTCCATAAACTACCAGGAAATATAAGCAAGCATTAATTTCTTTTCAAGCACATTGATAAAACTAGAGATCATAATGAGAGGCACTATTTGTTTGAGTTGGTTTTTCCTAAAATATGTGCCTCTGACACAGATTCAAAATCTTTTTTTTGTGGCCAAAAAAGTGTGGAAATGCTACATAATAACAGTGCCAAGGGGTGGCTTAGGGCGTCGAACACCCTCATTATCTTTATCAGCATCCCCAGATCACTCCAAAATGTACACTCTACATAAAACTATGCAAAACAAACAAATGTAACTGAAGGACATATCCTAGTATCTTATACTGCAAGCAAATGCTTGACACTAAGCCCTTCCTCTAACTAGACATTCTGGAGCCTGCACTGCTGCTCTCTGGAAAGAGTCACAATGTCATCAGCACAGAAAGGCTCTGAGAAGTTCAAGCATGGGAAAAGAACACTAACTTCATTTACTCACCATTTCCTAAATTCATCTGACTACAGAACCCTTCCCTCAACGTGATACCTATTAATATCCATAGAATTCATGGAGCACATCTTAGTAAATGCTAGGATATATGAAAATTAGTATTTGAATGGGAAAATGCTGGGGAGAGGAGTTCTTGTGAAAGGTGTAGTGTCCATTTATTGTTATTTAACCAACAGTCAACTTGAGGTTCTGATATTGTGATCTGCTGACACCTAGTGCCAATGTTTTAATTTAGCACATACACGTAATTTCCTACAATATATTGCTGCCCATTTAAATAAAACTCCCTGCCTGCAGACTGCCTTGAATTTAAATTCCCATATATTATCATTATGATGAACTTACATCTTGGAATAGTATCAAAGGTTTATATAAACGATCCATAGGGCTAAAAAAGTATGCTTGTACTTTTTCTCTTCTCACCTGTTAAAATGTCGTATGAAATTATACGTATATAAAATGTGTCAAGCACTACTTGTTCTGACCTTTTCATGTCATACTCATAAAAGGAACTGAGTTAGACTGTATTCGGGATAGAGCTAGAAGGTTCAGAGAGAGAGGTCAGCCCATTCTACAGAAACTCGAGATTATTCATAGGGAAAAGAAAAAGAAGAGGTAAAGGTAATACAATTGCAGTAATAAGCATTCTCCTGCACCAAGGACAGCGGTTATTTGGTCCAGCCATTTAAAATTGTTAATTTGAATTGTAAAATGTTAAGTCTAAGAGCATTAAGATTAAATTCATGATCTGTATTAAATGTGCCTCTGTATGTTTAATGTCAATGCAAATGCTGTTTGCATAAATATATTGTATTAATAACTTCCAGGTTCTTTTGCTGCTAGTTTGAGATAATCAGATCTTATATTTTAGTAAGAATTCTCGTACTACAATGTCAATTTTAATTATCACTTGATAACTCTTATTCACCATATGATAGACTTAGTATTTTTGAGTATTTGAAATCTGAATTAAATAGTATCTAATCTAAGTATTGCTGGGAACCAAAAACCAGTTCCTCATTGTGTATTTACTTGTTCACTTACAGCTACTAAGTTGTTGTGAATATGTTATATGTGCATGTGTGTGTTTTGTGTAAATTCTGTTTCTAACTGGAACATGGCACCGACAGTTAAGTGCTGGTTCTTTTGAGTTCGCCATGTCTAGGCTACTGTGTGACATGTGATAACTCAACCCTCTATCAAAATTATCGTGAGGCTTTATCCATACATTTTGGCATGAGGTCTTTTGGCTTTCATTGGATATAAACAAAATCCTAAACTCAGTGTAAACTCAGGCACTCAAAACTTCATGTTTTAAGGTGCTCACTTAAACGATCATAAATAATATCACTTGGTTTTAGATTAGTATCAAAATAGCAATGCAATTTTTTTTTAATATTGTAGAGAATTTGTGGATTTCTATGAACATATGCTTGGATCATAGACTGAGAAACACTGCCATGGATTCATTCAAGAATATTTATTGAGGGTATTGTATGCCTGGCACAGGGAATCCAACAATCAGCAAACTGCCTGCCCTTATGAACAGTCTTACAGTCTAATGGAAAGGAGGACAACAGACAAGTAATTATATCATTTCAGACAGTGATCAGTGCTGTAAGGAAAGTGAGCAGGATAAAGGAATGGAAAGTGAAAAGGACAGAGACACTGTTTTAGATAGGCTGGAAGGAAAGGCATCCTATCTGACATTGAGCAGACACCTAAATGAATATTATTTGGGGAATAGTTTTCTAGGCAGAAGAGCAAGTGTAAAGGCTTTGAGACAGGGATGTACTGGAGTGTTTGAGGACCACCCGAGAGGCCACTGTGGCTGAAGCATGAGCTAGGAAAAGAATGTCAGAGAAGTGGCCAGGGTCCAGATCACAGCATCCTGCAATGTAGTAATGAATTTGGTGGTAGTTCTTAGGGAAAAAATGGGAATGCGGAGGCATGCTTTAGATAGATGTGAGATGTATATATTGTCTCTAAAACTCCACTTTTTTCCTTTTAATTTGTAAAATCAACTTTATTGAGGTATAATTTACACATGACAAACACACTCATTTTAAGAGTACAGTCAGATAAGTTTTGGCAAATGTATATATCCATGTCATCATCATTATAATCAAGATAAAGAATATTTCTATCATTCTAAAAAGTTCCCTTGTTCCCTTTTGCAGTCAGTCCCCAGCCCTTGAACCCTGACCAGAGCCAGGACACTCTGGAATTTGAGGACTCATTTTTAATGTGGACTTTGAGGACCTAGATCTGTGTTATCCAATATGGAAGCCACTAGCCACATGTGGCCACTTAAATTTAAATAAAATGAACGATTCAGTTTCTCAGTTGCATTGGCCACATTTCTAAAGCCTCACAGCCAACCTGTGGCTAGTGGCTGTCATACTGGACAGGACATGTGTAGGATTCTTCCATCCTTACAGACAGTTCTATTGGGCAATGCTTAGATGTTACCTTGATGGAATTTGACCTCTACCACATGGAGGTAGGCCACACAGCATGAAAACTGAGTAAATCCTACAAGTCACTTTATCTAGCTTTATGTTACTATCTGTGTTTACTACCTTTATCACCGAGTTAATAAAGCCCATGGGTGTGGAAGGGGGAGGAGTATTCACTGGGACAGCATGATAATGGCAACAGTAATTAGGAAGTTGTTCACTACACAGAAATTCTTTCTCCATTACTACATTTAAAAGATATCCTATTTTTATTTGGGGAAATGGTAATTTCCCCTATAACTCATAAAGCATAATTTTAAGTAAAATTAAACCTCAAAATAGTAGTCTTACTAAATCTATAAATATATATATATATTTTTGGAAAGGGGATTCTAAAGCAAATATGCTAACATATTAACATTTGTTAAACCTAGTAGCAGGTAGTACACGAATAATTCCTATATTCTTTTCTGTATACTTTCGAATGTTTAAAATATTTTCTAGCATACCTCAGAGATATTGGGGTTCATTTCCAGACCATCACAACAAAGCAAATATCACAATAAAGCAAGTCATTTTTGGAAAGGGGATTCTAAAGCAAATATGCTAACATATTAACATTTGTTAAACCTAGTAGCAGGTGGTACACGAATAATTCCTATATTCTTTTCTGTATACTTTCGAATGTTTAAAATATTTTCTAGCATACCTCAGAGATACTGGGGTTCATTTCCAGACCATCACAACGAAGCAAATATCACAATAAAGCAAGTCAACACAACTTTTTTGGTTTCCCAGTGCATATAAAAGTTATATTTACAATATAATGTTGTCTGTTAAGTGTGCAATAGCATTGTCTAAAAAAATGTACTTACCTTAATTTAAAAATACTTCATTACTAAAAAATTTTAACCATCATCTTCAGTGAGTTGTAATCTTTTTGCTGGTGGAGAGCTTGGCCTCAATGTTGATGGCTACTGACTAATCAGGGTGGTGGCTGTTGAAGGCTGGAGTTGCTATGTCAATTTCTCAAAATAAGACAATGAAGTTCGCTGCACCGATTGACTCCTCTTTTCATGAAGGATTTCTCCGTAGCACATGATGCTGTTTGACAACATTTTACCCACAGAACTTCTTTCGAAATTGGAGTCAATCCTTTTGAACAGTGCTGCTCCTTTACCAACTAAGTTTATGTAATATTCTAAATCCTTTGTTGTCATTTCAACAACTTTTATAGCATCTTCACCAGTAGTAGACACAGAGACACAAAGTGAGCAAATACTGTTGGAAAAATGGCATCAATAGACTTGCTCCATGCAGGGTTGCCACACACCTTCAATTCGTAAAAAATGCAGTATCTGCAAAGTATGATAAAGCAAAACAATAAAAAAGTATGCCTGTAAAATAAAAAAAAAATAGGCTTTTATTTTAAATGTTGGACAAAGATATGTAATATTACCAAGATTGTTCTTGAACTGATTAAATGATACAGGTTAAAAACACTATGCACTATAGTACAGTATGATGGTAAGTATAGCATGAGTCACCATAGCATAATGGTTAAGCATACACACTCTGGAGCCAGATTGCTTGGGTTTTCATCCTAATTATGCCACTTAGTAGCAGTGAAACACTGAGCAAATTACTTAACCTCTCTGTGCCTCAGTTTTCTCATCTGTAAAATAAGAAAATAGTAACTGACTTGTAGGGATATTAGAAGGATTAAGTAAATAAATGTACAGACCCTGGTACACAGTAGATGCTCAATAAGTGGTTAAAGGCATGATGATGACAGTACAATTCTGTTTTCTTTAAAAAGTAGTTTTAGAAAAAAGAAATGGAAAGATCCATAAAAAATGTTAACAACTGTAACCTCTAATTGATAAGAAATTTTAATTTTCTTGATTTTTACTTATTTTTCTAAACATCCTACATCAAGCAATTCCTTTTGTACTTTAAACAACAGAAACACAGAAACAACTCTTGGCTTAAGGCCGTTCCTCAAAGTGCCCACCAGTTTGATCCCTGGACCAGCACCAGCAGTACCAGAGAACTTGACAGAAATACAAATTCTCAGCCTTCATCCCAGATATACTCAATTTGGGGTGGAGCCCAAAAATCTGTTTCGGCCTTACATTTGATTCTGCTTACTAAAGTTTGAGAACTACTGTGCTAAGGCATAACTTCTAGCTTTGTACTTGACCTCTCTCACCTTTCCATGATAAATACAGCCAATCATTCTTTCTTAAATATACTCTGCAGTTCTTAGTACATGAAGTCCTCCTTCCACTCTTGGATATACCTTCTCCGTGATTTTTTTTTTTTTTTTTGAGAATAGCTCCTCTCTGTCCCCAGTTACTGCCAGATAACGAAAATGAAAATGCGTTTGGGAACCAGGCAGGAAATCTGTGTCAAGGGAGCCTGTGTGCCACCTTAAAGAGTAAATTGTTGGCCACTGCCCAAAGATGTTCACATTTTTAAAAAAGTTAAATTGCTGCTGGCCAAACAAAAAGACATCTAAACCAAGTTTAGTCAATGGCCACCAGTTTGTACTCACTTTTTGGCTAATTGTCTTAAGTCACTAAAAAGTTGTGAAATAGTAGAAAGAGGGAGGGCTGAACATGGAAGAAAACCCTGATTTGAAGTCCAGCTCTGCTACTTGCTAGCTGGGTGGTAATAATGATAATAATGTTAACCTTTCAGAATTACATCTTCTCATCTGTATAAAGATAGTACTTATCTCACAGGATTGTTTTAAAGATTAAGATAATATACTTAAAAACACCTGCCCTATAATAAGGCCTCAATACATTTTTCATAGAATTTGTGATATTTATTTTCCTATGTTGTTCTGACTGATAAACTTTATTCTACTTATTCTACTTGTACTTATGAACAGTTTAGAATAGCCTATTTCTTCTATTAGACTCTGAGCTCCATTGGGATAGGGATGGCTTTCTGCATCCCTTTATGTTCCTATAACTACTTCCGTAATTAAGTCCCTCCCATATTTACCCTGAGCTTCAACAAAAGCTTGTGGTCCGAAATCTGATCATCTGAAATAGGGCTCTGAAGTAACATAACCAACTCTTAGACCAGATGTACATTTCATAGGAGAAAGTATGTGGCTGACTGAAAACAATCCCCAAAGTTTGATTCCTTTCCTTTTCCAATACAAAAGAGAAAAAACAATGATGGTTGTTCTGTTATGAAGTGGATGCCTTTTGTTTTTACATTAAGTAGATGCCTTTAGCTTTTACATTTACCAGGTTTGTTAAAAGCAATACAGGAAGTTCCCAAGTGCCATATTAGAAATTATGAAAAAAAAATGGGTTTCAGTTTTAAGTAAATTTTGGCAATTCAGATACAAGTGATGCTAAGCTGACGGTTGTAGAAGAGTTATGTATCGGAGCAGCTAGCATTAGGTACCCAGCTCATTTTTCCCATCCGGGATACTGAAACAAGAACAAGAATCTTATGTAATTTTGTGAAAATCATCCGGCAATTAAGATCATTGGATTTGGGGAGAAGAGGAAGGACGCATGTGTATCTCATATAACAGGTTAGAAACTGTCAGCATTCCTGTGGCCTTATAAAAAACAGTATGTCATATTTTGTTCTAACAAAATTTTTTTCTTACTTTATAAGTACACATGCTTTCTAAGTGCCTGTAAAAAATGAATTCACATACTGAACTTGGCATGGTTAATATCACTGCCCCTTTATTTATGTTAGCTTTCTTACTTTCTGGACTTTGACTGCATCGACAGACTCACTAAGTGACTTTCAGGTTAAAAGATCTAATTTAATTTTAGAATTGCTTGAAAACTTACCTCCTGTCTCTCCCTCCATTAACTATGCTTTATACCAGGGTATTTCTATTTTTCTCCCTCAAAAGTATAGTCCTTAAAACTAGGAGAAGTACAGTAACAAATGGGTTTAAATATCAAATTTAGTTTGGGAAGGATGTTTCTAAACAAGTTCCATATGAGAAAATGAGTACTGGATCAGTCAAATGGATTGTGCTTGACAAGCCAGAGAAAGGCCTATTTTTTCAGTAGGGTGGGAAGAGGTTATTTTTCAGAGTACAATTCAGAATGACATATTCAGGTACAATTTTTAAAATTTCACTGTTCATATGTATTAACAATAAGGAAAAACTGGCTTAGTGATATTAAGACATAAAAGTGAATGACTATTAAAATTGAACACTGTTGTCAGCTTTCACGTGCTCTGAGGCTTTCATAATTCAATTCTTTGGATTCTGTATAAGGAAAATAAAATTTCACTGCAGTTGTAATTTCCCAGTCATGGTAAAAAATAATTTCCACTTAAAGGGCAGATCCAATTTCTCAGCTTATAAATAATCAAAAATCAGTTCGAAGACCACTTACAGTTACCACCAAACTATTAACAAAAGAGAAATAAATGACTTTTCCTGCATGAATTCTTTAAGAAAAACTTTATCGAAAATTATCCTCTTCAAGATAAATAGCATTACCTATCTTGTTTGAAGGTAACATTATTTTTGCATGAGCCAAGTAGAATTGGGTGAGAAAATAACTAGCATTTGAAGGATTTCTCTTCTGAACACATCATTTCTTTTGAAGAAAATTATAGAAAACAATTAGGTGAAAGTCAGTACTAATACTCTTTAGGACTATCTATTTTACAGATAGTTCATTTCAAGCATCAAATTGTATTTACTCAAAAAAACCTAATGAGATAAAAAGTTCTCTTGGCAGCTACAAAAGACTCAAATCTCATGGACTACACTAATGTATCCTGTTTTGTGCCAAATGTTTCAGAAATTTTGAAGAAGTTCACTTATCTATAAGGTTTCCAAAGTAAGAATTTTCTGAATAAGTGAAATAGATGACTGTACAATAATTAAAATACTAGCTTTCAATAGACAAATGCGTTTTGCATAAAAAGGCAGGTTCCAAGCACACAAGTAATAAAATAAAGCTCTTTCTCCTTAAAGGTACCATTCTCACAATCCCGAGTCACTGAGAACTGGATAACAAAGGTCTGATCTTAACAGCTCAGGATAAGATGACATATACAAACATATGTCCACTATGTGGAGGAAAAAAGGGGCCACATTCTAAACTTGACAAGCTCAGGGGAGGCAGGCCTTACAAACCCAGAGACCAAAGTAACCCATACAGGGTGGTCTGAATGCAAAAACTTCCTCACTAAAAGAGGGTCATGGTGGGTAGTCTCATTCTAGGCCTGCAGAGTCATTTGACAAAGGTCAATCTTTACCCTTGAAATTGTCTATTGTCTTTGTGTACCTACAACAACATACCTTTGAAACGTCATTTTCTTTTCCAGACCCCTCCAAGGCATAGCCGCTAGCACCAGAACACGAGACCATTGTTATCTTGTTGCCCACATACCATCTCTACATGTAGTAAACGTTCCCCCAGTGTAAAAGAAATATGTGTCTCTGCGTTTTACTTTTTATCCGATTTCAGAGATATCCCCCCTTTTCCTTCTCCCACCTCTCCAATCTACCACCAATGAATTATACATAATCCTCCTCAGGTCTGTCTCTTCATTTGATTTTAATGTACAAAATAAGCTGCAAAACTGCCATTCTCTGTAGCATCTTCGCAATTTGTTGAGATTTTGCTTCCCAGTTCAAACTTTTACAAGACTTTTTCTTAGGCTGGATGTTCTTTTGTCAATAACTATAATAGTAACCAGGAGTTAGTTACTATTTTATTAACATTGGCCTAACCTTTCCTGCCTATATCCCTGTCAGTAAAATGGGTACAGATCTAGGTCTGAATGCCTATCCAGTCACTTACTGACTGCATGAACATGAGCAAGTCATTTCCTTTCTGGACGTGTTTCCAAACGAGGTTGTAAAGAAGAGCAAATGATATCGTGAATGTAAATGCTGACAGACATATATTAAGGACTTAATAGATGATAGCTGTTATTACTCTGAGAAGAGGTATTATTTGTACTGCGAACCGCAAAGACGTACAGAGAACGAGGAAACAAATGGCGCCTCAACGACCCCCAGTAGAGGGGGGAAAGGCAGAACTGGGGTCTCGGTCGCCTCAGTGGCTTGGAATAGCGGAGGAACGAGAAAAGAAATGTGTGGCAGAAAAAAAAGACCTTAACAAACACTCCGAGAATCAATTCGCTATTTTTTTCCTTTTTCTCTTATGCCCTCCAGCCTAGGGAAGACCATTTCACTCAACTTCCCAGCCCGCCATATCGCTGGTCATTTATTTACTGTACCTTCTTCACTGAGCGCCTTCCATTTCCCTCCCCTTCTAGAAGTGAACTTCAGACTCTGCTTCCGACACACATTCTCTGTAACTCCGTTTTTACCAAGTTTCCCTGCATCCTTCCATCCGCCGAAGAGGGAAGTGAAGCTGGACGCACCGCAGTGCATCCTAGGAAAGGTGGTCTCTCACACTCTTTTGAGTGGGCCCAGGAGTAGGGAAGATGGCAAAGCCGATCCAGTTAAAACTACAACTCCCGGCAGGCAACGTGAGTGAC
>NW_006443225.1:10591650-10592616 GCF_000325575.1 Pteropus alecto | reverse complement strand
TATTTGTAGTTCTTTATGTACCTAAGATCCTAGCACTCGACGGCCAGGAGAGAGGCTGGAGGACTCTAATTCCCAGAGGGCAGAGCGGAAGCTGCGCCTGCGCATTCTCCGTGAGGGCGTGTATGTCTGTGTGTCTGAGGGAGAGAGAGCGAGAGTCAGTGAGTGTGAGTGCGGGGTAGGGTGGTGGCCGTTACGTTCGGGGCAACGGCTACGGCAGTGGAGAAGTAAGAAGAGAAACAACGTCCGGTGCTTCCGCCTTCGCTTAGGAGGAGGAGGAGCTGGTAGGGAAACGAAAGTGATTCGCTCTGGACCTGCTCTAGACCCAGTCGGGCCGGTGGGCGTCTGGGCTATGAGCCTTTGAGGGTCGCTTGGGACGCGGAGCGAGACTCGAGAGCCGAGAGCTATGTCTCAGCCGCCGCCGCCGCCTCCGCTGCCGCCGCCGCCTCCTCCCCCTGAGGCTCCGCAGACTCCGCCGTCACTGGCGGCGGCGGCGGCGGCTGCTCCGGGGGGCCTCTCGAAGCGGAGAGACCGAAGAATCCTCTCCGGAAGCTGCCCAGATCCGAAGTGCCAGGCGCGTCTGTTCTTCCCGGCCTCCGGTTCTGTCAGCATCGAGTGTACCGAGTGCGGACAGCGGCACGAGCAGCAACAGCTGCTGGGGGTGGAGGAGGTGACCGACCCGGACGTAGTGCTACACAACCTGCTGCGGAACGCGCTGCTGGGGGTGACGGGGGCACCCAAGAAGAACACGGAACTGGTAAAGGTGATGGGCCTTTCCAACTACCACTGCAAATTGTTGTCGCCCATATTAGCTCGGTATGGAATGGACAAACAGACAGGCCGGGCTAAGCTTCTCCGGGACATGAACCAGGGCGAGCTGTTCGATTGCGCTTTACTGGGTGACCGCGCCTTCCTCATCGAACCAGAGCATGTTAACACGGTGGGCTATGGCAAGGACCGCTCCGGAAG
>NW_006443225.1:10589776-10591604 GCF_000325575.1 Pteropus alecto | reverse complement strand
GCCTCATTCCAGTGCATGTGGACGGGGATGGACACTGCCTCGTGCATGCTGTGTCCCGGGCTCTTGTAGGCCGGGAGCTCTTCTGGCATGCCTTGAGAGAGAATCTGAAACAGCACTTTCAGCAGCACCTGGCCCGATATCAAGCCCTGTTCCATGACTTCATTGATGCTGCTGAGTGGGAGGACATTATCAATGAGTGTGACCCTCTGTTTGTGCCACCTGAGGGTGTTCCCTTGGGCCTGAGGAACATCCACATATTTGGCCTTGCCAACGTGTTACATCGTCCTATTATTCTGTTAGATTCTCTCAGTGGTATGAGAAGCTCTGGTGATTATTCAGCCACATTTCTGCCTGGGCTCATTCCTGCAGAGAAGTGCACTGGAAGAGATGGTCATTTGAACAAACCAATCTGTATTGCATGGAGTAGCTCTGGTAGAAACCATTATATCCCCTTGGTCGGCATAAAGGGGGCCGCTTTGCCCAAACTGCCTATGAATTTGCTTCCTAAAGCATGGGGTGTGCCTCAGGACCTTATTAAAAAGTACATCAAACTTGAGGAGGATGGTGGTTGTGTTATTGGAGGAGACAGAAGTCTACAAGATAAATACTTACTTAGGCTTGTTGCTGCTATGGAAGAAGTCTTTATGGACAAACACGGTATCCATCCTAGTTTGGTTGCTGACGTCCATCAGTATTTCTACAGAAGGACTGGGGTAATAGGAGTTCAGCCTGAAGAAGTCACAGCAGCTGCTAAAAAGGCAGTAATGGATAATCGCCTTCACAAATGTTTGCTCTGTGGTGCCCTTTCTGAACTTCATGTTCCTCCAGAGTGGTTGGCTCCAGGAGGGAAACTGTATAACCTGGCAAAAAGTACTCATGGACAGCTGAGGTCTGACAAAAATTATAGCTTTCCCTTGAACAATTTGGTTTGCTCGTATGATCCAGTGAAAGATGTTCTGGTACCAGACTATGGATTGAGTAACCTAACGGCTTGTAATTGGTGCCATGGCACATCTGTGCGAAGGGTCAGAGGAGATGGGTCTATTGTGTATTTGGATGGGGACAGAACTAATTCTAGGTCCACTGGTGGCAAATGTGGTTGTGGATTCAAACATTTTTGGGATGGTAAAGAGTATGACAATCTACCAGAAGCTTTTCCTATTACTTTGGAATGGGGTGGCAGAGTGGTCAGAGAAACAGTATATTGGTTCCAGTATGAAAGTGATTCATCTTTGAATAGTAATGTTTATGATGTTGCAATGAAACTTGTTACCAAGCACTTTCCAGGAGAATTTGGGAGTGAAATCCTAGTTCAGAAAGTTGTCCACACTATATTGTATCAGACTGCCAAAAAGAATCCTGATGATTATACTCCTGTAAATATAGATGGTGCTCATGCCCAAAGAGTTGGAGATGTACAAGGACAAGAGTTGGAGTCTCAACTCCCAACCAAAATTATTCTTACTGGACAGAAAACAAAAACCTTGCACAAGGAGGAGTTAAACATGAGTAAAACTGAAAGAACTATTCAACAGAACATTACGGAACAGGCTTCTGTAATGCAGAAACGGAAAACAGAGAAGTTAAAACAAGAACAAAAAGGGCAGCCCAGGACTGTTTCTCCCAGTGCCATTCGTGATGGTCCGTCCTCTGCACCTGCTACCCCTACCAAGGCTCCCTATTCACCAACAACATCTAAGGAAAAGAAGATCCGGATAACAACTAATGATGGACGACAGTCCATGGTTACACTTAAGTCATCGACAACCTTTTTCGAACTCCAGGAAAGCATAGCCAGAGAATTCAACATTCCTCCATATTTACAGTG
>NW_006443225.1:10560007-10589635 GCF_000325575.1 Pteropus alecto | reverse complement strand
AATGGAAAAGGAGCCAGTTCCTTTACAGCATGGTGACAGAATTACAATAGAGATTCTAAAAAGTAAAGCAGAAGGTGGTCAGGCTGCTGCAGCACACTCGGCCCACACTGTGAAAGAAGAGATTGCTGTTACTGGTAAACTGTCATCTAAGGAACTTCAGGAGCAAGCTGACAAGGAAATGTACTCCTTGTGTCTTTTAGCAACATTAATGGGTAAGATCAATTTAACATGATATTCTTAATCGTGAAATTAATAATACACTGAATTCTGTTGTCTTTGTGAAAAAAAAAATCTATGGTCATTAAAAACTTTGATAAATATTTTAGGAGAAAATTATTTTCTTTAGCTTTTTGACAGTTAATGGATATTAGTGTGTTTCTCTACTGAGTAAATATTAAGAAAACATAAGAAAGTGAAAGTAGTCACAACCATCCCCAGATTATTTAAATATAACTTATTCTAATTTTTTTAGTAGGCTTGTAATATATCTATTTAAAGCCTTTTTCATTCACCTCCTCCCTTGGCTCTATTGAACCTTCCCACCTTTCCCCTTTTCATTTATTTTTAAATTTTATTTTCCTGCATGTCATGTGATTTCAGGACTTCCTGTTTGATGAATTGCAGTTTCTGGTTTCGTATTCTCCCTGCCCTCCCACCTAATAGTCTTTCTCCTCCATTTCCTGTTCTCCCCTCCCCCTGTTCATCACATTTTTCTTATTTGTACATTAAGATTTGTGTTTAAGTAATTTCCTTGCTTAGTGATTGTTTGCCATCAATTGTAATGAACTGTTGTAACTTATGAGAAACATGAAGAACAGAGGTAGATGTTAATGGGTTGCTTAAGAAACATTTTTAAAAATTATTCATCATAAAGGGAAATGTCAGCAGAATATGTGATTTAAAGCTTTAGATGATTTGACATATGATCCAGTGGTGCACTTTTTACATTATTTTCATTTACTCAATCTATGTTTTTAAATCAATGTTAATATGCTTTATATAATAAGGCTTAAAGTAGAAGTAAAATTTAAATATATTACATATTAGAAGGACCTTATTGTTGCTGAGATTAGAGTTTTCAACTTGAAAAGTGATCTAAGTTTTGGTTCTGTTTTCTTAGAGTACTAAATATCAGTGGATTGGGCCTTGACCTTCCAAAATGAAGATTATTTAATCCTGACTTGTTAAATTTGGAGGGCCTAATAGTCCATAGGAGATCTAAATGCCCTCTACAAATTTATACTTGATATTGCTGATTTTATTTTGGCAGACATAGTCATTGAATTTGGGGGGTATGTCAAGAAATTTACTAGGCACTTTATATATTTCTATCTCAGAGTTTTTAGTTTCTTAGATACCGCATGGAATAGAGGAAAGTTTGTGTGATCTTTGGAGTCAGAAAGACCTAGACTTTGAATCTCGGCTCCACTACTTATTAACTTAGTGATTTCAGGTAAGCTGCTTAACTCCTCAATATTCCAGTTGCCTCCTCTATACAAAACACCCCTTGTAGTTGGTATACAGGGCAACAGTATAATACTCCTAGATTTCTGAAAATTAAATAACATCACAGAATGTATAAAATTAGATATATACAGAATGCACTTTAAAAAACTGGCAGTCTTAGAGGTCAAAAACAGGAAAGAGAAGGTCTTCAATAGAAGATGAACTTTTGAGGATGTGGATCATATCATAACTAACCTTGGATGCTCAGTACCTAGTACAGTGCCCAATAGGTAGTAGGCACTTTAAAATGTTTTTGATTGAATTGAATAGGTGACATTAACACGTCTAAACAAAGACTGTGTCAGCAGAAATGGAATGGAATGGTCAGCATTGAACATTGAAAAAGAGTTGAAAAGCAGAATTTGGCACTGTTTATACACTGCTGTACAAAGGGAAAAGATATATCATCTGGGGTTCATGAAAATTCTGGTAACTAGGAAGGTAATCTCTATTGAGGGCAGGAATATGTGATCAGTCCTTGCCATGGCTTGGCTGAAAGGTCTGTATTTCTTTACTGATTCTGTATTCATCAAGCATCTATTCTGATTACTCATTTAACTCGATGATATAAATATTGATGTGTAGGTGAGAGTAAAAATGAGGGTTATGTTCACTTGGAAGGCTGTGTTCTCCACTGTAGATTAATAAATTGGCACAGGTGAGCTTATGATCAGTAGTCTAAAAGTCTGGTTGGCATGATAATGTATTTCATAACAAAAATTAGTACAATATAATTCTGATTTATAATTAGTCACTTTTGATTTTGGTTGGAGGTTTCTGTACCTGAACATCTGAGTATACTATACTAGACTGTGGACTACAGTGAGTTCAGGACAGTGTCTTTCTGTTATGACCCCCTTCCCTCTTCACCTCCAACATTTGCATTGCTGCCCTTACAAGCTGCAAATTTCTTTAAATCTTCCCTTCCAGACACAAAATTTGAGCATAAAAAGAGAATTTTGCTAATTTTATAGTGGTAGCAATTGAGACTTTTTGCTTTCAAGTACTAAGACAGTGCCTCTCCTGTATAAGTTCCTACATAAATATTAGTTTTCTACCACTAATTCTCTTATAACTGCATTTGAATTCAATCTATAGAAGATATTCTTAATAAAAAGTGGTGTGTTTGTAAAAATGTCAACTTGGGGAAAGTTATACATATATACAACCTTAAGTAAAGAGTGCTGAGAAATGATTGATGTTTAGATTGGAGTGGGTTAGAAAATAAAAAAGGATGGCTTACTTAGAAAATTACAAGTTTCAAAATGCAGAAATTACTTTATGAATTAACAAGTATAAGTTAAGTTGCTGATGTGTTAGTTTAGAAAATAGCCCATCAAGCCTGATGCTGTTCAAATACTTCGCTCCTAATTTAGGTTTAGGCTTTTTTTAGGATTTTAAATACTACCTTTTTTAAGAGAGGATTTCTCCTGATCACCTTATCTAAGGGTTTGAGAGATCTTTGCTAACCATTCTAAGTCGGTCTCCTCTATCATTTTATCCTCTTAATTTCTCTCATAGCACTTATTACAAGTTTTCATTATCTTATTTGTTGACCTACTTATTTATTCACCTCCTTCACTGTATTATAAACTCCACAAAGGCAGAGATAGTAGCCTGTTTGATTCGCCAATGAAAATCCTGTCACTTAGTACAGGGCCTGACACTTATTAGGTGTCAAGTAAATGATCGTCGAATGAATGAATGCAGATTATTTCAGCAAATTGAATGTCTGCTATGAGTTAGAGACTGCTGGAGGTACAAAGATGAATGAGGCACAGTCCTTGCCCTCTATAAACTTACCTGCCGGATCCCAACTGAGGGCTTCCCATACTTTTATTGCTTTCATCAAAAGATCTCCAGCTTTCTTTTCTCGATATATAAAAATTGTAAAAACTATGTAAAAACAGAGGATTGTATATCTTCATTAAATAGGCTGACTACTCGATAATCAAGGATATGTGCTTTTTAATCATTGTTTTTAAGTAGAATAATATTAAATAGAATTTACATTTATTATGTATTTATGTCAACAAGACATTAAATGAATGCATCAGTCTTTTGCTTAGCATGAACCATTTATGGAACTAGTCACTTTGAATCTTGTGGTAGTTTTAAAATGAAATAACAATGTTTTACCTATAATATTTCACATTTTAATCTGCCTTATCCAGACCACTGGGGGGTTATTGAACAATTAACAATTGAACAACTTTTGCAGACTATAATCTTCATTATTTATATAGTATTGGAGTGACTGTAACTCTGGTATTACAAAATGTGTTATTAAATTTTATTGTAGACCTTTTTTTGTGGATTTTCTTTTGGAGATATGATAGATGGTACCTCGATTACCATAAATACTAGGCTAATTTATTTGTTCTTAGTATTCTATTCTACTAAGTTTCTAGTTAATTTTCTTCTTCAAGAGGTAAAGACAGATGTGTAAAAAACAGAATTTGCTAGTTTGGACTTGCTTTAATGGAATTAAGCTACTTGTGGTATTTACCCCATTCACTACAAAGTTTAGCGACCTCTCAGGAGTTGAGAAACTTGTTTGATTTTTGTATACTTTCTGTTTCTTGGAAAAACTTTATGGATTTTTAATATACATTTTTTGAAGTGCACAATATTTTGTAATTTCATAATGCCTCTTGATGTTATAACTGTCTTAGGATTTTCCATAATTACACTTGGGATTCAACACTTGTTTTAGATGACATCGATAATATCGTATTGTACCTTGATTATTTTCTTCAGATGTTGGGTGGAGGACAGTTTCAAATCTAGATAGTATTTAATGCATATTATTATTCTTTACATGCCATCTGATAGCCCTTCTAATTTATTTATATACAGCATATTTGTAATGGAGCAGTCATAAAGTTGATTTAAAAATAATTCATATAGATATATCTTAAGATAAATGTGTAATGAGTGGTGATTTTATACTGTCATACTTTGAAGATTAAGTTAAACATTGATTCTGTTCCTTTCTGTACTCAGCTACTTTGATAGCTTTTATTTTCCTTCATTTTTTTCCAAGATAATATTTTTAAAAATTCAAAGAATTCAAGTATGCATAAAATAAAACATGATAATTTTCTTTAACATTTGCACACCCCAGAAAGAATCAGATTCTCTGTGTGTGGCATACACATTTACACACAGGTTTGTGTGCATATATGTGAATGGTAAATACATCTTTTAATGCTGACGATGATGCCAAAAGCTGTATGAGCTGGATACACTTAAGGGATTGAGTAAAAGGAGAGAAACAAACATACCTTTTTTTAGAAATGGTTTTGGCTGTTGATAAGGTTGATGCATTTTTGGATGGGAGGATCTGTAGGAAGGGTGGAGAGGTGGCAACAGTTCTTTCAGCTAATGAATAGCTTTAGGATTCTTTCTAGTAGAAGTAGTCTCATGTTTCTGGGACTACTATTTACATTTTGTTCAGTTTATTTTATGGTCATTTACAGAGGAAGGATTTGTGGAAGACAAGATGTGAACAGAGATTCTGCATGGTGGTGGTGTAGATTTTTTCTACATTTATATGTGCACAATATGTTGGATATAAGTATTTTACAATTGTACAATGAAGAAACGGTTGAATTATAAAGTAAAATTAATTGGAGGCTAACATAAAAATGTGAATTAATAGAATTCTTGCTATATGCTTTAACCAACTATTCCTATTCTCTAAGAGATTGTTTTTTAATGAAATGGCAGAAAAATAATTCTCGCACTTGTTTTTAAGATCTACTATCTTAGCAACTTTCAAATATGAATACAGTGTAATTAACTATAGTCAACATGCTGAACATTACATCCCTATGACTTATTTATTTTATAACTGGAAGGTTGTACCCAAAAGTCTTTCCCTTTGTTTTTGCTATGATTTTGTTTTACTAGATTCACGAAGAAATACGAATAGTACCATTACTTATATTTTATCCATAACATTGAAGAACAGTTTTCATTGTGCTGCTTCAATTAAGTTTTTTCAGGACTTTATTCACACATTGTTAAAAGGAAAAACCTCATTCATACTAGTTATATACATTTATTCACCAAATGGTAAGAGTGGCTACTGTCCAGCACTGTGCCAGGCCCTGGGAATAGAAAGTCAGATAGGCCACTGACCTTTTCGTGACTGAAAAGCATCTAGTCTAGAAGGGGAACAGAAAAGTAACCTGCAGTGTGCAGCAAGGAAGGTACCTACCTAACCATCACTCTGAAGAATCCTAGAGGAAGACACCTAAGTTGAGTTTCATTCATTCATTTACTTAAAATTTATTGAGGTAACATTGGTTAATAACATTATATAATTTTAACTAATCAAAAACAGATTCACAAATGTAGTGGACAATTTGGTGATAGAAGGGAGGGAGGTTGGGGGCCTAGGAGAATGGGGTGAAGAGTTAAAGAAGTACAAATTAGTAGTTGATAGCTGGTCATGGGGATGGGGAGCACAGCAGAGGGAATGCAGTTAGTATTAATATGATGGCTAGATGAAGGGCCAGGGGAGAGAGGGAACAAATGGGGAGATCATCTTATGAACTATATAGATGTCTAACCAAAGTACTGTATACTTGAAACTAAAGTAAATAAATAAATTTGGGGGAAAATAACTATATAATTTTCAGGTGTACAACATTATAATTTGATATCTGTATACTTTATTGCATGCTTACTACCAAAAGACTAGTTTCCTTTTGCTATCATATATTTGACCCTCTTTACTCGATTCGCCCTGTCCCTCTCCCTCTTCCTTTCTGGTAACCACCATTCCATTGTAGGTATCTATCAGTTTGGTTTTATTATTTCACTTTTTTTATTTCCCATATGAGTAAAATAATATGGTTTTTGTTCTTTTTCATCTGACTTATTTCACTTTGCATAATAACTTCAAGATCCATGTTGTCACAAATGGCAATATTTCATCTTTTTAAATGGCCGAGTAGTTAGTATTCCATTGTGTATATATACCATGTCTTCGGTATTTATTCATCTGTTGATGGACACTTAGATTGTTTTCATATCTTGTCTTTTGTAAATAATGCTGCAGTGAACATAGGGATATGTATATATTTTCAAATTAAGGAATATATAGCCTTTAGGGAGCAGTGTGTTGCTTTATGAGAATCATGTTGGGCTATGATGAGAAATGTGAGCTAGGATAGAGGACAAAGGCTCTTAGAGTGCCTTTCATGCTGTGAAAAAAGGAGCTTGGACTTTACAAAGTGGTTTTGGGGAACCATTAAACTCTTCTGAAGGCTGTCTGGAGGAAGGATTTATCACAAGATCAGAGGGAAGACTAGTTTTGAGGTGGAGGCAGTAATTCAGGTAGGATATGGGCAGTGGAAAGCTGTATGAGACTGATAGGGGAATTGGGCAGTATTGTAATCCCTGCTTCCTAATCTCTAATTCCTTTCCTTGGTTCTATTACCAACAGACATGACTTCAGTGGGAAGTATTTGAATACCAAAGGAAGTAATTTGCCAATTTTTTTTTCTCTCTACCAGTTGTTGATGCCATGGATTTATGTGAAAAAAGACCATGAATAGTTCTGTCAAATTTGTCGTAACACAATTTGGCCTCTAGTAGAGGTTTAGTATTACTGGAAAGGGTATAAGCTTCTGAGGGATATACAGGATTCAAATCCTGGCTCTGCCACTTACTAGTACTTTGATCTAGAGAGAATTACTTAAGCTCTCTGGGCTTGTTTCCTTGTCTGCAAAATAGGGCTTAGTTGTGATGAGAAAACGAAACTCTACAGTGCCTGCTTAAAGCTGGGTAGATAATAGATGCAGGGTTGGATGGCAATAGAGCATGCACTATCAGTGGGGCCTCTATTGCCCCGAAGTGGGTGAAAACTGGTTCTTGGGGAAGGGAGAGGGTGAAAAAAATCTTACTCCGTTTAATGAATACAGCTCAGATATACATATAGTACTGAAACAGATAAACAGTATATCTCTAGTATTCAAATGTCATGGGGGAGGGTAGACTAGGAACAATATCTAAAAAGGATTCTTAGGGAGAGAGAATGAAAACAAGATTGATAAACACTCCAATAAGAGTTCTTATTTCTTAGAGTTCTATCTGTTTAAATAAGAAATAGGTATGTAAAATACTAAGAAATGTCATTTTCTTACTTGTATTTAGGTGGTCAGTTCTGAAGAATTTACTATTTTGGTACCTGTTCAGATTTTTACCAAAAAAAAAATATATAAGTGTTACTATATCATTTTTTGATATATTTTTCAAGTAAATGATATCCTAGAGTATTTATAAAATACTAAGGATATTTAAGATAATAATAAATAATAAGGTAATTGATAATAACTGAAAAGTTGTCATTATAGAAATAATTTATCCAAATGAAGTTTAGTGAGTTTGTTAAACTTAAATATAGCCATATTCTAGTAGTACTGTATCGTTAGTGAATGAAGTGTCTATGTGTAAATAAATGTTGTAGTTAACTGAAACTAAGTGCCAGGGCTTTTAAAATTTATATACTTTAATCTGCTATACTCAATAAGTTTAGCCAACTGCCATGAAAATTCATATTGTTTATGAATGTGGAAAGGGGCTGAAGCTCTGTGAGATTATAGGTATGTAGTGATTAATTTCACATCATCAGTAACCTCCATTCAAAGCTCAGATCTGATAGTATAATCTTCTAGTAGGAAAGATAAAAGTTAACTTTTTCCTGTTAAAATTAACTTTAAATAAAGTCCCGATTATAAAAGTAGTACTGTATATTATCAAATTAGAAACGATGAAAGTATAAAGACACCAATCTCAAACCAAAAGTGGCTTTTCTGTTCCTTCCATTCTTTATTGACTTCTTCAATAGTGGTTATCATTTTTAATTTTTTCTTTGAAAGTTCGCATTGAAATAGACACTATCAAAGAATGTTCTTAAAAAAATGTTTTTGTGGAATAGTGGTTTGTCTAAAGGTTATTCTAAATCTTCTACAAGTTATTTTCCCCTTAAATTTCTATTTTAAAAAAGACTCTTTTGGAACAACAAAATACAACATTAATTACTTATCTTCAGCCTACCTGTTTGCTTTTCTCTCTAGCCCCTCCATCTGTTTTTATTTGGTTTTAATATAAATATAGAAAATAACAATTTTCTACTTTTAAAAATTATCTTTCTATAACCTTTTCTGTTGTTCTAGTCCAAGGTTGCAAACTAGTTTTCTTGGAGCTATACTGAGTTTTCAGATCTACTGTGTTTAATACGTCCAGCATTGACTCATGTAGTTTTAAAGACATTTCTGAATTCGTTCCTACATTTAAAAATTGGGAGAATTCACATTAAAAACCCATACTTCTGGCTTCTCTTGAAAAGCCATATGGTCTTAAACATTGGCCTGTACTTTTCCATGAGAGCACTTGGCAGTCGCTGTCACCTTTCGATGGGCCATGCATTTTCTAGTGTGCCATAACCCCATCACTCCATATCATCTCCCTATATGTTATACCAGGCAGCATCACTCATTTAGGAGATGTGCCTTGCAATCTCTACTAAAGTTTAATCCATATTAAAGCAACCCTGGGTTGAACTCCTTTGTTGCTAATACTGTGTCTGTTTTCATCTTACAGGAGAAGACGTATGGTCTTATGCAAAGGGGCTTCCTCACATGTTCCAGCAAGGTGGTGTATTCTACAACATTATGAAGAAAACCATGGGTATAGTTAATTTCTAATTTTATTCTTGGATACTGTCTTTACTGAAGCTGTTACAGGTTTAAGAAAGTTCAGATAGTATTCTTCTAAAACTATTCCCAATGTTAGTTTTCAGTATATATTCTTCTTTAGCAGTCTGCTTAGTTAAAATGGATTATTATCCTGATATGGTCAGCTATGTTTTCTGCTATAATATTACTAAAAATCCCCTATCATTTTCTTGCTGCTATTTTTTCATTTAAATTATGTATATGATTCTTAACAATTGAAGACAAATTGTGAAATTAGAAGCAGATTTGGTTATAATGCTAGTGACTATCCCAGAACTTTTTATAATGCTAGTGACTATCCCAGTATTTTTATTGTTGTGTTTTGGCTATGATTATTATATACCTCACTGCTTTCTGGATTTTAGAAAACAGCTCATTTTACATTTATTTTCACATCACATGTGCATTGTTTACAAAGATATGTGTGGATGTTTATCTTCATAATTTTAAGGTTTTAAGAGAGAGGATGCCAGTGTGTATGTTTGGAACTCACGTGTATTTTTTGAAGGATTCGATGTGAATGCTTTTGGTCTCAAGAGTCAGTCACTCTGGCTTATCTCACTTCACTTACCTGACCTCAGTGTACATTAAGTACATCATCTCTTCCTCACCTTTTTTCATTCTTTAACACCTGCCCCCAACTTGGCTATTGTAGAAATGCTCAAACATACATAAAAGTTGCAAGAGTAATATAATGAACCCTTATTTATCCACCCTCCAGCTTCAACAATTATCATTACATTTCTACCTCCTTTTCAACTGGACTATTTTTAAATAAATCCCAGAGATAATGTCATCTGTAAGAACTTAATTATGTATATCTTTTTTCTTTTTAAAAAATAACTACGATACCATTATCACATTTAAAAAATACAAATAATAAATTTTTAATTATCACCAAATATCTAGTCAGTGTTTAAATTTCTTTGATATTTGATTATCTCAAAATTTTTTTTCCCTTGGTGTTTTTGAATCAGAGACCAAAGAAAGAATGGCTTGCTTTCTCCTTCCCTCCTTCCTTCCCTGCTTTTCTCCTCCCTTCCCTTCCTTCCTTTCTTTCTGAGAATTAGTGAAGCATAAATTGCATACATTAAAATTCATCCTTTTGGGTATATTGGTATATCACTTTTGACAAATATACAGTCATGTAACCACCACCACCACAATCAAGATAGAGAATATTTCCATTATTCCAGAAAGTTTCCCTGTGCCCCTTTCTAATTAATCCCTTATCCTGACCCCTAGATTTGATTTCCGTTTCTGTGTTTGCCTTTTTCATATCACCATATAAATGAAATTATGTGTGTGTAAACTTTTGTGTCTGGCTCCTTTGATTTAGCACAGGGATTGGCAAATTATTGCCCCTGGGCCATATCAGGCCCACTGCCTGTTGATATAGTTTTATGGGAGCACAGCCACACTTATGTTACAATTGTCTGATTGTTTTGCCACAACAGTGGCAGAATTGAATAGTTGTGACAGAGGCTTTATGGTCTACAAAACCTAAAATATTACCATGTTGCCCCTTTACAGAAAAAAATCGCCAATTTCTGTTTTTAGCCTAGTGCTTTTGTGATTCATCTGTCTGGTTCCATGTATTAGTAGTTTATTCCTTTTTATTGCTGAGTAGTAGTCTATTGTATGTATCACATTTTTAAAAATGTGTAACCAGTTGAAGAACTTTTGTGTTTTTTTGTTTTTTTCTTTTTTTTAGTTTTTGGCTGCTATAAATAAAGCCACCAAAAACATTCATTACAAGTCTTTGTGTGGACATATGTTTTTACTTTGGCATATACTTAGGATTGGGATTGCTGAGTCATATGACAAGTATATGCTTATCTTTTTAAGAAACTGCCAAACCATTTTCTAAAGTGGATGGACCAGTTTGTATTCTTTCTAGCACTGTATTAGCGTTCCAGTTGCTCTGTATCCTTGTCAGAACTTGGTAGTATCAGTTTTTGTTTTTAAAACTATTAAAATACGTTTATAGCACTATTTCATAGTGGTTTTAATTTGCATTTCCCTAATAGCTAATGATGTTGAGAATCTTTTCATGTACTTATTTGCTCTTTTTTTCCCCATTTTAAAATTGGTTAGAATTTTTTCAAATTGAGAGTTTTTTTATGTAATGTAGGCACACATTATTTATTAGATAAGTGTTTTGCAAGTATTTTCTCCCAGTTTATAACTTATCGGTTTATTCTCTTAACAATACCTTTGGAAGAGCAGAGGTTTCTAATTTTGATAACCAGTTTAACAGTTTTTTTCTTTTATGATTTATACTTTTTTGTTCTATCCAAGAAATCTTTGCCTAATCCGAGGTCACAAAATTTTTCTTCTATATTTTCTTCTAGTAGTTTTATAGTTTTAGGTTTTACTTTTAGGTTTATGATGCATTTCAAATTGATTTTTTTGTATAGTGCAAGGTATGAGTTGAGGTTTTTATTTTATGTGCAGATGTCCAATTGTTCTAGCTCCATTTGTTGAAGAAGCTATACTTTCTCCATTGAATTACTTTGATACCTTTTTCAAAATCAGTTAATCATGAATTACACACTTGAGAATGGTGAATTATATGTAAAATGTCAATAAAGTTATTTTTTAAAAATCAATTTACCATATACATATGGGCCTATTTCTAGAATCTTTTCAAAAATTGTTTTGGATATTCTAGATGCTTTTGCTTGTCTGTATACATTTTAGAATCAACTTGTCAATTTCTACAAAAAAAGTCTGCTGGGACTTTTATTGTGTTTTGTTGAATATATAGACCAAATTGAGGACAACTGATATTTGACAACATCAAATCTTCCAATTCTTGAAAACATAGTATTTCATTTATGTAAGTCTTTTTCTTACCAAAATTTTGTACTTTTCAGTTTATAATTATTGCACATCTTTTGTTAGATTTGTCCCTAAATATTTCATGTTTTGGGATACTATTGTAAAAGAGGCTTTTTAAAAATTCCAGTTTATTGTTCATTACTTGTGCGCAGAAATAATTGTTTTTATGCTTTGACCTTGTAGTCTCTGGCCTTGCCAAACTCACATATTATTTCTAATAGTTTTTCAGCAAATTCTTTGGGATTGTCTACATAGGTCATCATATCTTTTACAAATACAGTTTTATTTCTTCCTTTTCAATCTGTACGTCTTTTATTTCTTTCTCTTGCCTTGTAGCACTGACTAGGAGTGGTGAGAGTGGACATCTTTGACTTGTTCCTGATCTTAGGAGTAAAGCATTCAGCCTGCAGGTCCTTTAGAAAGGCTCTTTATCAGGTTGAGGACATTCCCTTCTATTCCTAGTTTACTGATAAAGTTTATATTGTGAATGGATGTTGAATTTTATCAGGTGCTCTTTTCCTGCATCTATTGAAATGATCTTATGGTTTTTCTCTTTAATTTGTTGATAGGATTGAATGCATTGATTGATTTTTTGTTTTGTTTTGTTTTACCTTTTTATCAGTTTTTTAATTTTTCAATTACATTTGACATTCAATATTATATTTGTTTCAGGTGTACAGCACAGCGGTTAAACATTTATATAACTTACAAAGTAATCCCCCCGATAGTCTAGTACCCTCTTGACACTATGCAGTTTTTACAACATTATTGACTATATTCTTTATGCTGTACTAATTTACATCCTTGTAACTATTAATTGATTGAGTTTTTTGAATGTTGAACCAACTTTGCTTGGTGGATTCAAATTGCTCATATCTCGTTTGAGTGTTTTTGTATATGTTCATTTTGTATATGTTCATTTTCATGAGGGATAATAGCATGTAGTTTTCTTGTAATGATGGTTTAATATGGTGGTGTTGGCTTCATAAAATAGAGTTGAAAAGTGTTCATTTCTCTTCTGTTTTCTGGTAGATTTTGTAATAGTTTTAATATTTTTTTCTTAAATGTTTAGTAGAATTCACCAGTAAAGCCATCTGTGCTTGGAGTTTTTTTGTTGGACAGTTTTTAACCACAAATTTAATTTTGTAATAGAGTTATCCCCTTCTTCTTGAGGAAGCTGTTAATTTTGTCTTTGAAGAAATCCGCCCATTTCATACAAGTCATCAATTTTATTGTCCTAAAATTATTTATAATATTCCCTTGCTGACCTTTTAATGTCCGTTAGGTCTATAGCTCTTTCATTTCTGATATTGTACCTCTCTTGTTTTGTGCCTCTCTTGTTTTGCTGACCCTTCCAGTTAATGGTTTATCAGTTTTATTGATCTTTTCAAAGAAACAACTTTGGTTTCATAGGTTTTCTCTATTGTTTTTCTGATTTCAGTTTCATTGATTTCTGTTCTTATCTTTATTTTTTACTTCCCGCTTCTTGCTTTGGGTTTAATTTGCACTTTTCTTTCTAGTTTCTTGAAGTAGTAACTTAGATTATTGATTATAAATTTTTGTTTTCTAATACAAGCATTTAAAGCTATACATTTATCTCTGACACTCCTCTTTTTTACATCCCTTTTATTTTAATATTCCATCTTTAACTTCATTCTACCTTCTGAAATATATTGATACCAATTAATGGTTTTTTAAAAGTTAGCATTTGATTAGGATTGATTATAATAATGGGGGAAAGAACAATTTTTTCAACAAACCGTGCTGGGACAACTGTATATCCACATGCAAAAGAATGAAGTTTGACCTCTACCTCACACCAAATAAAAAGTTAACTCAAACTAGCAAAAACCTAAATATAAACGCTAAAACTAGAAAACTTTTAGAAGAAAACATAGGCATAAAACTTCTTGACTGGATTAGGCAAAACATTATATACGAGAAGTATAAGCAACAAAAGAAAAAAATAGTTAAATAAAAAGCAAACTCTTGTGTTACAAAGGACACCATCAAAAAAGTGAAAAGACAACCCACAGAATGGGAGCAATTTTTTGCAAATTATATATCTCATAATAGATTTGTATCTAAAACATAAATAAGTCAGCAATAAAATGGCAAATAACCCTATTAAAAATGGGTAAAGGATCTGAATAGACATTTCTGCAAAGAAAATATATAAATAGCCAATAAGCACATGAACTGATACTCAACATTTTTAATAGTGGTTGAAATGCAAGTCAAAACCACAATGCAAGTCAAAACCAAAATCACACTTCTGGAATAACTATAATAAAAACTGTGAGGAAGGACATAGAGAAGTTAGAATCCTCATACACTGCTGATGGGAATGTAAAATGGTGCAGCTGCTTGGAAAAAGTCTGGCAGGTTCCTCAAAAGAATTAACATAGAGTAACTGTACAACCCAGCAACTCTATTCATAGCTGTATCTCCAAGAGAAATGAAAACATGTGCATACAAAACTTGTATACAAATGTTCATAATAGCATTATTCATGATAGTGAAAAGAGAACCCAAATTACCGTCAGCTGGTGATTGGATAAATAAGATGTGGTATATTTATACAATGAAATATTATTTGGCAAAAAAAGGAATGAAGTATTGGTACATGCTACTTCATGTATGAACCTTGAAAATATGCTACATGAAACAAGCCAATCACAACAGACCATTTATATGAAATATCACAGAATAGGCACACCTGGAGAGACACAGAGTAAACCAGTGGTTGCCTACGGCTTTGAATGGGATGGAGAGAGGAAGTGGAAGTAATTGCTAATGGATTTGGATTGCTTTTGGGGGTGATGAAAATGTTCTAGAAATGATTGTGGTGATGGGTGCACAACTCTGTGACTATGCTAAAAACCATTCAATTGTACCCTTAAAATGGGTGAATTATATGTGATTTATATCTTAATAGAGCCAATATATACACATATATTTTAATGTTATCTATGGTATTTATCCTTATTAGGTAGTTTAGAGCTTTGGAGTAAGAACATCTGAGATCAAATTTTGGTTCTACCACTTATGCCCTGTGTGAACTTATTAGTTTTTTTATTTGTGAAGTGGGTATGGTAATCTCAGTTTTGCTGTTAGGATCAGATGAGATTGTGCAGATAAAGCAGTTAGCAAAGTGCCTGGTACTAAATAAAGACTTAGCTAATGTTTGTTGTTATAATTAGAATTCTAAATGTTACTTCCAGAATTTTATAAAATTCTGTTGACTGTAACAGCCATTTGAAACAAATCAGCATCAGAAAATTATTTTATCTTTCAAAATATAATTTCTTCTAATATTTGTGGAAAAATTTTCATCTGTTTAGGGCAGATTCATGTGGCAAATGATTATTATAATCCTGTGGTTAAAGGACCAAAGCATATCAAGTCCTCCTCACTCCCAAACACAAACTGATACCCTCCAAAAATTGGAATAAAAACATACTTCTTGTACTTCGTTCAAATCCATTCTAACAGATAGTTATGTCTACATTTGAACAGAACTATTGCCCAATATAACTAAAGTAGATTATTAATATTCCTATTTATATTTCAAAAGGTATTTTAAAATTAATTTGCTTAAAATGTAGTAAGTTTCCTTTTAGGTTCTTATACAAAGATAAATACAGAAGATGAATGGCAAATTTAGTTTTAACAATTGCACAGATATTCTTTAACTTATAGTGTTTAGTTTTGCTTGCATTTGAACTTTACAAAAATGTAATGCTGTATACATTCCCAGTGACTTGGTTCTTTTATGCAGTACTTTTTCAAATTCATGTTGAGGGTTCAACTATAGTTTGTTCATTTTCACTGCTGCATAGTAAGTATTCTATTGTGTGTTTTTAATATAATTCATTCATTGTTCTCCCGATGTACTTTTGGGTAGTTTCCTGGTTTTTGATATAATGAAGAATGTAGCTATAAATATTAGTATAGATGTCTTTTGATGTATATGTGTAATGGAATTTTTGATATGTGATATAGAAGGTTTAATACACCTTGATTCTTAAAATTCGAAGGACTATACAAATTATATAAAACCTAGGTGATTATGCTTAAAGAGATCACACTTAAAGTATTTGTGTTGATTTTTAATATGTATTTTAAAATTTTTAAATAATGTAAAAAGTCTACAAACTGTAGAAGTGGGAAACAATACCTGTAACTTTAAAATATTTGTCTTATACCTACTTTTTTTGGCATGATTGTAATTAGAGTAGATTTTTTTCTTGCTATTTTACCATCATGTACATTTTACTGTATATGTGAGGCATGCTAGGTCTCTTATTTATATTAGTATTAATAGCTGAATATTACTTCCATCGGGTAAATATACCATAATTTTCTTAACCATTCTCTTGTTGAAAGCTTAGAGTGTTTCCAGTGTTTTGTTGTAAATAATACTGTGATGAACATGCGTGGGACTATGATTCTTTCCAGGGGTAGCCAAGGGAAAGCATCTAAGCAGCCTGGAAACAATTACAAACGCTTCTTGATCTAATAGAGGAATTAACTATTGATTGCCTGATTTATATTAGGCATTGTGGTATGTGCTTTGCATGTTTTCTGATTTAATCCTCAAATAATAGTGAAATGAATAATATACCCATCATTACACTTACCTGATTGAATTATAATGATTTGTTTCGGTCTCCTAAGAATTACATCTTATTTTTGAATCTTCAGAATTTATTTTAGTTCCTGGCACATAGTGTCAGTGGGTGTTCTCTATTAAAATGAATGTTTAAAAGCTTTGCCTAAGTGGATCCCTGACCTTACTATATTCAAAATTCTCTTTGCTACCTTGGTTTCCTGAGCCATGGTTTACAGACCTCTGAGGTAGGGAATTAGTAAACAGTAAACTGACTTCAGGGTTGTGCCCTAAAAGGTGCTATTTAGACCACATTTCTGACTTTAATTTTTGTATGTCTGTTTTTGCTAGTTATCTCTGTCAAAAATGTGCCAAGAGGAAATTCTAGTTGGATTTTTATTAGTTGGTACTTTATTTATTTATTTGAAACTACTGCATGTTGCTTATTCACTTGCAGTTTAGTTCTTTTCTCTGGTTATTTGGAATATTCACAGTAAGATACATTAGAACCACTCTAGCTTTTTTCAGAGGAAGGAGGAACTATTCTTAATAATCTACAAAACTGGAGACAACCTAAATGGCCACAAAGCATTCCAGAGTCTGTCCATCCTCCCCAACTCTGAATGTGTGTAGCACTTATTGACAGTTTCATTCATTTTTAACTAGCTTGCTTTTGCCTTTATATTTTGCCATAAACATACACATATGTACCATATAGTAGTAAAAGTTTTCTACTTCATTTTTTTAACAGAAAATTTGTGGTTTCATAAAAATTGAAAACCCTTATTTTCGCATACTTAGACTATACTTAGAGTGACAAAGTTAAAAAGTAAAGATATTGGATAGCTTAAAACACATACAATTTTTTTATACCCATGCTGCAAAAGTTGTAAAATTTTGAAATACCATGTAGTAAGAACAAACTGCTCAACTAGAAAATAAAGGAAAGCCTGCTTTAAAGTTCTGTCCTCTACTGCTCAACTGGAAAATAAAGGAAAGCCTGCTTTAAAGTTCTGTCCTCTACTGCTACGAGAAGTAGAAGTTAATTTCACTAGGTCATTTGAGGAGCATCCATAACTCAGGCCTATTTTGGTGGTTCTGACCTATCAGAGGGGAATAAGTAGTAACACGAAAGACAGCTATTTCAAAGGCATTGAATAAGATCTTTTTAATTTATTGTGACCAAGTGTCAGCTCTTATAATTATCTTGAAGTCACAGTGTATTAATCTTAGCTTTTCATAATTATCCTGAAGTCACAGTGTATTAATCTTAGCTTTTCTACATGTGCCTCCATAACCACTACTTTAACTATAGAATATCTTATTTTGAAAGTACATGTTTTTTATATTTTTGAAAAATACATACCTATGGCACGCTAAGAAAACAACTTTTATTTATTTACTTTTATTTATTGGTATTCTGTAATTCAGTAGAATAACTTATGAATTCAACACACTATGCAACATGTTTGTGTAACACTTTACCCTAATAGGTATGTTTTGCAAAGTTTATGATTTGAATTTTAGTAAATGAAAGTGTATTTTCTTACTGCTTTACTATAAGCAATTGCTATACTAACACCACTGCTAATGTTTTCCTTATAGCTCATGTTTCAAGCTCCTTTCCTAACTTTGTGATAAGTTAGTGATATATATATATATTTTATCATTTAGCCATATTTACTTTATGTCTATACTAATACATAGGTAATACATGTATGTATTTTGCTGAGCCATTTTAGGATTAATTGAAAGTATCCTGACATTTTGCTTTATAAACATTCAACAAATGTCTTTCAAAAACAAGGACATTCTCCCAATGCAAAATGATATATTTTTAAATATCCCCTGTGGAACTACTTTATGGTCTATAGTGATGTTTCTTTTTTATAATAGTATTAAATTTTATTAGTAAGTAAATAAATTATTTTCTAATTTTGTTTTGAAAGTTATCTATAAATTATTATTGAAAATTCACTATTTTACCTATCATTATCTTTACTATACTTTTCAAGTAGGATTTTAATATGTTAAATATCTTTTCCCCTTCTTTAGGTATGGCTGATGGCAAGCATTGTACTTTTCCACATCTGCCTGGCAAAACCTTTGTCTATAATGCTTCTGAAGATAGACTGGAGTTGTGTGTGGATGCTGCAGGACATTTCCCCATCGGTCCTGATGTCGAAGACTTAGTTAAAGAGGCTGTAAGTCAGGTTCGAGCAGAGTCTACCACAAGAAGTAGGGAATCAAGTCCCTCACATGGGCTATTAAAACTAGGAAGTGGTGGAGTAGTGAAAAAGAAATCTGAGCAGCTTCATAATGTAACTGCCTTTCAGGGAAAAGGGCATTCTCTAGGAAGTGCATCCAGTAACCCACACTTTGATCCAAGAGCTAGGGATACTCCAGTTGTACGGAAGCATAACACAGGGACAGACTATAGTAATAGTTCCACTAAAACAGAGCCTTCTATATTCACAGCTGCTCCTAGTAACAGTGAGCTTATTCGAATGGCTCCTGGAGTAGTTACAATGAGAGACAGCAGGCAGATTGATCCTGATTTGGTTGAGGCCCAGCGAAAAAAATTGCAGGAAATGGTTTCTTCTATTCAGGCTTCAATGGACAAGCACTTGCGGGATCAAAGCACAGAGCAGTCACCATCTGATCTTCCTCAAAGGAAGGGAGAAGTCATGAGTTCTATGAAGTCTGGGACTCTTCAGACTTGCCTACCTGAATCTTTTTCTTTAACTGGTGGCACTGAAAATTTGAATACAGAAACAACTGATAGCTGTATGGCAGAGGCACTGGGAGCAGCATTTGCCACAAGGTCAAAAGCACAAAAGGGAAATTCTGTGGAGGAGCCTGAAGAGATGGATAGTCAAGATGCTGAGATGACAAACACGACTGAGCCAATGGATCACTCTTGATTTAATTAGAGGCTAATAAAGGCAGAATGTTTATTGTGAATATGTAATATTTGTTGGCTGGGCCACATAACTTGATTAGTCATTAAAAATCTTGTACGTATATAATTCAAAGATTATATCTTGTTATTCAGTGCATGATAGCAAGTGTGTGATTGGCAATAGCTTTTAATATACTGCTGCCCAGGCTGGCTCTGAATTCCTATAAATTAGTTATTAGATCCGCTGAGATGAGTTTCTTCCATATATGTGGTTCATTGGAAGTTCTTTGTAATTTTAATTCCATGAAAGTCTTAATGTTTCAAACATGAAAAATCTCTTGCTAAATATGTTTGACTTCTGAAAGGCTAGTACTGGGAAGGAATGAGATTTTGCTACTGTTGATGTCTTCAAGGTAACCATCCCACATATTTACTAGAGTGTCATAGATTTATATAATTCGAAGGTTATCTAAACTAAATTGTATCTTAAAATTCATAAAAGGATTTATTAGACACTGGGATCCTGACATTTCTGTGAATGTAAACATTCATAGAGAGATGTATTCTTGGTGAGAGTATCTTGACAATAGAGTGGAAATGATAAAACATTTTGCTGACTTGAGCAAGGTTAGGGGGAAAATATCTATTCTAGAATGATAAAGTCAATGTGATTGAGTAATGTTGCTGTCTGAGCCAACACAGCCAATTGTGTGCTCTGTTGTTGATAATATGTTACCATTATTTTTTGAATCCTGGCCTGGTTAAGTACCACCAAATTTTTTTCTTTAATCTTGCAGAAAAGTCAATTGCAAAGTGTGGTAGAAAATATAAAAATAATGGTAGCAGTAGTTAATCTCTAATTTTCAAAGTTTGTCAGATTCAGAGAATTTATAAAGAAGAATTTATCCTTGAGTTACATTGTTCTATGATTTTGATCAATGGTATTTAAGCTTATATATGCTAAGTGTCTTTGACCCCCTTTGAACCAAAACTCCTTTTTTTCCCCTTGAGTCTATAAGATTTTCTTTATTTGTTGGCTTCACTTGGATTTCGATGCGAATTTTACTGCATCATTCCCTGATCAACTGGGCATTTGCTTAAATAGTGTATTCATCAAATCTTTAGTGCCAGTTTTCTCAAAAAGCAGCTTTCATGCTTATTCCTTAAAGACAAAGAATGTTTATCTGAGATTGGTATTGCACTATTTTATCCTATTCTGCAAATCTGTATTCTGAAATGTACATTTCAATTCATCTTTTCCTCTGTTCACTGAAATTAAGTTGAATTGGATGGATGAAAGACAAAATGTATGTTAATACAATCTCTTATCTAGAGCATTCAAAGCCTGGCTGTCTCTGTTTGCACATGTAACAGATACAGAACTGTGTTTGTATTCTAAGAAAATGTACATTAGCAAGTGTATTATCAGGTGTTTAAAAATCTCAACCTGTTGATTTATAAGGAATATAGACAGTACTTTAACTTGTGTTTCCAAAGAAGGGAGGTTTTGGTTTTCTTTCTATGAAAGTATCTCCCACTGAATCCACTTACTAAATGGAACTAGTCCATTTTGAATAAGGAAAGAATGGAAAATCTAGACATTTGCAGGTGATATCTGAGCAAGATATATATTTGGGTTTTATCACATCACATTTTTTAAACCATATTTTATCTCCATTCTTCTAAATTTCAAGTATCTTTATAGCTAAATAGCAAGGAAATGTAGAACTTTTATATTGTGCACTAGTTTTGCATAAAAAACTGCAGCTACCAAATATTTCCCATTTAGTTAGTATAGGTGACTTTTGTGTATTAAACTAAAAATTGCAAATATCACTAACCACTATAACTATTTTTGGCTTTTTCAGCCATTGGTTTCAATGTCTCTATCTGCCCCTCCCCCCCCCCGCCTTTTTTTTAGTTTAAATACAAGAAAACCTTAACAAACAAATGCACTGCTTCCAGGTAAAAGATATAATCACCTTTTCATTAGCAAATATTTTCTTCACCTGTGGCTTGGTATGTTTTGTTAATAACTGACAAATTAACTCTCATAGCATAAAGAAAAAATATCAGGAACAAATTTTATCACCCTATTACATTAAATACTCTCATTTAGTCAACTTAGAATGTACCTGTGGACATTTAGAAGAAGGGCTTCATCTCTGACAGCACCATTAACGTCTCTCACAGCAGCAATGCTATTTAGGGGCTAGTTAGGTGTGAATGTTATATAATTGTTTAGGTTTTTCCATGATAAAGAATAAAAGGCTTGATTCTGAGAATGATCAGATTCCTTGAAATTATTTTAAAGCTGCTGAAATTTCATTGGGGTAATTAATGGTTTTTGAGAGGTAGGCCAGGTATCATCTTTATGAAGAAGTTTTAGAACAGAATTTAAAATATCATTTGCCCTTCCATGTGGTTATCATAATCAAATGTAGGACTAAACAATGATTGTTTCTTAGTACTACTGTTTGTGATCACCACAACTTTGAGTTCAAGCTAGAGATCATAAATAAGTCAAAATATTTTTAGCCCTAGATGTAACATAATTCAATCCTATAATTCTGTTTGCAGGATTTCACTGAAAATCTAAGTAAAACTGTAAATTTTTTTCTTCATTAATCCATTTTAAAGTTAATCATACCAAATTTGAATTGATGATCCAAAGTCCAGGTAGAATTGAAGATGGTGTCTATCTAGAATACTGGTAATGAGAAACTTGTTGGAACTGAAGAAAAGCAAGACAACCGCCAAATATGAGCTAGAATATGATGAACTCAAACGGAATGGTTACACAAAAACTAGTTACAAAGCAAGCCTAAGGCCCATTTTCCCCTCTTGACGGTTTCAGATATTTTATTGGAAAATAAGATAATGACCTGAGAAATTTAGTGAATGCTATTGATTAAACTTTGCTTTATATCTTATGATATTTAGTTTGGTTTTACAATCAAGCTTCTTACAATTAAGATACCAATCTGAAATGCATCTTTGATTCCCAGCTACAGGTCCTTAGTGCCATTATTTTTGAGTAACTTCATTAGAAGTGAGTAGACTTTCTTGCATATGGTCTCTTACCTCAGGGAAGATCACTTGCTAGCAACTCATGTACTACTAATGACAGGTTTTTGAAAATTGTAGTGACATCACCTGTTAGCTACAATGCAAAGTTTATAAAAGTATTTTAAGTAGTTACCTAGTAATGCTGCTAGTGAACATTTCTCTAAAAATTTAGACCTCACTAATAACTAATCTTTCAATATGAAATAAACTTGTAACTTCTGTCATTATGCTTTGGTCAATATAATGACAATATCATAAAATGTTTATTTCAGACTATCAATACAGTTTTGTCTTCATTTTTTAACAGAAATTTTAATTGGACCATACTTAAAATACTACAAAGCAGATTTTGAATTTCATGGTTCACAAAACAAGGTTTCCATATTAAAATGTTCATAAAAGCCTTTGCAAAATCAGATTAAACTCCACTCAATATAGATTTAAAATGACTTTTAATAATAGTAGTAGTGAGATACATGCTCTAAGTAAGTTAGGTAGACATGTCCCTACATTTCAAGGTTATCATATAATTTAACAAAATTGCACACCTCAAGGCTCTTTATAAGTAACATAAAAATTATTTTTCAAACCAGAACTATTCACTTGAAAACATACTATATAGTTGAATGTTTACTTAAGAAATAACAAAGGGGAGCTATATCACCAATGTAAAGTTTATAGTTAATTGTAAGTTCTGCCATTTCTAATAATTCTTTGAGATGCTAAGTGTTTCAGTTCATATCAATACTTAAATCGTGGGAATTTTAACGTTTGTTCCAAAATAGCAGAAATTGTAAAAATTGTGAATTATTGGAGAAAATGCCATTACTTGTATATCTGACATTCAGTTTTTTAAATTATGGAGTCTACATGCTTTTGTAGTATAATATTAATACAATTATTCTCTTGTAAAAGAAAGGCAAACTACTAAAAAAAAGTTTTAGTTGATGTTATCTGCTTGTATCAATTACTTAGTATTTAAAATTTTAAGGTCTTGCATACTTTTCTTTAGAATGCACAAGTTCCTTCCTGAGCCTTTATGCCTGTGGTAGAGCAATAAAAGACTGAAAAGGTTATCAATATTTTCAGGTTTATTTGACTTTAAAAATTAGTGCCAAGAGCTGGAGAGTCTACTTTTTGGAGGGAAATGCTATTTAGAATATGTAAAAATAAGTGGTAATAGTGTAAATATTTGGAAAAAAATATCAAGTGCTTTAACTGCTCAATAAAATAGTATAGATGTTACATCATCCCTAAGGCACTGGCTGTTACCCTTTATTTTCTGATTTTGTGATTGCTGTATATATTACATTTGAGTAAAAAATAATTGGTAATAGTGTATTATAACTGTATAGTGTTCTACAATACACCTCACTGTACAGTATTTGAAATTTTCTTTTATATCAATAATAAAATAAAAATAATACATATTGATTTTCCCCTCAACTTCTCCACATTAGCTTTTTAAAATAATTTTTTGTATTCTTTAGTTCCCTGGAATTACACCTTAATGTTATATTGCATGAAAATATAGTTTAGTTTTATAAAGAAATTCTTAGTATAATAAACTTGTTAAAAAAACTTACTTCAGGGGCATACCATATAGGGACAGTAATTTCTCCCCATTATGCAGATTTCAATGCAAATGAAATGGACCCAATTAGAAAAGAGTAAGCAAAATTTTTTTAGACATATTACATAATAGGGCCATGTAATGTGTATTGAGTATTTAAAGACAAAGACATGTTCTAATAACTTGTTTTTGTGCTAGTTTTTTAAAAATACTGGTTAGAGATAAAGAGAAATACAGAAAATAGTACTAAATTACATTTGTATAGTTCAGCAATCAACATGTCATATTTACTTTTAAGGTTTAATATATATATTTATACCCATTTTATTAGATGTTTAACTTAGTTAGAGCACAGCCTCAGACATCAGACTTAACTAGATCTGAGTCCTGGTTAGTGGTCTAACTGTGTGACTTGTCTGTACTTCAGTTTCCTCTCTGGGAGGGTGATAATGACATTACTCCTGGGGTTGTGAGATTAAATGAATGAATACATATCAGATGATTAGAACAGTGCCTGACACATAGTAAACATTCAAATGTTTAATATTGTTGACATTATATATCAAAATAATTCCATGGAATTATGGAATTTAGTTACCATTTAAGTGGGATAAATCCTCATATATAGGGCACACGTTATTTAAATTGTTTCACTACATTAAAATTTTACTTATGGTATATAATTAATGAACTGAAAACTGAATGGTTGTATGTACAAATACACAAGAGCTTTCTGACCACATGCAAAACTGAAAATGTGGAGAACTGACGGTCTGTGCTCTGTGACTAACTTGTTCTGTGACCTAAGGCAAGTCATGGAGCCTTCCAAGGCCTCCATTTCTACTATAACCGTGTGGTTCTACAATTGTTACCCTCTTGTTTTGCTTTGATCATGTCATCATGGTCTGACTTGCTGACAGCATAGTGCTGATGGAACCAGTGGCATGGGTGTGAGACCCAAGAAAACTAAAAATTAAGTAGCTTTGCTTTATGTTTTGGCTACACTTGTTCCAAACTTGGACTTGAGGTCTTGTATGTGCATGCCATTGGTACACACCATATAATTCAGAGCTCTCAAACACTCTTCAATGAATAAAGTAAGATGAACATTCTACTTATGTCAATTCAGTATGGATTTTATTTTATTGACTAGCTTTTTCAAACTCCAGTAACTGTAATTCTGAGTACATAGTTGTTTCTAATCATTAAAAATATATATAGAAAACTTGAAGTAGGTTTTCAATTGATTTTCTGAACTATATGGTATTCTGAGGTGAAAAACTTATGGGCTTCTGAACTTGTACTCTTGTTGGAACTAAACCTGCCTTTGGTTCATTTGTCATACCACATAATTCTTTATCTAAAATCATAAATTGTGTGAGAATCGGGGGATTATTTCTGTTTGTCAGTTCCATGTATAGAGAGAAACAGTATGAGGTATACCTGTAAAATTATGACATTTGATTTAAATCCCAACGATGGGGACAAGCAATAATCACATTCATAATAACTATCATTTGGTGACCCTTTCCTCATATCTAGGCAATAGGCAAAACAGGACATAAAATAATTAGTTTAACTCTCAAACAATTCTTTGTGCTTGGGTACCATCACTGTCTTCATCTTTTAGGAAACAGGCTTAGGTAGGTTAGATAAGTTTACCCAAGGTCCTGGAGTTAATAGGTGGCAGAGCTGGGATTTAAACCTAAAGAAGTTTATAACTCTATAGCCTGTGCTCTTAACCTCAGTGCTACATTTTACTCATTAGCAAAGGAGTAAAATTTGCTGGTCACATAAGTCTTCACAAACATCTACTGTTAAATCTATCTCGTTTTCAGATACACTAACCTCATTTGAACTGACTTCAATGTAGAGTACCTATCTTTAATTTCACTTCCTACAAGTTTCCTTCCTGAACCCCAGTCCTGTACCACAAGTTCTTCCCTCCTTGGGTTTTTCTTGCTTCCTCCCAATTTGGAGGTGCTTTAGGAAGGTTTTCAGAATGTCTTAAATGATAAACTGGGTAAATTTGATAATCATTGGTTAGGTAAAAGTCAATTTGTCTTATTTCAAAAACCTGGAATAATTATTGTCATTTACTACGTGGGCCTGTTGCTTTAGTGGGAAGGTTCCCTAAATGTGATGAGTTTCTCCAAGTATCATTCATGGGCTACATGCATATCACCTAGAAAACTTATTTCTATGGCATCATGTGTCAAGTACTTTGCTAAGACCCAAAGAATTCATAGGACATTTAAAAATCAAATTGGCAAGATCAAGCACCTTCAAAAACATTTTATTTACTAGGCCAGCCCATCAAAATTAAGCAGGATGCTTATGTTTGCCACACTGTAGACCCCAAGTCTTTCCCGCTAAGAGACTGATGATTCAGTTGAATGGGTAAGGATGAAAAAGGTTTAAAAAGATTGTGCAAATAGGGTTGTTAAGGAAAGAGAAGCCAACTGTAAATGAATTTAATTCAGTGTATCAAACCAAGTTCAGAAACATGAGCTTATCTTTTGAAAATAAAAGGTATTTCTGCCACTGAATATAACCAGTATAAATTAGATGCATAGATATATAACAAAAATGTAAGCAAAATAGTAAAAGAAGATTCAAATTAGGAGCTAGAATCTCTCAATTATTCTGAATTCTTTCAACATTACCAGGATGATAGAATGACTAGTTACATTTCTTCTAGCTCCTTATGGCCCTGTTCCAGTATCTGTCACCTTCTCTGTTTCCGTTAAGTAGAAGCACTGCCTAAGTGGCTAGTAACCAATGTATACCTTAAGTTGTGCTTACAATATTGATTTTCAAGTTAAAATGATCATTTCATAATCTTTCTAATGGCAAGTGATTTGCTTTTTTCTTCAGTATAGTAAACTTTACAATGCTATTAAATTAATTTTTGGAAAAAATTTAAGTCACTTGAAAAATAAATTTATTTTTGGTACAATGAAGTGATTAGAAAAATTAAAGCAAATTCTGAAAAAGTCTAAAGTTTTCACTGAAATAGGCCTTGTTTTCCTTTTTAAAAGTTATTTTCAAAGCAATGCATGTGTGGTTTAAAAAATTCAACTATAGAAAGACAACCAGCTCCCTTATTTCAATTGTTAAACCAACCATTTCTCTTTTGATGGTTACTTCCATAACTTAAATAAGATGCTTATAGATCTAACCTCTTGATTTATCAACTTTAGACAGTATTTGATTTCTCCATTATGAAATGAGTTCCCTTGCCCTTCTTAGGTTATCTTTATAACTTTATATATTTGTTTATTCAGCCATCAATTTTAAACATTGTCTTAACTCACATATAAAATGAGGAATTATATATTTCCTAATATCCTTTATCTTCTTATGGTACTTCCTAACTTTTATTAGCTATACTACTACTTTTACATCATCAAGGTTTGTGGTATTCAAAATACATTCTGTAGCAGTAATTGCTTTAAAAGTTCTTTAGTTTCACTAAACTGCTAAACGCTGAGGTGACCTCAAATGCCAAGTAAGAAGGGCTTTTTTTCTGAGACGCCAACTAGAAGTTGAATCTTTCCCAAGGCAGATATTGTAATTTAAACAGATTTATGTTTTAAAGATCTCTCAGGTGGCCAAGTGGAGAATATATTGGATTGGACAAGACTAGAGGACCAGAGACAGTTAAAAGACTTGCTATAACTGGGTGAGAGATGAGAGCCTAAAATGACCCACTGGCAGTGGGGATGGAGAAATAGTAAAACAGTCGATCTAGATCCTCAGGTTCTGACTTGAGAGGCTGGGTGGCGGTGCTATGAATTTAGAAGAGGATCCAGATGTAATTCCAGATTGGTGGGTAGGAAGTGAGCTTCATTTGGGGACATGTTGAATTTTGGGTGTTAAGTGCTTTCAGATGGAGGGAGATGAAGTTCAAGAGAGGGGCTAGAACTGGAAGTAAAGATCTGTGAATCACAGAAAACTGAAATCATAGGAGTGGATGAGTTTGTGCAGGAAGAGAATGTAGAGTGTGAGGAGAGCTAAAAATGCAATACTGGGGAGTGTCAACATTTAAGGAGCAGGCTTGTAAAAGAGTTTGAGGGACGGAAATCCTGGATTTGTTGTCACAGAAAACAAAGTATAAAAGTTTCAAATAAAAGGGAGTAATGAAGTCAAATGCTGTAAGAAGTTCAGGTAAAATGAAGACTGATTTCTTTCTTCAAATGTCCATTGGATTTAACTGGGTTTGATGACTTTTGCAGCCACAATTTCAATGGCATGGTGATGGTAAAAGTTAGATCATGAGAGGACTTAAAACTGATTGTGTAGTGAAATCATTATACCTTTGAAAAAGTTTGATTGAAAGGGAAGAAGGGAAGTTAGCAGATAATAGCATTATGGGAGGGAGGGATGGATGGATGGATGGATATATTTAGATCAATATTTTCAACCCTACTGGAGCCAATATCCTCTTTTTATAACAATATATTCTACTTCCTAGACTCTACTAAAATGAAATTCATAGATAACTTACAAACAATTAAAAAATCAATTTAATGCTCTACCTATACTATGGAGGAGAAACAGAAGAGATTTATAATAAAGCCACTCTCAGGAACAAGTTACCCAGCTGACATATATGTAGAATCATTTTGGACTCAGTAGCTACAAATACAGTCAGATATCGGTGGGTTGTCTTAAAACCTTGAGCAGTGTTACCTTCAGTGGTTTGAGTTTTCTAAAATAGAGAAACAACTTTTGATTAAGTCTGAACAAAATAAAATACAAGTTTCCCCTGGTTTATGGAGCAGTCACATGCTTGGAAATAGTATGTTTTAAAACTGAGGGAAAAAAAAAAAAATAAGCTTGTGCACTGTATTTATATGTAAAAGGGAATTGGTTCTAGGCTTAAATAAATTAATCAGGTTTTTCACTTACTTTACTGTCTGGCTGAACACTGAATGGCACTCAGGAGAATTTTGCCTTGTGCAGGACTGTCTCAAACATCGCCAGAGTCTTAGGTTCCTAGAACTGGCATTCTAAATGCCAGTACACAGCCTTCAATAACCACAAATTCCCCTGAAATTTCCCAAATTCACTTTTCCTTTTGGGAATGCCTGGACATGCTAGGCCAGAAGGGGAGGCTGAAAAAAGGGCAAGAGAGATTACTGTCCCTGAAAAAGTGAAAGGTGATAAAATTGATAGTAGAAAGTTTAAAATTTAAGAGAAGCAGCACACACATTCATATCTTGGAGGATATTATGTTTCTCACAGATGAATGATAATCCCGTTTTAAGGATTTTGTGGTATGCTGGTCAATTCTCTTTTTTAATGTCCTGAGTCCTCTCTCTCCTAACTTGGAGTTTCTATTTTTCATTTTGAACCCTCAGTTAGT
>NW_006443225.1:10558418-10559988 GCF_000325575.1 Pteropus alecto | reverse complement strand
AAAAAAAAAAAGGCTAAATTTTCAATACTAAAGATCACTTTTTAAAGGGAAAGCACTACTTTTATTATAACAGGCCAAAAATATTGAACATTTCAGAGAAGTTACGGTAGTTTCCTATTGCTGCTATAACAAATTAGCACATCGTGGCTTAAAACAATAGAAACTTAATTTCTTAAGGTTCTGGAGGTCTGAAGTGCAAAAAAGTATCTCCCTAGGGTAAACATTTTAAAAATCAAAGGTATCAGCAGGGCTGTTTTCTTTCTGGAGTCTCTAGAGGAGAATTCGTTTCCTTGACTTACCTATCTCCTATTAGAGGCTGCCTGCATTCCTTGCCTTATGGCTTTCTTACATTTTCAAAGGTAACAGGGCAGCATCCTCAAATCCCTCTTCCACTCTTAAGGACTCCTGTGATTACACTAGGTCCACCTGGATAATCCAAGCTGCTCTCCTCATGTCAAGAGCCTCAACTTAATCACATCTGCAAAATCCTTTTTGCCATTAAGGTAGTATATTCACAGATTCTGGGGATTAGGACATGGACATCTTTGGGGGCCATTATTCTATCTACCACAAAAGGGTACAGCAAGGAACATTGGGTTGAAATAGGTACACTTTGAAACTTTTTTTCTCTCGCAGTTCTTTTTCTTGCAGTTCAAGCACTCTTATTTTCACCTTTAAAAGCCAAACTAAGAATTCTATAGTTGCTTATATTAGACAGTATGATTTCTATTTATAATTTTCATCAAATTAAAATAACACCCTAAATGCAAAGTAGAGATTAGCAAAATATATTGGTGTAGGGGAGAGATTAGAGCAAGCATTTATGTTTCCCGGATATAGTTTTAAACCTATTTTTGTTTTCAGATTGAATATACATTATTTCATCATTTCTGCCAAAGGAATATTTATGTAGCATTTTTGATGTTGGCCAAGTTTTATATACCATAATGTGCTATTTCCTTCTAGAATTTTCAGCAATTTTTGGAGTTTAGCATCAGCTCATCTTTTTAAGTTAAAAAATAAACATGAATTTGTGCTATAAAAAAAGTCAAATAATACAAAAGTACGCAGGGTAAAAAGTTAAAGTCTGCCCTGTTTCCATCTCATTCCTTTCTCCAAAACAAAAAACTGTTAAACAGTTTGGTGTATATTCCATAGAACATTTTCTAGAATGTTAGACACCCACATACAAATACACCCTGAGTTTTTATAAATGACATCATACTAACCATACAATTCCGCTACTAGCTCTTTGTACTACACCATGCTATCTCTATACATATATGCCAAACATAGAGTTGAATGCCCATAGATATTAAGGTAGAAGAGTGATTGGGAGCTTGGGTTCTAATTCTAATCTAGGTTCTGCCATTGTAGGCCACCAGACAAGTTAAACTTTTGGTACCAATTTTCCTCATTTATAAAGTTGATGAAAATAATAGTACCTACCTCCTTGGGTTGTTACAATTATAGAAGTTGTAAATATTATTTAAGTTGAATGCATGCAAAGCGCCTAGAAGGGCCTAGCAGTGTAACAGCTATTTAATAGCACTGCCTTAATATTATACTA
>NW_006443225.1:10555675-10558348 GCF_000325575.1 Pteropus alecto | reverse complement strand
CCAAACGGGTTCGAACAGAATAAGTTAAGCATTCAAGCACATTTTTTTTTTTTTACTTGTACTGAATTATATTCTTAAAAGATATATCTTAAAATAAAATGTCAAGGGTTACACACATTTATGGCTTTTGCTCATATCGCTTTCCAAAAGGATTATACCAGTTTCGACGCTAACATTGTTGTCAGGGTTTAGAAAAATTTTGCTACCTTAGCAGTCATAAAATGGTATTTCAAATCTATTTTAGCTTGTACTTTTTGGTCCTTGTGAGCATAAATATTTACTTATGTACTTGTTTATTATTTGTCTTTTTTCATTCATCTACAGTTATTCTATGTATTGGACATCTGGGTGTATCACTATTCTAGGGACTATTTAGTCTAGCAGTAAATAGACAAATATGTACTTATAGGAATGGTTGATACAGCTCTATTAAAAGTATAGACTCTTAGGTACCATATTAAACTAGCATAAGCTTTTCGGACAAACCTTGGGAGTATTTGGCTTTTGCAGGAGGATAAGTAGGTGCAGTCATGGGAAGGATGAGCAAGGTGTACCTTCTTGTTCGTCTATTTACTAATAATGAAGCAATTTACCTAAAGATTTGGAGCAAACAAGTAAATTAGTACATAATTTAAAATTCAGTTTTATAATTAAAAAAACATGAATACATTCATCATGGAGTAGAAAAGAAATGTTACATGGGTTTAAAAAAAATGGTTTTCAAAGAAATTTCCAACACTTGTCCCCAACCTGTTTCCCCTTGGTATTCAATCTTCTATACTTCAGTGGAAAAACTTGAGAAGCAATAACAGAATATTCAAAATAACTCTGGCGTTGAGAAGAATGTCCCTTTAAGTGTTTTCAGTTTTTGGTGATTACAAATAAAGCCACTATAAATATTTGCAATCCTACCAGCAACATAAGAAAGTTATATTTGCTCAGCATCTTCATCTTTCCCAACATTGTATGCCTTTTTTCCCCCTCATTTTAAGAGATATGTAGTAGTATCTGTGGTTTTAATTTGCATTTCTCTAATGACTAGTGCTGTGGAGCATGTTTTCATATGGCTTATTTGCCATTTGTATATCTTTTTTGGTGAAGTCTCTGTTCTAATCGTTTGCCCTTTTTTGCTTTTTTTCCTCAGTGAGTTTTAAGGGTTCTGTATATACTGATTCAAAATTCTTTATTAAATGTTTTACTAAAAATAGCTCAAATCGCAGACATTGATATATTTGAGTATGTGTATTCAAACGACTGTGAACCATTTTAACTCCACACTGTCTTTTTATAATTACCTAAATTTGCAATGTTATCTTTCTGAGGAATTATGTTTATCTCTAAAATGAAGGGTAGTTTATTGTCAAAAATCTAAAATACCTGCCTTCAATCTCTAAAAAGGCACTCTATGTAAAACTGAGCCTAAAATATAGCAGAAACTCTGCTTCCTGTTAGGATACTAAATAAGCGGAGTATTCTATGACCCAGGAGTAAATAAGAAAAGTTTTCAAATGACATTACTTTCTAATTTAGGTTTTGTTTTACAGTGAACCAGCCACATAGTAAGGAATGATTTAAAAGCCGTCTACCTGCCCAGAAGCCATACCTTGAGAACAAGGAACTATAAAAAGGCAGCTGTTCTCAAAGTAGTGCATACAAGCTCCGCTAAGTCACATTTGCACCTGCATCTCTGATTTGCAAAAGCTGATGCGTAAAATTTCAAAATAGCAAAATGTAAGTCTGTTAAAATATTAGCGTGTGGTTTACTTCTCTATGCAGTAGAGCATGTTACCTTGAAAATCTGGATCCTTTATCATTTCTAATGGTTCATGTAATCCACTTTAATGTAACTTGAATTGAGAAGTTCGTAGTTATTAGATTTGAAACCTCTCAAGTATCTGCAACTGCTAAAAGCTCCTCCGGTACAGTTTCCCCTCTCTCCTAGGAAGGAAGGTCACCTTCTACAGTTGACTACAGTCCTCATTTACCTGGGCGAAATTCCCAGTCAGCTCCTGCATCAGGGCTCCTTCCCCAAGCACCTCAGTTACTTCCCGCAGAGCGAGGTAGGATAGAAGCTTAAGCATCTGAAGACCTGGATTATTTCCCTTTTCCGTTCTAAACTCGTCTCTAGCTAAGAACTTTTCACCTGTCACACCCCTGCTCGTTCTTGATATTCAGTTTCCTGCCACAGAGTTTTCGCTACTCCAGTAGTTACGATGTCTGGGCAAAAATAGCTCACGTTTTTGCTTAAACAATAACGGCCGCCCAAATATGATGGCTAGATTTGTCTCCGCAGACAGCGCCTCCCAACTAGTGAGGCGGGGTACACCCGAAGAGTGAGGAGCTGTGGCGGAGATGAGCATGTAAGGCCGTTCTCCGGTGAGACTGCCCAGTTCCTCAGGGACACGGCCCGTGAAGCCCCGGGAAGTTTGGGCTCGGGTCGCTGCTTCCGGACGCGCCTAGCGCGAGGCTGGAACTCGTTTTCCCAGCAGGCCCCGCGCGGCCTTTGGCACCCCGCCTCCTCTCAGTGCGCGGCTCCGCGCGCTCCGGGGCCTGTCACAGCCGGACCCGCGAGCCCCGCCTGCGGCCCCACCCCCTGTCTCCCAGCTCCTTCCCGGAGTCCCGCGAGTTCCAGTCCCGGCTTCCATCTCCCCAGCCCCGCTCCCGGCCGCGCGC
>NW_006443225.1:10515973-10555192 GCF_000325575.1 Pteropus alecto | reverse complement strand
GCGGCTCTTGAGGGAGGCTAGGCGCGAGATTCGGCGGTGCGGACAAAACCCTGCAGGAGTCCGCGATCCCTGCAGAGTTGCTCGCTGCGGGGAGAGGGCGGGGGTCGGCGCCCGCGGCGAGGAAGCTGAGAGGCGGCGGGAGGGGCCGGCCGAGGGCGGGAGCGCGCCTGCTGACATGTTGGGGGCATCCTGGGCCGGGCCGGGCCGGGGCTAGGAGCGGCGCTGCGGGCCGGGGGCGGGTCGCGATCTGCCCCGCTGTCCCTCAGTCCTGCCCTGCCAGGAACTTGCGTTTCGCTTCGGTCGCCTCGTAGAGGGAACGAGAGAACCGGCGGGAGGGTCGGGGAGAAGGAGCTTTCGCCTGAGGCTGGAGGAGGCTGAACTGCGTCCCCGCCCAGCCCGCGCCTATGCGGTACTTGAAGGATGGCGAAGAGGTCGCGCAGGTGGGTGACATTCCTTCCTCCCAGGCCGGTCGGCACCGTCTCGGCTCAGATTCTCTTTCCTTTCCCACTGCTTCCCAGCCGGGCCTTCCCCGGCCGGGGCAGAGGTTTTCTTTCCCGCTGCTCCACAGCCAACTCGGTCTGGCTGGCCGGAGCGCAGCCGTGAAGTGCGCAGAGTTGGGGACCGGTATGTTTAAGACGCAGAAAGTGAGTAACATGCCCAGGTTGCTCCTTCGAATTGATTCTCCCCATAATCTCTTACAGTCACTTCTTGGTGGGAGTGTCTTGCCAGGTAAGTCTGTGCGCTTTGGCGAATACGCTACGCAGAGAAAAGTGGTAGAGTTCTGCCTGGGTGACTTGAAAATGGTGTTCAGAGGGACTCATTTTTTCTGAATTACTGTACCAGTTAAAATAGAAACTCCGAGATAAATCTGGGCGGGGACACCTCTGCCATCCTTGCTGCCTGAAAGTTATGGAAAATCTACTGAGGAATAGCCGAAAGAGGACCTTTTTGATGTTTTCTGTAGCTACCGTACTCATGTTCTCAGGTTTGTGTATATATATATATGTATATATTATGTATACATCTTCTATTGGGAAGATGTCACACTAGTAGCTTGATCTTAAAATGAAACAGTGTTTCATTCACTTAATAATTTGAGTATCATGTTTGATTTTGATTGTTACCTAAGTGTTGCACAGAGGTGGGGCATATTTTTTTATCGGAAAACTTGCTAGGATGAATTTATGTGCCTTGAATTTTATTTATGTCACTATAGTAGCTACTCTAAAAACTGGGATGTCTTTTAATTGTGTTATTAATAAAACTGAAAAGATGTTTGGCACAATTTCCAAATGGTTTTATTTCTAGATCCACAGCCTCAAAGTCTTAATTAGAGATGTATATAAGTTGAAATTTAGTATCAGGATTTATCAATTGCAGATTTCTTATTAAAATTGGCAATAATATACATAATATTTGTCACTTTATTCATTTATTAAGCATCTCCTGTATGTAAGATGTTTTTGCAGAAAGCATAAAATGTATTTAAGTCTCTGTTAGCTTATTATTTTGTAGCGACTCCAGTGTAGGTCAGGGCTTGAGGTGCAACAAATGTACATGCACACACATAAACCCACATCTCTAGAACAGGGTTTTCAGCCTTGGCAGTATTGATATTTTGGATCACATAATTCTTTGTAGTGGGGGGCTGTCCTATACTTTGTAGGATGGTTAGTAGCATCCCTGGCTTCTACACAGGAGATGCCTGTAACACCTCATTTCACCTACTCCTGACAATCAAAGATCTCTCCAAACATTACCAAATGTCTGTTGGGGGGGGGCGGGTGGTAAAAATACCCAGGTGAAAATCACTGCTCTGGAATGTCAAGGACCCAGCTAATCTCTCTAACTTCAGAAAAGATCTTAAAAGCTCCTGTAATTATAGTTACTGAGGTACTGGTTTAGGCCTTTCCTTTCGAATATACAAAATTTTTAAAATAAACTTCATTAAGTAACGTGGTGAGTGACTGTAAGTGGCATTATGTACTTATCAGTATTGATGTTAATCTTATTCAGAATAGTTTCTTGGCTAATGCTGTCGTCAGTATTTAGTTATGGTTAGACATGGATGCTTGAATGTCCAAACCTGCCTTCTCCAATTGATTTTCTGTCTGTTTCATAGTTTGTATGTACGTCATAATAATAGGCTAAGAAAGAAGAATTGGTTTAATGATTAATTTGGCTGTATAAGTTTCCTTTTATTGACAATATTTTGAGCTTGGAGATCTAAACATTAACTGTACTATTGACTTTTATTCCTGTTCACTATATAAATTAGTTGAAACATAGAATGATTTAAAGAGTCAAGTCTGGAGTAATTAAACTTAGTGGAGTGAAGTTACACTCCCTATGGCAGTATTCAGGTAGAGGATGTGGTGAGAAATTATCATCTCTGAATGGTGTATTTCTTAGGGTCTTCATGCTTGAATGTTTTATGTTCTAAATTGCATTTCTGTATATGTAAATGTGACTTATTTATCATAGGAGGTAATAGAATGTGAAATGTTTTGAAGGAGAAAATAATCTATGGGGCAAAGTCTAGTCTCTTTTGGCTCAATATCTTAATATTAAATATGAACCTAATTTATAATTGAAAGATAAAGGAAATAATTCAGTCACTAGGATCTCTACTAGACAATCATTTAACTATTTGAGTGAAGATTATACTTTGCTGTATAAAAGTTTTGCATAAGACTGTAGGCATAAATTCTGTAATACACTTTTTCTGTATGATCTGGAAAAAAAGTAAAACTTATCTCAGGTGTGAAACAGGTGAAGAATGTTAGCTTTTTTGATCTTTAAGATAACTGTAGTATCTGATCTGTATTTACATAAGGGAAAGGGCTCATTTAGTGTTGTAACTTTAGTTTTAGACTCCCACTGGGAGTTTTAATGACATAATTTGCAGGCAGTACCAAAAATGATGTATGTTATTAACATGTATTTGATTTTTAAACATATGTATATTAAGTAATTAATTTTAGTTTTGAAAGCCAGTTCTACTTTTAAAAATAAACTTTAAAAAATGTCATTTAGAAGCCAAAAGGCTATTTCAGAAGTAAGATTAAGGTATTTACACTTGAGATGACCTGTAACTACACTAAACTGAAAAGATAAAAGCCAGCTCTTGAATTGGAAGATGTTTTTCAGTGGGGAGTGTGTGTGTAGGAAGTAATTTTACTATGTTGTCTCCAGCAAATGGCTGTTACGGGTGAAAGAATACTGATATATGAGAACTAATTTTTTAAATCATCTTTGCCATTAACTAGCAATATTGTTTTGGGAAAGCAAATAAATTCTGCATCCCAGTTTTTCATCTGTTATTATAAGGAGTTTGAGTCTTATGGTCTGTAAGATAACTTATAATTTAATATCTGTCCTATTTTGAACCCTTTTGTAATAATCTTTTCTCATTTAAAAATATATACACACTAATGGACAAAAATAGAAATGTTCTCACTTTGTTTTTGTTTATAGGTAGCTATATAAAACTGTTTCAGTATTGTTATTAATAATGGTCAAATGAAGTCAAATTTGTCTTACTACAATATGCTAGTTTGCAGTCCAGATTTGGAAAAAATATTCAGGTATGCAGTACATCATGTTAACCACTGGGTGGCCTGATTTCACTATATTAAATTAACCTGGTAAATTTTCATACCTTGAATTTGATTGGACTTTAAAACATGCAGTTATCATGTCAAGACAGTATAATTAAGATGTATTTTTTGATTATGATAAAAATTTCAGACGATGCAGTTTGATTTAAAATATGATCAAGTTGAAGTTATTTTATTAGAGCAGATTTTATAAAACTACTGATTTTTTTTCCCAATTTCAAACCAGTAGTTTCTTCTCAAATAAAAATAAATTTTAAAAAAATTATCAAATTCTCCCTTTGTCTGCCTCATTTTACTCTTTGGGTGGTATTAATTGGTGCAGTTTAAAATAGAACTTCTGTTTTAATATGTTCTGTGAATAGTTTGTGTATTATTTCACAGGCAAAAGATAACTGTGAAGTTATTCTTAACCATTTTCCTTGCTTAATGAGTCATAATATTTGTGTGTGTGTGTGTGTGAGTGATTCATTTTGCTGTTTCGTAATCACCCTAATCATTTTGTTCATTCATAATCTACAAAACCCCTTCATTTGAATATAGTACTTAGGTAATGTATTGACAATTATAGCATACATATTTTTTTGACTTAAAAAATAAAACTCACAATGCTTCTAGAAACCATGTCCTGGATGGAGGTTCAGAGACCAACAAAATTTCTCTTCTATTGTTGCTTTGTGACTGTAGAAATAATGTCAACTATTTTTGCTGTCTTCTAGATTAGTCACCCTAGGCTAGAAATGGTTTATTTATCTACACAGTAGGAAGTTGATTTTAATATGTATTACCATCATTGATTGCTATAATACAGAAATACTAAAAGATGATATAAACAGAAAAGTGAGCAGATTATTAAGCAGTGGGACTTTTTCATTGTTAATGGTGAAAGTGGAATATTGGTGAGGTTTTTTGGTGAGATTTTATCCTTTCCCTTTTTTCGTGGCAAATTGTAGGCATTCTCAGGCATTTTTCTGTTGCAGCTAGTGATGTTGATAAGTTTCTAGGATCTTTTTGTGTCACAGTTATTTAAAAATCACATCCTTTCAACAATCACTTAAATAATATAGAAATAACAATACTAAAACTAAGAAGCAGCAAGGTAGATAGACTCTAGGAAAGTCCCAGTATATATACAATTCTAAGAATTCTGCTTTAATCCTTTCTCACAGTCACCCACTCAAAAAACCCAGCTTCCTGAACACTGACAGGCTGTTAAACTCTGCCTGAAGTTGATGACCATACTGATGCAAAACAGAGAATGAAACCTCATGTAGAAATAGAAATTTCTCAGTGACCAAATATGTGGTTAAAAAATAAGGGAGAATTTTAAAGTTAAAGCGAACAAGCTTTCAGGAAAATTACCCCTTGGAACTAGTAATATTTTTGGACTCATATCCTTACTTAAAATATTTTGATAAGATCCTAAAGGTGAATTTTGTACAGATTAGATATGAGGTAGATATTTTTTGAATACTCAAGATTTATATGGGCAAGTCCCTAAGTTAAAAATTGTTTTGCTCTGTAAATAACCTAATTTTTAAAGCAGTCTCAAAATGCTGTTGTGGAAGCTGTTGGGATCTGAGGGGAGAGAGGAAGAGGGAAACCTGTGAAAAGTACAACTGTTTGGGATGGCAGGAAGTGGAAAGGTTGCTGGAAACAGTTTTAGGAAAGGTTAGGCAACATTAGATACCCCAAAGAACCCTTTCTGCTATACTGAATATTTTTGTAATGTTTGTTTCAGCAGGTTCTGCTGCTTATAGTCTACCACTTGGATGTGCATTTGGATTTTGAAAGTCCTTTTTAACAAATAGGAATGCCTTTCACCTCCTCCTAAAGGTATTTTCATTTGTTAAAAAGTGTTTTCTCGTGTCCACTTTAGATCAGCCATCTTGAGGGAGGTGAAAGTTTTGATTAGGTTGGGGGGGGGATGAGGTAGTTTTGGAATATAAAGTACTTGGAGGAGGTGAAAGAGTAAGTACATTCATTAATTTTACACATACATATTTGAATGGCAGGTACTGTGCTTGGTGCTGAGGGGTGAACATATTAGACATGGTCTTTGAACTCCAGAGCTTACTATTTGGTTGGGAAGGTTGGTAGGTGTGATGAGCATTAAGAAGGAAGGGTAGATGCCCTAAGTATATAGAAATTGGACAGAAAGGTTCAGTATGGTGTTTTATATGATTGTAACCACCTTAGAAATTTATGAAGACATTATCCTGACCCATCTTCAATTTAACAATCAGGTGATATTTCTGATATCTGAAAGTGGCTGCAAACAGCAGGTATTTTCTTTAATTAAACCTGTGTTTTTATTTTTGGCATAGTTTAATAAAACAAGGTGGTGTATATGGAAGTAGGACTGGCAGATTATTATTACAAATAGACATTGGTTTGAAGGAGAGAGCATTTGGGTATTAGAGCGTGTTGAACCAAAGAAGCAGCTAAATAAATATAGGTAGGGAAATAGGGGCTCTTGGTGTCTTGATTGGTCATATATGAATTTTGGTCCTATGGAATTGACAAATCAAGGGAAATGAGAAGTTCCTGCAAAGGATTTATAGATATGAAATCTAGGCTTTCATTTTTCTGTTTCGTAACCGAATGTAAATATTAGGAACTTCCTACATGTTTTTAAGTATATTATAGTGAAGTTAAGTCATTGAACTTTTGCTATTTGACATCAAAATGAATTTTTGGAAAAGAGTTGACTCTAGTAAAGCAAAAATAGTTTTGAATGTTGTTAGGCAATTAGCCTATGCACATAATAATATATGTATGTATATGTGTGTGTGTGTGTGTGTGTGTGTGTGTGTGTATTTTTTAAGACGAGGCAACCCTTGGTTGACCACTTACAATCCCTTATTTTTTTATTTTTTATGCCTACAGCACCTAGTCTTCCAAGGTGGTCTCCCATCCAAGTACTAACCAGGCCTGACCCTGCTTAGTTTCTGAGATCAGACGGGATCGGGCTTGTTCAGAGTAGCATGGCCATAGACTGCACATAATAATGTTAAGTTACCTCTCTGTGCCACGTGCTTTATGAGGTGTTTATATATTTTTCCATTATCTTTAAAGCAGTATTATAAGGTAGATGGTATCTTCACTTTACAAACAGGTAAACTAAAGCTCTGAAAGGTTAATATGTTCACATATACAAAATGAGTAATTAAGTTAGAACTAGAACCTTGTTCTGATTTCAAAAGGCACTTGAGTTTCATCTTTAATATAGTCTAGTTTCTTGGTATCCTCTTTCCTATTTTTCCAGTATGGTAAATATAGTGGTTAAGTAGTGGGTTTTGGAGTTCGGCCATGCTATACTTGGTGTAACTGTGGGCAAGAAGTTAATTTTCTAAGTCAGTTTTCTATTCTGTAAAATGGAAATAATAATAATATTTCCTTTGTAGGATTGTTGTAGGGTTTTAGGAGAGAAATTTTATAGACTACCACAATGTCTAGTACTTAGAAAGTTTAAATAAATACTCACTCCTTTTATTTTCAGATGCTCATAACTTTATTTAGTCCTCTGGCTACTTAAAATGGCTTTAATTATTCTCCATGTGCTAGTGGTTGCCAAAACTGTGTGTCTACCCTAGATTTCTTACCTGAGCAGAAGATCCATGTGCTCAGTTGCCTTCTAGATGTGCTTTGCCCAATAGGAAAGCCACTAGCCACATGTGGCTGTTGAGCTCTTGAAATGTGGCTCATCTGAGTTGCAATGTCCTGTAACTATAAAATACACACCAGATTTTGAAGACTAGTAAGAAAAAAGGAATGTAAAATATTTGATGATTATGTTGATTATGTGTTGAAATTATAATTTTTCAAATATATTGGGTTAAATAATATTAAAATTAATTTCACCTGTTTCTGTCTTTTTAATGTGGCTTACATATGTGGCTTGCATTATATTTCTTTGGACAGTACTGTTTTATATATATACACCTGTATATTTCTCAAGTGCATTGAAATCAGTCCAAAACTGCTTACTCTCCCCATTGCCTTCTCTCTCCCAAAGTTCTGTTTCTCCTTCTCTATTCCTTATCTCAGTGAATAGTTCTATTTATTCTCCCAAAGCCAGAAATTTTGGAATCAACCTTGGTTCTTCCTTCTCCCATGTCTCTCATATCCATCAGTTGTAGTCTTTTTGTTCTGTTTAGTATTTCTCAATTTCATGTACTTCTTCCCATTGTAACTATTATTACCTGAAAAAAAGTCAATTTGTTCTTTTATGGCTTCTTGATTTTTGTCACATTTAGATCTCTTTTATTCAATAATATAAAAAATGGAATTCTACCTTATTTTCTTATAGTACTATTATGGTTTTATTAAAAAGATATAAAATATTGCTTCATCTGAATTTTTAAATTTGAAAGTAGGACTTGAGCTTTATTTTAAAAAAATGGCTATTCAGTGTCTTACTATTTATTGAAAACTCCATCTTTACCCCACTGACTTGATATGTTACTGTTATAATTTACCAAATTCCCATATGGGTTTTGTTTTTTTCTGAATGTCTTATTCCGTTCCATTGATTTATATATCAAGTCTTATGCCAGTGCTATTCTTTTTTATTGTTTTTCTACAGTATATTTTGATATTAATTTAGGGAGAATGGACATCTATTTCTTTTCCTATCCAAGAATGTGATCTGGATGTTTTCCATTTGTTCAAGTCTTCTGTGTCTAAAAATAGTGTTTTATTGCCTACTATACTTTGATCTTGTACTTATTTCTACATATTTTTATTTTTTTGTTGTTGGTATTATTAATGGGTCATTTATTCCATTGTGTCTTTTCACTACTGTATTTTGTATTTTACCATTACCATTGTCAGGCCCTAATAATTTCTTTCTTGGATTATTGTAAACGCGTACTAATTGGTCTTCTTTCCTCCATTTCTGTGCACTCCTGCCAGTGATTTATCTGAAACACAAGATATTTATTTTTTACTCTCTTAAAGTCCTTTAACTCTTTAGGATAAAGGTCAAAAGAACAAAGGCCAAACTCCTTACCATGTTCCAAAGGTCATCACTTGGACCCTGGTGGGATATCCACCTTCATCTCTCTAGTGTCAGTAAGAACTATAGCTGTCAGTAAGAACTATAGCTCCTGTCCATTGCATGTCTCTTAAATATTTTTGTACTTTGACAATATGATTGGATGTTCTTTAATCTGAGTGGCTTCGGTCATATATTTATACACAGGTTCAATTATTGAATTTACAAATTTAAATAAAATTCTTGGTTTCACAATTGTGGTTTTTTGTTTGTTTTTTTTTAGTGAGGATGAGGATGATGACCTTCAGTATGCTGATCATGATTATGAAGTACCACAACAAAAAGGGTTGAAGAAACTCTGGAACAGAGTAAAATGGACAAGAGATGAGGTGATTATCTGATAAGATTTACCAATTTCATATTTGTATTATTAGTATTATAGATATGAAACATATTTAAACACAAAACATGAGAAAAGTTGACTAACTTGCACATTATTTTTCTTCATCAAGAGACATGAATAGTGTATTGATGTTGAGACTGACAGAAACAGTGTAGTAAATGAGAGAAGTTGTATTATAGTGGCTTCAGTCCTTCTAAAAATGGCCACCAGAAAAGACATGAAAGAAGTGGAGAGTTATCTATATTCAGGGCTAAAGGAATAGGGTGGGAGAAAGCTTTTTAATCATACCTGTTTTAATAGGATGATAAGTTAAAGAAGTTGGTTGAACAACATGGAACTGATGATTGGACTTTAATTGCTAGTCATCTTCAAGTAAGTAAAACATATTTCTATATGTAATGGATGATTTAAGTCACTGGGTTTAACGTGCTGTTTTTAAAAAATGTCTCTACATTTAGATTTAGATTTCCTTCCTAAAAACATCTAAAATCTACATTTTAGATTTAGATTTCCTTCCTAAAAACATCTCTCCTTCTGGTCCTCTTATAGTTATCAATGATTTAGGAAGTCTGATTTTCTAGTAATTAGTTTATCCAGAGGCCTAAAAAGATTGCTAATCTAAAACAAACGATATAAAGTTTGGGTAGAGCTTTATAAATATTTTCTGATAAATGTTAAAACGTTTTAAAAGAAGTTAAATATATTGAAATATTTAATAGCTAATCAATACAATCAGAAAAGGCTCTGTTGAAAAGTTTGTCATAAAATGCTTACCTTATAAAGTGTTAATTCTTTTTTTAAAAAAATTATACTTACCGTTCACCATACTACTATTCATATTCTATTCATTAGCATGTGATTTTTACAAAATATTTTCACATATACTGTTATTTGTCTCTTACTACACTGTGGGTAGCGAGTCAAAATACTCATATTTGAATTTCTGTACTAACTACTTTGGGTTTCAGAAACCACGTTACCTATGTTCTTTCTATATTGTTATGCCTTTCAACAAAACCTGAAAATTGAGACCAAATAATGAAAAGAGCATAAGTTTTGGAGTCAGTTTGAATTGTGTCCAAATGTCAGCTCTGTTTGGTTTTAGAAAAGTTTTAACCTCTTTGATCTTCAGCTTTCTTATCTATACTAACACTCATTTTCGTAGTATTTTTGTGAGAATTAGAAATGACATATAGGATGTTTGGCACAGTTCCTGACATTTTGCAGATGTTCAATAAATGGACACTAAATTAGAAAAGTTATTTACATTAGCTGTATCAGTTTAACTTAAGAGGTATAACAGCAAATTAGTTTATCTAGAGACCTAAACAGAAATACTATAAGAACATACAGGATCAACCTGATTATTTTGAAGAAAGTGATAACCTTAAAATGGATCAGCATTGATGTATAGAAGTCGTAAATGAAGAAGCTCAGTTTGAATAAAAATAATTTGAAGTTCATTAGGCACAAAGATAGAGCTATTAGCAAACAAAATATTTGTATCTATCCTTTTATATCTTTTTAAATTATTTGTAACCCTGTATATGAATTAATATCTTTGTAAACTGTAAGTCACTAATGAAAAGTTACTACTATTATTGTTATCATCGGAGTTACTAGGTCACGAATTGACTGACTAAAATAAGGCTTTGTTTATTAGTCATTTTTGGAGTTTGAGATGTTTCTACATAAGGTTTTCTTATTCTGGTAAATTCATGTTTCTTTTAAGCTTCAACAGTTAAATAATTTAACTGATATTTAATACACATCTTCTGTATAGTTGTGTTTAGTTTTTTTCTTGATAATTTTTGGGTTATCATTTGTAACCATCCTTTAAATACCATGCAATAGTCTAGTAATGCCTTTACAGTTTTTTGTAGAGTGATGTACCGCTATGTTAGATGAATCTAGACTGTTGTGCTGTTTGAGTTCTTTTATTTGCTCTGTATAGTTTTCTAATTATTTCCTTTTATTTCTCAACCTTATAGACATTTTTTATGGGCTGTATTTGTGTTATAGCTTTGCTCTTGCTATTTTATAGGGCACAGCATGGAGACAAATACTTTAACTTCAAATATATCTTGTTTTTATTTGTATTCTAAGCCCTGCCAACAACTTTAATAAAAAAAAGAATTGGGTCACAGACATGTAAAATAAATATTACATGTTTAAAGAATGCTGTTGAATGCATTATTTTTGAAGACTTCATTCTTAAGATTGTGAAACATAAGTTGGGGCTGACTTGCTTTCTGGAAGACAATTGTTCAATAACAAAATCATCTAAATTCTTTTAGAATCGTTCTGATTTTCAGTGCCAGCATCGGTGGCAGAAAGTTTTAAATCCAGAATTGATAAAGGGTCCCTGGACTAAAGAAGAAGATCAGAGGGTAAAATGTTCATCATATTCTTTTTTATTTTCACTGTGTAGGTGGATTAGTTTTTTTCTTCCTAGCGCATTGTTTTGGAAGATAAAGTATATGTTTAAAGCACTATGATTTTGTTCTCCGGTGCTGCTTGCATAAGAATTGGAAGTTCGGTGTCTTGAAATGTAGTTTTTAATGAATTAAATCAAACCACGTCTGTATAGCTTTTTCTTTCTGAGAGTTTGGTCTGCAGAGGAAAAAATACTATTAGTTTAGTCACCTTGTTTAGTGTTTAGGTTAGCAACATTTAGGGTATAGTTTCTTTTTGAAAATTGAGTAAACATTTTAAAAACAATTTAATTTTTATTTTATGCGATAACATATCTAAGGAAGTCATTCTTGACATTACCCCTTGACCTATAATAAGCCCCCAAATGAGGTAGGTGTCAGAACATCATGTTTCTGAAGGGTCGGATGATTTAAAAATCAAGATAATATTTTGTGTTATAAAAGTCTGAGAAGAATGGAAGAGTTTCTATTGTCCACTTAGAATTGCCCTTTCGTTCATGTCCTTTATGGCATAAAACTTGTTAATATAATTGTGGAATTAGGGTATTCTTATTGTCACTCAAAAAAAAAGTTACTTCATTAAGTTGAGAACTGAGTTGATTTACTCGATGACTAATGATAGGTTTTAAAATGTGTGATCTATATCTTTTTACTTTGAGAAAGGAAGAAATGAAAAGACAGTAACTGTAGATCCTTCCTGCTTCCAAACTGATTTATTTGGCTTTCAGCCAAAGCTTTTTTTTGTTTTTAGGATGTAAGAAATAGAAAATGCCTAAGTCTCAACATTTTTACTGTTATTTTAAATTAATTTTATATGAAAACAGTTTAACTTACAAGTCACTTTAATTAGCACCTTGTAATTTAGATAAGTTCGAGATCAATTTTTGAACTTGGCAAATACTGAAATAGTATTTATTGGTAAAATTGTTTTTTTAAGTTGTAGTTGTGGCTTGGATTTAATGCATTAAAAAAGTAGTATTCTCGAGTTTTGTTTTAACGTCCGTCAGGGTAATACTTTTTTAAACTTTGTTTTTCTGTTTCTTAGGTTATTGAACTAGTTCAGAAGTATGGGCCAAAAAGATGGTCTTTAATTGCAAAACATTTAAAAGGAAGAATAGGCAAGCAGTGTAGAGAAAGATGGCATAATCATCTGAATCCAGAGGTCAAGAAATCTTCCTGGACAGAAGAGGAGGACAGGATCATTTATGAAGCACATAAACGGTTGGGAAATCGTTGGGCAGAAATTGCCAAACTACTTCCTGGAAGGTGCTTATAGAAATGTATATACATTTTTCTGTACTTAAACTTGACCTTTATTATGTTACTATTAAATATATTTGCAACCACTCCAAGACTTTAATTTTATTTATAATGAAAATGTACACTGTATATTATAAGTGACCTTTTGGGACTATTTACAATATATTCTGTGGTAAGAGATATACTTATTTTTTTAATGAAATATTTTATAGTAGTAATTTGTGCAATAAAATGATAGACCTTTGGATTATGAAAATTTACTGCCTTCCAAAATTATGTTTACATATCAGTGCCAGCCAGGCAGACCTTCTTTATATAAACTCTGTTGGAATGGAATCTAAATCAGAGATTTCTTCTGTATCAGATTCTATGCCTAAGTCCAGAGAATAACAGATACACCAGCTGAAATAACTGCTATGGAAGCATATTAGAGAAAATTCAATTCTTAATTAATTATGGTATGATTCAGATCATGGGAGTAGTATATATAGCCATGCGGCTAAAATACAGAATTTCCCTCGGGGATGTGCTATATATACTATATGTTGCACTAGTTCAAATGTTTTCTAATAGTACAGTAGACCAACAACCTTGGGAAAATCCATACCTCACTTAGAAGATACACATTGTTTTTATTGTTGTAATCTCTATCTGTAGAGTACTTCATAGTTTATAAAATGCTTTTACATACTTCCTTAATTTTTATATACTTGTGAAATATGCAGAGCAAACATTGCTGTCTTCATAGATAAGAAAATTAAAACACAATGTTCATTTTTATCCCAGTTACTGAACTTTTGATATTTTTAGGAACTTTTGATATTTTTAGTCTCGTACATCTTTTTTCCGTCCGTAGAACCTAGCTTAGTGCCTTAACATAAATTAGCTTCTCAGGAAATGTTTGTATATTTTATGAAGTAGATGTAGGTTGAAGATTTACATTTATATGAAAGGAACTTAGGTAAAAAGGGAGCTAGTGAACTCTTTCATAAGTATTTTGTTCTAAGAACTGAAGAAGAATATTGAAATTTTGTAATTAATTTGTGAGTTGCTTTTCATGACCATGTTTGTTGTTGCTGGCTTCAAGGTTTTGATCCTCTCTATACCCTTACTCTGGAATGCCCTTTTTTCTGTTCTTGTACATCTGGTTCAACCTTGTTACTCAGATCCTAGTTTCACTGTCACCTCACAGAGCGCTTCCTGGAACACCTAACCAAATTTACCTTAGTAACTCATATTTCTTGTTCTACTTTAATGATCTACATTGCACTGATAGTTTTCTTACTACATATTTTTTTGTTTTCCTAGTCTTTTCTCCTTCCCTGCTGCCATATTTCCAATGAGAATGTAAGTTCTATGAGAGAGGGACTTTCTTTTTCTTGTTCACTGCTTTATCTCCAGTGCTTAAAACTGCCTGACATACAGACATAGAGTTTATCTTTTTAATTTAAGAAAAGTATCTAATTTCACCAGTCGTAAACTTTGTTTTAAGTACTTTGTACATTTTATACAGTATTAGAATTTGTGGAATCTTCTTTTTCTTTTAAAATTAGACACTTTCATTTCGTAGGACTGATAATTCTATCAAAAACCATTGGAATTCTACTATGCGAAGAAAAGTGGAACAGGAGGGCTACTTACAAGATGGAATAAAATCAGAACGATCTTCATCTAAGCTTCAACATAAACCTTGTGCGACAATGGACCATTTGCAAACCCAGAATCAGTTTTACATACCTGTTCAGGCATATATTTTTAATTACTTTTAAAATTTCTTTAGTTGCTATATGGTCTTTGAGTTTCTTAATAGGACAAATACAACGTGTATTGAGGAGAATAGACATTTGAATTTTCAAGCTGAAAAAATATTTCATACTTAGCTGTTAATTAGTGGAGGTTTTATCTCGATAAATATTTTGGGAACAAACTAATGTTTCTTTTGTATGTAATTTTTACGTTATCTGGTTAAAAACCTTGGTATGTACATTTTCTAATACTACTCTTTGAATCTTCATTTATGATTCAAAGCTAATGGTCATCTGTGCTTTAACATTGATTATAGTTTTTTAAAAAAACTTTTATTCCTTATTTCTAAGATACAAGTATATAAAACAGTTTAAAGGAAAAAAAAAGTAAAACATCAAGCCATCATTTTGGAAGATGTGGTAAATAATTGGTTTTCTATGGCATTCAACTTTGCTTTTCCCCCAACCAGATGAATGACTTCAATTTTTGTTTAGAAATATTCATGAGAGTAGAGATTACTCAATTTCATAATAGGGCAACAAGCTCTGTTTTCCTTACAGTGTGTTCTTCTACCTATAAGAAATTAGTTTAGGAATTTTCACAGGGTTTGTTTTATATTTCTCTGTCTGGCTATCTGACATGCCATTTTTCATGTTGGTTCTTGTCACATACAATGTAAAGAAACATGTGAAGAAGACAGTTATCTGCCAATATTCAGTACCTTAAAGTTTTTATTATCTGTCTTTACATTTGCATTAGTCTTAGATTTCAGTAGCATAGAAAGATACTTTTCTAAAAGATACTTTAGAAAGATAATTTTAGAAATTATTTGAGGCCAAGGAAGTGAATGTTTGTCTCAATCAAAATATATTGGAAAGATAAGGGTATTGTACTTTAAGAATTTCTTAATTCCTGAACTATGTATTCATATTTCAATTCATTTAAACTATTAAAAAATCATTCTAATTTTGACTTGAAAGAAAAAATGGATTGGTTTGAAATACTGTCACAGATTTTAATGAAAAATTTGAAAAAGGTACATTTCTAATCCATTGGCACTACCAGGTTCAGTGATAACTGATGCTAATCAAGTATTGTGAAAATTAAGAACTGTGTTAGAAATATGATTCTGCATTGGATAGTGATTTAGATAGGCCATTATGGAAAACATACAATATATTTATTAAATTTTAAGGTTTTTAAACATAGCTTCTCATATTTCTGTCACTGCACACTAAATTTGCATATAAAAATACTCAAAATTCTTACTACAGATACTTTAGAAAAAGAAGCAGAATAATTCTTAGTCTATTGTCAGAGTATTAAAAAGTACATGAGTGATTCTGATGTTTTTCTAAGACAAGTAATAGAAGACGACTCTATTTTCATATCTTTCTACCCAAAGATGGCAATAGAGTGGTGGTAGGAGTAGGAGAGATGAATGTTGAAAAATTTGCTTTAGTCTTCATCCTTGTGAGTGCTTCATATGGACTAACCGCTACCTTTGAAAGATAGCAATACAGTTACTTTGTCTTCTCCAGGAGATAGAGCAATCCTACTAGCAGACTTAAAAAATATTTGGTGGATGTTGTGGTTAACAGATAGAGTGATTGGCTGAAAAATCTAGGCCAAGTAATTCTCATATTTCAACCAAGAGAAGACAGGTCTTTCCTAAGTGTTGTAAGTGTTGACTTTTAATCAGTAGATTCTAAGAACAGAGATATAGTCATTAGATAAGAAACTATTGTAGGAATATTCAAAGTTAACAGATACTTCTAAGTTTTTAATGTTAATATTTCAAGAGTTTGTGCTTTGCCTCAAATTTTAAATATTTATATAGTGTTATTTGTACGACATTAATGATTGAATTACTTTTTAGATCCCAGGCTATCAGTATGTGTCACCTGAAGGCAATTGTGTAGAACATGTACAGACTTCTTCTGCTTTTATTCAGGTAACTTTTTATTTATAATAAAACAGAGGAAACGCTTTCAAACATGTTTTTGAAAGTCTAATAGTGCCTCTTTCCTCATCTATAAAACCAAGACAAAAACAGTACTGGCTGTCCTGTTTGAGTATTATAACATTAAAGGAGAAAGTTCGTTGAGTGGGTTTGAGAAGCATGAACTGTACAAATGCAAGGTGATTGATGACAACGTAAGTAAGTTGGTGGTTTCATTCTTCCAGCTTAAGGCATGCAGGTTGTGAATGGACATATTTTTTGCTAAATTGGATAGAAAATATGTATTTAGATTCAATTAAGTAAAACATACTCCAGACATAAATTTTTTAATTGATATAGATGATGCAATGTAAGTTTTTAAAAATACATTTATATTTTCCAAATCTTTTCAGTTAAAAATTGAAAATACTTATGAGCACCTCTTTAGATACCAGAGGGGTTGTGATGTTTGATATTTGGGATTTAGTAATATTAAGCTTTATTAGAAAAAATAGATTTCATATTGTGTAGAAGAAAATAAAAATTAGAACACTAATAATAAGCAATTATGTAGGTGGTCTGTTTTCTCTCTTATTAAACTCGTTTTAGCAACCCTTTGTTGATGAAGATCCTGATAAGGAAAAAAAAATTAAGGAACTTGAGTTGCTTCTTATGTCAGCTGAGAATGAAGTTAGAAGAAAGCGAGTTCCATCGGTAAGAAATAAGTATTAAAATTTGATTGTGAGAACCTTTATGTCACATGCTTTTCTAGTTTTCATCAGCATTGACTTTTGTATGTAAATAAGTGGAAAGAATATTCAGTATGACTTCGGATTTTAATATGGACTAAAAATATGCTAATTTGCAACTTTGAGGTTGTTTGATTTTGATATGCATCTCTGAGCATATTTTACAATGTTCTGTATCAAGATGCTTCTCCAGTCATAAATGTCAAGCAGACTAAAGGTATGATCTTCATTACATATACTTGTGAAAATAATATGTTTTTTAGAGTGGGCTTTGGTTTTATTTTATACATTCCATGTAATAATGGCTTTAATAGGAAAAAAAGCTTGAAAAATAAATACATGTGTAGAGATTTGTGTGCTCTAAAATTATTTTTATTGTGCCTTTGAAATTTTTTCCCTATTCACTGTATTTAGAATGTGAATTCAGTAAATTGAAAAAAGTAATAACATTAAAAATATGGAGAAAAGGAATATTTAGAATTTATGCTCTCTAAAGAAATTTTTATAAGGATATTGGGTTTGGGTTACCAGGTGTGAAAACTATTGTCTGAGATTTAGTTTATGAGAATTAGGAGTATTAAATTAGGATAAATGGTAATCATTCTAGTTAGATGGATTAAAAGAAAAAAGTTTATACTAAATGACAGTTTTAAAAGTTTAATAACCTGAGACTTTTTGCATTTAGAAAGAGTATTTCTTGGTTTAGGGCTGAATGAGGGAACATTTAGAGGGACTGGGAACTAATACAAAATTACTAAATAGAAAAACCTGAGATCTTGAAATAAAGGCAACTGATGTCTTTATACCATTCAGAGAGAATTAATAAAAATTTGTTAATTGTAATAGGTGAGATACACACCATAGGAAAAGTAGTTTTGTTTTGAAACTGCAAAAACCATGGGCAGATAGGAAGACCAGAAGTGTACTTATCTTAAAGTTAATTTTGGTTTTATTAAGAAGCTACAATAAAATATAACTAGCTAAAAGAATTGGCATTTTGCATTAAAAAAAGAGGAAGGTATTAGTGTTTTATTAGTGTTTTATTTTATTTTTAGAATTTGTTGTCTAAAATCCACTCCCATAAAGAACTGGTTGAATCAAGAGACTGGAGAGTCTGGATTCTAGAGGGAAGGTGCTTCACCCAACAGAGTAGACTCTATACACATAAAAAGTATTTATTCTTAACTATTATGTAATTGACTACCATTTTACTGAATGCTCATTACGTTCTACTACTGTAGATGTGTTATATGAATTCATGGTAATCCTTACATTATCTCTGTGAAGTAGGTGGTTTGTCATTAGGGATTAAGATTCAGGTGTGTATGATTGCAACCTGTGGATTTTCCAGTGGGCCCAGTGATCTCTCTTTTTGAATCATTTTCCTACCTGCAATCTCAATTGAAATGCATATAGTTTGAAAGCTTTTTCCAGGAATTGATTGTAAACTCTACGCTAATGAAATAAGATTGCCTTAATTTCTTTTATTTTCAGGAAATTTTAAAACAGGTGGAACTTGCTTTTGCAACAATGTTGACAACTTGTTTTTTTTCACCTTACTTGAAACTTAACATTTTGTTATTATGACTCTAGTACATTCTAGCAATTTTTATGTTTAATAGTAGTAGGTACCATTTATTGAATGCTTCCTATGGACTAGGGTAATGTGCTCTCTAAAATACGGTAGTTACTAGTCACATTTAATTTTAAATAAGATTTAAAAATTCATCTCATTTGTAATAGCTACATTTTGGTTGCTCATATGGTTAGTGGCTTTCATATTGAGCAGCTCCAGATTTTGAACATTTTTATCACCTCTGAAAGTTCTTTTGCACAGTGCTATACACTTTATATATATATATTTTTTCCCCTCAGTGTTATTGAGATATAATTAACATACAGTACTGTATATGTTTATTAAAGTATATAGCATAATGATTTGACTTACGTATGTCGTGAAATGATTACCACTTAAGTTTAGTTAACATCTCTCATTTCATATAGGTACCAAAAAAAAAGAAAAAGAAAATATTTTTTTTCCTTGTGATAACTCTCAGAATCTACTCTCTTAACGATTTCAATTACATTTTGTTTCTTAATCATGATCTTCAGGGTCTCTTTTCTTGTTTTTTGTGAGACACCAGGAAACTAGTTCAAAAGATAAGTAAATTGCCCAGAGTATATCTCTAGAGGGAGAAAGGAAAATGACACAGCTCTCAACTTCAAAGGATTTACTTTTCAATGTAAACAGGAACAAGAAATGGGATATAGTGTGATAAAAACAAGACAGAAAGTTTTATGGGAGAATGTAAGAGGTGCCTAATTGGGATTTAAGTAGTCAGGGAAGGGTTTCTAGAAGATTTTCAATTTGAGCTCAGTCTTGAAAGACAGGCTATGATTATATATTAGTAAAGTTCATTATTATAAATGGAACAAGTAAAAGTGTATAGTCAGACGGAGTATTTTCCAGTGTTTGAACTGTGTCTTAAATGAGGAATAGGAGTTTTCCCTGGTCAGTAGGTTGGGTTGCACTCTAGATAGGGGGAGCAGCAGTCTGTGCGGAGGCACTTCAGGGTAAAGACAGCTCATCAGAGAATTGCAAGTACTGTGTGGTTGGGTGTGGGTATTCCCTGGGAGGAGGAAGTGCTGGGAGATGAAATTTGAAAGGTAGAGGCGGGATTCGAGGAGTTTGGGCTTTATGTTCTATATTCTACTTATTTACTCTTACTATGATTTTATAAATTTAAAAACAAATTTAGTTACAATAAAGAAATATAGTCAAGATACGAAGTTTAATGGAAAATATATCAATTTTGAGGAAAGAGTATATTTGCTACTATATTTTTAGCTGAAATGTTGTGAAGTATGTTGTTCTAGAAAAAACTCTTAAAATCCAAATTTATGTTTAAGTTGAGAATGACAAATAATATTCAAATTTCTTTTGTAACTTTTAGCAGCCTGGAAGCTTTTCTAGCTGGTCTGGTAGTTTCCTCATGGATGATAGCATGGCTAATACTCTAAATAGCCTCGAGGAACACACTAGTGAGTTTTACAGTATGGATGAAAATCAGACTATGTCCGCTCAGCAGAATTCACCCACAAAGTTCCTGGCCGTAGAGGCAAATGCTGTGCTGTCCTCTCTACAGACCATCCCGGAATTTGCAGAAACTCTAGAACTTATTGAATCTGTAAGTTTGAAATTGCGAGATTATTAAAAAGCTCAATTTTAGCAACATGGTTTCATGTTCAGAAACACAGTTTAATGGACACTGACAAGTTTTATGTTAAGCATTATAGTATACATCATGCTTAATTTTGTTCTAATAGTTGGCAGTGACTTCTGGAAAAAAGGTACATATATATCTTTCTCAAGTATGTACCTTGTACAGAATTTTTATAAATTAAAAATTTAACAATTCGTTTTTTATTATACAAGTTATACAAATATACCATAAACCCAGAGTTAATAATTTGAAGTATTTCCTTTCAGGCTGTGTTCTATGAATATAAATCAAACTTATTAATATGTTTTTAAAGTCAAATATACACGTATGTATTTTGTTGGTGGATTCCCCTCCCCTCACATTATATCGTGAGCATTTCTCTATTTTCTTAACTGTTTTTTAAACTTGAATTTTAATGGCTCCATAGTATTCTATCATATGAATGTAACAAAATTTATTTACATAATAAACTATTGGACATTTATTTAAGTGGTGTCCAGTTTTTCAGTATTACAGACTGCAGAATGTATTATGTAAAGCTTTCTGCAAAATCATGGTTATGTCCTTCAGTTACATTGAATTTCTGGATCAAAGTATATGACCATTTTGAAGATGTTTCATACACATTACTAAATGATTACATAGAATTTGATAGTATTTTTCTGATGTAAAATAGTGTGTGAAGTTTTATGATGAATTATCTTCTTTGATAATAACCTAAAATAATTTGTTCCTTTTATTTAAAATACTTTGACAATAAGCTTCAGCTACTGAATTAGAGGAAATACTATTTTGAGATGTTGCAGATTGGAGTTGTAGTAAAACCATAGTAATCTCTTCTTTTCAAATGGTCTTGATTAAAAAAAGATAAACACTATTTACATATATATGCCTTACTGTTGAATTGTACACCTGAAACTTACTGGATTTCGTTAACTAATGTTACCATAATAAAAAAATAAAAAGATGAACAAAGAAAGCCTATTTCCACTGATAAAAATGAGTAGTTAATTAACTGTGGAAATCATCCTATGTTGAAGATCAGATTTAATTAGGTTATAGCATTAACTTTAAGAATTTAATTTTTTGCAGGATCCTGTAGCATGGAGTGACGTTACCAGTTTTGATCTTTCTGATGCGGCTGCTTCTCCTGTCAAATCTACTCCAGTTAAACTAATGCGGATTCAACACAACGAAGGCGCCATGGAATGTCAATTTAACGTCAGTCTTGTACTTGAAGGGAAAAAAAATGGTTGTCATGGTGCGGACAGTGAGGCTGTTTCTTTAACATCCCCAAGTGTGGCCAAGTTTAGCACTCCACCAACCATTCTCAGAAAGAAGAGAAGAATGCGAGTGGGTCAGTCCCCAGGCAGTGAACTTAGTGATGGCACATTCAATGATGGTGGTAATACAGCACTAAAACACACACCAGTGAAAACACTACCATTTTCTCCTTCACAGGTAGTAGTGTTGTTTCTGTTTCCAAATGTTGATGAGCTAGATTAAATTACATCTTTAATATCTTTATTAGCAGTTGGTTGCTTCGATATCATATAAAAATGGATAATGTATTTAAATGTATACATGAGCATGCTAAGTCAGAAGGTATCTCACAAAGTATAGACTTGGGTTCTAGTGTCTTACAATTTTTAAGAGCTAAAAGAGATGTTTTGGACATGTAATTCCAAATCTTTAATAGGACTTATCAGGAAATAGGCCCAGAAAGGTAAAATGATTTTCCCAAAGTTATCTAATGGCAGAGGTAGACTGATATCCAGTTTTCTGCTAACTGTTCAATAGATATTAGGTATATATCCATATATGTATGCTCACTGTAAGAACTTTATGTGTCAGAAGATTTTCTAGGGATGTCAGGAATTATCTACTTTTTCCTATAGGTACATTCTGGGTAGCAGATACTTATTAGGGCAAGCTGTACCTCTTATTTTATAATGCTCTCTTAATGAACACTATATTCCAGGCTGTGCTAAAAACTTTTCTTACAGCATCTCAGTTAATCTTCTTTCAAAAAACTTAGAAAGTAGGTGGACTGAAATTCAGAAGTTAAGCAATTTGTCCAAGGTCAGTTAGTAAGAGATAGAACTAGAGATTTTTGCTGAAAGTGTCCTGACAGAGGTTATAAAGTTTTATGGGAGAAGACAGTTTAATGGTCAGATAAACTTAGAGGTTGCTGAGATATTATTGGAGGTATTTAGATGTTTGAAGATGAGGATCTGGCAGTACATAATCACTGTGTTCTCTGGGGATGCCATTACATAGACAACATGGAAATAGTGCACCCCCCACTCCCATCCCACCCGTCAGTTACAAAGCCTCCTGAGGAAGGTGAACCAGGCTTGGGCACATTAGCATGTTTCTATTTTGGAGTTTTCCAAACTAGCAATTTTTGTTGAAATGTGAATTCTAAGGTGGAAAGTGGCTGAGAAGGTGAGGCATGATTATAAAGACTTTATTTTTGATGGCAAACAGCTTGGATTTTATTCTGTGGTTTATGGGCATCACTACAGAGTTTTAAGAGGGTTTGGCTGCTAATCTTAGGGTTAAGTATATTGCAAACATTAGAAACCAAAAATGATAGAGCTAAAATTCATTTTAGTTATAAGTAGTCTTAAAGGAGTTTCCAGTTCTTTCTGCTACTGCTTCTAATCTGTTGGCTACAAAAATAAATTAGTATTTCACAACTGTATGTAAGTTAAGATCCAATGAGTAAAATGTGTCATTTGGAAAATGGACTGTGATAGCAAGTTTTGCTGCTCAGAGGTTCTGAGCTGTGTTCTGAATAAATTAATTTGCCAGACAGCTGTATTTCTTATCAGCAAAGCATTATTATATTCTTAATTCAAAGTGTTCTCCTAGAAAAGAACACTTAAAATCATTTATTAATAAACCAATAAAACTTTTTCAGTTACACTGTTGTACAAAACTTACATTTAACTCAGCAGCTATTTATGATTTCTGTAGATTCGTATTTAATAATATACTGTTTTAAAATTTTTGTGTTGTTTTGTAACTTGAATATTTGTTAAACGACTGTTTCCTGAATGCCTATTATGTGCTAAACACTGCTTTAGGAGCTGGAGAGGCAGTGATGAACAAAGCAAACGTTCCTGCCTTTATGGAGCTTAATTTTCATGGAGTGGAATGTAAAATGTAGTATTATTGGTAATCTTTTCTAAGAGAAATGGGAAAATATTTGAAAACTTTATCAGTTTAATAGCTGTGTAGGGATTTTGACATTCTAGAAATTATCTATAAACTCTTCCTTTTTTAGTTTTTCAACACATGCCCTGGAAATGAACAAATTAATATAGAAAATCCTTCATTTACATCAACCCCTATTTGTGGGCAGAAAGTTCTCATTACAACTCCTCTTCATAAGGAAACAACCCCCAAAGATCAAAAGGAGAATGTAGGGTAAGTAGGTATTAAATAATTGTATCAGACAAAAATGGGAAGCACAATTTCAAGAGTAGGTTAGCTTTCTAGTCCATAAATCATAATCCCTATCCATATGGGATTTAGAATTTTAAGAAAATCATACCCTGATGTTTAATCCCATGGAGACTGAAAATCACCTAAACTTAGTGTGAAACTTTGAACTCAAACAAAACATTTTTAATACTTTTTTCTACATTAGTTCTTTTTTGTATTTTAAGATCATAGATTGGAATAAGAGCTGGGTTAGGCAGGCATAGTTTAAAATAACCCTGGCATGTTTAAATAAAACATGTGTGTGCAAGAAAAATTTAGTGTGCGCTCTTATTGTGGTGTTACCTTCCTTAACTTGTATGAAATCAAATTTTGACTCTAACACAAATATCTAAATGATTGGATAGGTTTAGAACACCTACGATTAGAAGATCTATATTGGGTACCACACCAAGGACTCCTACTCCTTTTAAGAATGCTCTTGCTGCTCAAGAGAAAAAATATGGACCTCTTAAAATTGTGGTACGTATACTCTTTTTATTTTTAAGAATTTTCCTGAATTTAATAAAAACACAAATTTTGATTTTTATCCTTGATTTTTTTTTTAACATTTTGCAAAAGCTATTCACTGAAACTGATAAAAATTTTTATCTCTTCGTTTGTAAGTATGTGTTAATCTTTTTCCTTGAATTGTAAATAAAAATTTGCTTGGCTTGTTTTGAATTCTTTCTTTCTTTATATTATATCATCTAGAGAAAGCAAATCAAGTGTCAGCGGAACCCTTTTCCTAATACTGAAACCAACCTTTTAGTAGTTTCAGTAGCAGTTACCTTTAGTAGAATAAAATGATTTTATTATTTAGATATACATAAGCACTTTCCTAATAATATATATACATATATATGTATGTATATTTGAAATTGATCAAGATATGTCTTTAAGGCTCAGTTTCCTCCTCTTTTTCAATGGATATCATAAAATACACTGCGGATGGTTATTTGTGAAGGTAAAAGAGAGAAAAGAAAAATATGGCAGTGCGAAGTTTCAAGTAGTATGTACTTAACGTCGTTGCTGTTAAAGTAGCAATAGTAGTTAACGAATAGAGGTGGGAAGTGTTATCTGTGCTTTCACATATATATTGTCAATCTTGAAGGACCTTAGCTGAGTCATGGGCACTCTATTTCTAGTCAGATACAGATTTCTGACAAATTAAGTTCATTAGAAATAAAATATGATTTTAAAAATATTGGTCACTTCTAGGGTACTTTAGTTTTTTGGTCTTCTATTTTTAGTCATATTTGGGGTAGATTCATTAATGAATTCTAGTTTTTTGATCTAATTCATTTTCTACCAAAAGTCATGCCATACTCTGAAATCTTTTTTTCTTTTTTTTGAAATACTGTTTTAGAGGGTCAATAGTAGGACTGATCAAGTCTTTTTGTCACTTAGCTCCATATACTGCTGTAAACAATTATATTTTCTTTAGAGCTCTCTAGACTTTATGTGCATACACATAATGAAAATGAGATCATACTTTACTATTCTGTAACCTTTTTTAACTAAGTTAGTATAGCATATATTTAGCCCATAATTTTTAATGTTTGTGTAATATTCCATTGTATGGAATTACCTAATTGATTTAACCAATCTGCTTTAGTATTTTGCTGTTCATTTTTAAAATTCATCATTGAGTGCCTAATAGGTGCCAGCCACTGGATTAGGATTTGGAGATGTAATACTGAACCTGTTAGGTATGGTTTTTGCTTGCCTTCATAGGGGCGAGTAGCCTAATTGGGAGTTAGACAAACAATGATTTGAAGACATTTAAAAATTCTATAGTGCCTCAGAGTCATTTGGTCAACATATAAGCTGAATAAAAATTATCATTTCAATAATTGGGCATGAGAAATTAGGTTTTAAGTAACCTAAAGTCCTTGTCACTTTTTTTTTGTTTGGGAAGAATTTATCCATTGCCAAAATCATTTTCATCAGCAATATAAGATAAAAGGAGAAGTGATGATTTAGCAGTTGAAATTTCTAACATATCTGAAGGCTCATACATTTCTTTGCAGCAAGCTGACTTTTCACTCCTCCTGTTCCTCCTTCAATTACTTGCTGAGTACTTACCATCCCTAACCATTTAACTTTCTAGTGTATCTTACTATGAGTCAGGAGCACTGCTTAGAGATTGGCTTTGGAATTGTAATCAGGTACATCTTAAATATCTGTTGCCTTCTTAATAAGTATTGATTAATAAACATTATTACTGAAAATTACTCAAAAGAAAGTCATTTAAATATAAATTCATTAATTTTGGTAGTATCAAACCTGAGAAGTATTAAATGCAGCAATTCTTTGTCACATTAGGACAATTTAAGAGAATAATTCTGTGTAGTGAATGAATTCATTAGTATCTCAGCTGCTTCTCTAGGACATTTGTATTCTCATTGGAGACCACACATATTCCAGAATTCTTTTTAAGAACATCAAAATCTGTGTTTTTTGTGACATATCCTGAAAACAAAAGCTGTTGGAGGAATACACGGAAATACTGACGTAATTCCAGCATGTCTTAGGCTGTATTTGAGAGCACTTTTAAAATTCTGTGTTTCCATTTTTAAAGTTTTTACATACACTGTGAAATCTCATTTATATATGCATGCTGTTCTCCCTATGTTGACTGGGAACAGAAGCTGCTGGTCATTATGTGCTGCCAGTTTGTTCTTTTACTTAGTGGAGCTTTGATTACCATCCTTTTTTTTTTTTTTTTTTTTAAGCACATCTTGGTTTTGGTAGGTGTTTGATATAATAAATTTTTTTTTCTAGAAAACTAAATGAATAATATTTTGAGAATATTTCATTATTCAGCCTATATTCAAGTTTTTTTCCATACCCTCCTCCCTCACACTTCTATCCACACACAGACACACATTCCTGTATTCTAACCAGCACACACACACTTATTAAACACTGTCTCGGTGCTCAGCTTAAGGCTAGATGGAAAAGATGTATACAAAGATGAAAAAGATGCAATCTCTGCTCTTAAGTTACTCAAATATCTTGTGGTAAGAGAAATATTGGTAACTGGTGATTACACACTGTATAGTAAGTACAATAAAAGAGCAAGGAAAGCTAGTATAGTCCCGATCTGTTCTAATTTCTTTTCTATTTTTATATAAAAATACTTGGAAAATAATCCTTTCTTTTTCATTCTGAGGGTCCTGATTGAATAAGTTCCCCAAAAGGAAAATTTTTGTTTACTAGCCTAGAGTGAAGAAAGTACCACTTTTTTCTTTCTTTTTTTTTTTTTTTTTTGCAGCAAAAAGCTTTATTGTGCAGTACCACACTTCTTTCAGTGCTTGCAATGTGCAGTATGATTTTTGCCATAAATCAGTTGGCTAATTTATTTGAGTTATGTATCTATAGGGACTGGGAGAAAATTAAGCCAATAATGAAAAAATATTAAAAATGGATTTATATATGGGGAGAAAAGGAATTGTTATAAAAGGCTATTAAAAACCCTTTTACAATTTAGTCACAGCCACTTGCCTTCTTGGAAGAAGATATTCGGGAAGTTTTAAAAGAAGAAACTGGAACAGACATATTTCTCAAAGAGGAAGATGAACCTGCTTACAAAAGCTGCAAACAAGAGGTAATCTTTTAACAATATTTTTAATAAAAGCCTTATCATGTCCAAGTGACTTTGCCATAATGTTTTTATTGCAAATTATTCATTCTAGCATACTGCTTCTGTGAAGAAAGTCAGAAAATCACTAGTTTTAGATAATTGGGAAAAAGAAGAACCAAGTACTCAGCTATTGAATGAAGACATTTCAGACATGCAGGTTTGTAAAGCATTTTGTTTTCTTAAAGTCCTTGTGGTTCTCATTTCATACTTATTATATGGTTGGATCATTAGAGATTCATAGAAAGTTACTTGAGTAGTATTGTGCCTAATTCAGAGAGAAGCTATTAACTGTAGAGAATAGTTTATTTCCTTGCTTTTTATATTTGTTTTGTTTTGAAAGGAGTTGGCTCTCATGTATGATGTCAAAAAATGATAGTTCTTAAACTTTAAATTTCAATATTTATCTTTAGTTCATTTCTGCAATATTTAATTTTACTACATTACTAGAAATTTCACTGGAGCCAAAAGCTTTCTTGGAGGGAAATGAACAGGGCTTCTGCTACCACTTAGTAGTCCCTTTATTTGTCTCCATTTTTGAATTAGTTATTTTATTTTCCTCTTTCTTTTTTCTCTCTTAGTCAGAAAATGTATTTACAACATCTTTATTAATGATACCATTATTGGAAATACATGACAATAGGTGCAACTTGAGTCCTGAAAAACAAGATACAAATTCAACCAACAAAACATATACACTTAATAAAAAGAAACCAAACCCCAACACTTCCAAAGTTGTCACATTGGAAAAGAATCTTCAGGTATGAATTTATAATTTTTTTTTTAGTGATTTTTGTTATTTATTCAATTACCAGTTTGGACTTCCTGATCACAAATTATGCCTTTTCTTTTTGAATTTGACATTGACTATAATAGTAACTAAACATTCACCATAATTTTGTCACTCAGAGTAGACATGGATTTTTGAGAGACTCATTCATCAGGGCAGATGTAAACTAAACAACTGTAGTTGTAGCCAGACCCTCCTGGTGATTTTCTAAGCACTATTTCATGTTTAAACTAAAGATACTGAAATCCACTTGTGGCACCTCTTGTCATATACAAGTAAGTATAGTTCTAATTGCTATCTTGAAAGGGTAAGTGGTTGGAAGCAGTTTCGGCTCGATTTTGTTGGTATAATGATTTCCAGTAAACTTTTTGGCCTCAAAAGTTGTAAAACAATCTTTTTTTCGGGTGCTGTGCAAACATTCTATAGCTGCAAATGAAGGCTGGAATAATTTTGCTACATTATCTGAAGAATTCAACCTAGAGAATTTGGAGTTCATTGAGGAAAAAGTTCTCTTTACACTCCAATGATGGCAGGACTGGCAATCCTGACATTTAAGCCTTCCTTGAAAACATCTTCGGCAGTCAGACATGGCTGCCTCAGCTCTGTCCTGAGCCACTGCTCTTCAGAGAGCCATGTAGCACAGTCTCTTAATCTATTTTAAATGATTTGATTTCCAAGTGTTTAACACAGAACTTCGCAGGGAAATCTATTACATGGCAGGTTCATACTTATAATGTAGTAACCTACATTATAATGGCAGAAAACAAATGAGACAAATGTAAGCTTGACTTTTTGCTATGACCATATTTTCTCATTTGTAAGACAAAGCATTCTCGGCTCATTTCTTGACATTAGATCCTCTCTTTCCATCTTCTGTAAAATTTTTGAAGGAATAGAGACTGACATTTCTTTCTGTATTAAGACTGATTTGATTTGAGGGAGGAGTTGTGGAGACAAAACTTTTAAACTGCCTCCACAGGCCTGTAAACAATATAGATAGCTGAAAAATTGACCAAAAAAAAATTGATCATAGATATTTCAGTATGTATTTTTGAAACATAGCATCATTAAAAAGAATCAGTGCCATTATCAAAACATTTTTACAATAATTATGTATCAAATATCCAGTCAATTAAGATAATTGTCTTTTAAAAAGTGTAATTGTCAAGTAGTAGGGATAATTATTTTAGTAATTTTAACATTACTATTAATATTTCTTTCCTAGTCAAATTGTGAATGGGAGACAGTAGTTTATGGGAAGACGGAAGACCAACTCATCATGACTGAACAAGCAAGAAGATATCTGAGTACTTACACAGCCACCAGCAGCACTTCAAGGGCTCTCATACTGTAGTTGTTATTAAAATTGATGAAATGTCCCACTCCCGTATTATATTCTGTGCTAAATTAGGTTGCAATGAAATTTTTATCAATTAATTGTTTTTAAAGTTTTAATACAGCCCTAAAATGGTTTGCATCTCTCTTTTTTTTATAACGGGCAGGCAGAAAGCTAAGCCGCTTAAGTAAGAGGGAAACAATTACATAATTTATTTTTTACAAGAAGAGATTTTAAAAAATTGTTTTTAAAGAACAAGATGGGAAAATTGTATTAGAATGTTCATGGGTATTCTAAAAGTAATTCTCACTTATTTTCCTCAGAAGGTATATGTTGCTGCTCTTCTCAATGCTGCAGTTTTACGTCACTAGGTTTATGAGTACATGTAATTTCTGAAGTTAGTCTGTGTATGAGACGCACACATGGTTTCATGAAGTGCTTTTGCCTGTGTGCTGATTTACTTAGACTACCATTTACAAAGAAACACAAGGTAAAGGAAGTCGAAGGAAGGATAGAAAGTTGCACTACTAATCTTTGGTATTTTTTCAAAAACAATAAAATTAACTACAGTGTTAAATGTATTTATTTGAGCATAGTACTAAAAACAAAAAACATGGAAAAAGGGTTTTTTCTTATTAATAAAGAGTCAGTATTTTCATAAATCTCAGAAGAACTGAGAGTTTGTTGAATGTATTGTACAGTATGTAGGAGCAGAAAAACTGTAAATTGGAAGGAAGTCTGTTTTTATAATTTATTTTCATTTTTAAAGCTTAAATGTAGATATTTGTACCTATATAGAGTGTCTAGAAGCTAATGTTGTTTCCTGTTATTACAGCTAACATATTAAAGACCAATTTTGACTTTTAAGTAGTAAGTTATAGCTGCAAAGAATACAATAACTATACTGTATGTCACATCTACCTAAATATTGCACTATGCCCTTTAAATCATGTTGGTTATAAAGTAGTTCTAAAAATGTACTAAATAATAATTTAATATTTTCTTTTTAAATTATATGGGGAGGGGGTCATATAAATTAATCTGGTGATTTGTATATGTGTTTGAAATTTTTGCATTTTGTTTAAAAAAAATGGTACTTGGGTCCCTAAAAACAGTCTGCACTTAGAAATTTATTATATTTACTCAGTGTTTCAGAAGTAGAGAACATTATCTTTTATTTATAAAAATATTTTGTCCTTTTATAAATGTTTTGTGTTCCTCTACAGGTTACAACAGTTGCTTCAGTTGCCTGTTTTAGGTGTTTGCACTTATTTTATTTCTTCTTGAAAGAATGTATTTGCTTTTGTGTAGAGATTTTATGTAATTTTTTTGAGACATATAATGGTGTGCTGTCAACTTAAACACTGACAGGATTAAATAGAATTGTACACTGTAGTTTTAATTATTTATAACTGACACACTCTCTCCCTCTCCACCCCTGAAGTATGCTGCTATAGAAAACAGCAGAATCGGCTTGCTGCTATGAGAGAAGGAAAGAGCGACCACCGCTTGCACTGTGTGAAAAGATAAAAAGCAAATGATGGCACGTTCTCAAGTTAACTTAATGGCATCAACCATTACCAGGCAAATTCTTGCAAATACCAAAATATTTACCTTAAAAACAAAAACAGCTTAAGATTTTCTGATGTTAATAGAAATGGAGATACTAAGTATTTTAATGCCTAGCTCTTGAACAGTAGATCTAAAAGGGTTTTAAGCTATATAAATTCACTAGCTCGTTTTGCATATTATACGTAGTGAGAAGTGAAGAAAATGTGTGTTATTAAGATTATGCCTTGTTGATAACAAATAGATGAACCAATTAAATCTCCTTAGCATGTTAAGTATGTTGATTGCTTCCTAATTAGTGAACTTCTCACAGAAATTTCACTTTGTAAAGCCAATGATTGTAGTAAAATCATACTGGATCATTTAAATTTCAGTTAACTTTGAACTAATAGCACATAATGGTTCTTTTTTCTTTCTTTTCTTTTTTTTTTTTTTAATTTATATAGCCCTTAGCTGGTTTGGATGTACATAGTCTCCAATCACCAGAGTATAATACCTTGGAAGGCTATATAAAGCATAATTTTTCTTGAGCATTAAATTATCCCAAAGGTAATATATTGCAGATAAGCCTGGGATTATTGGACATAGTACATATTTGGGTCGGTATTGGTTGAATCCTTCAGTTAACTGCTTTGTTGCTTTTTGCAAGTTTTTTAATCTTAAGCATGTCAGGCATCTTAAGTCACTGTTATACTGTTGTGTTCATTTGAATTTCAGTGTGTTATAAAAATGCCAGACATATATGTAGCAGCCATACTTGCATGGAAACTGAGTACACATGTATAATACTGCATTTCGTTGTAAGGTTTTCACATTAATACAGCCATTACCCTGACTAAATTGAATTTTTTGATATATGGGAAAACTTTCCATTGTAAGAGAATCTTGCATACAATGTTGACTGTTAACATCCAAAATAAAGCATCTGTGTACAAGCTGACTTGGCATTGCTCATTTCACTTTGGCTTTGTGTTTTAAGGTATTGGTTGAACCCAACATTCTGTTCTTAGCCCTTTTTTTCTCCTTTAAGATTCCCTTCACAGGTGATTTTATCTGTTAACACAATTTAACATGTTACTGTTTACCCTTGAGCCGCATTCAGAGTCATATTTTCAACGGCCTCTAGATATTTCCGTATGACTCTTCTGTCAAGTCTTAAATGCAACATGTCCTATTTTCCCAACATGGCCTGCCCTTCATTTGTTCTTTTAGTGGTGTTGCCGTCCCTTCATCATTCACTGAAAAGTCTCCTGTCCCTCCTTCGCTCCTCACATCTGTTGTAAATTCTCGGCCTGCATAAAGCCACTGCTCTATTTCCATTCCTTTCTCTATTACTTGGATTACTGCACTAATCACTCCTATCTCCATTCTATAGAAATATTAAGAAACTTTAGTGACATCAGGGTGTCATCTGGGCAAGGCCAACTGGTCACCCAGTCAGGGTCTATGCAATATTACATTGTTTGGTGAATTCATCACCATCCAGATTTTACTTCGAGCCTTCTAGGTTCAAGGTAAAATGGATTAACCCACCAGAAATGAGCTTACTTCTCGGTAGACTGCTTCTATCAAGTGTGTGAGACTGACACATGAAACTAGAATGCCAATCTACTAAATTATAGTGTGAAATATATAACTGATGAGAGGACAAGTCATGTTCTCTCCTTATATTAAGCATAAAGAAACAAAACATCTGTCATATTTATCCTATTCAAAGACCTTCCATTGTTGCCTGTTGCCTAAATAATAATAATTCTTTACTTTCTAATCTGGACTTGGCGACTTGGATCTTCCAAGAACATACATGTGCGCACTCCCATCTCCATGTCTGTTTGCGGTGTGCTCTCTGCATGATTGCATTTCTTTGTCTCCCTAACCTGTTAAAATCTTACTCAGCCTTCAAGGCACAGGTCTGTGAATCATTTCCTGATTATCCTAGTGCTTCCAAAAACTTTCCCACTAGACTTTATGTTTTGCAGAATAGGGATTGTTATTTATAGCTCCTGTGTCTAGCATGGTGTTTAGAAAATCTCAGTAAGTGTTAAATTCAAAATTTGTTTTTAATTAGTCATGACTTAAGGACTATTACCCATACTTATTTTATGTAATGGATTATAAATAGCTTTGGTTTATTATCTTCATGAAACCAGTTTTGCTTTATAGTCAGCAAACTATTTTGTTAAAATCTTTTAGCTCATTTTATAACCATACAATTTTCTGCTTGATTTATCCAGTTATAAAGTGATAGGCTTGCCAGCCAATCAGAACTTTAATTGTAATGTAAAACAAATGGTAGTTTTTGAAGAGGTATTTCACTTGGCGAGAAGTGAAAATTTATTTTTAAGTAGTAGAGGGTAAAATGAGCCAAGTGAAATTCCATTGGGATATTACACTTTCTCATTTCCTGCTTAAAAAAAAAAAAAGATATGGTCAAGAATATGTGAAATATATTGGTAGAAAACCAAGATATAATGCCCTAGGAAAAAAATACTCATGGCTGACGTCTTGGGAAGAGTGTTTTTGAAAACTTGTTAGTATCTTAGCACGAGTACATTAAAAGCTGTTGAGTTTGAGCAAAATCAGTATTAAAAGCAGCGTAGTATACTGTCCTTATTTCTGAAGGTCTCAGACTCGCTGTGCTTATTTAAGTTCCAAATACAGAATGTGCTAGGTTTGAGTGAGTTTTCCTGGCCAGCACAGGAAAAGAGGAAGGGAGATCGACTTTACTCTGGTTTTCACTACTGTAATTTTGCCAACCATAGCTCAAAAGATTGGACCAGATTCTGACATAATTTCCCAAGCCCCAATACAGTTAGTATTTATTTGTTCAACTAGCAGCCAATACTTAACTGAGTATACAGCACCTGGTGCTAGGTCTTGGGGATACTATGGTAAACAGGACATGACCTTTCCCCTAAAGAGAGATGAGTAAGTATGGAACAGAAATGGCACCTCTTCTCCTTTGGCCACCAGTGAGGTGGATCAAGTAGCCGAGTTTTCTACTTTATTTGTAGGTGCTCTTTGAGAATAAGGGAATGGTTGGTCACTGCCCAGGTAGTGTGGATTTTCTCCCGTATACTACAGAGAATTGGTTGGGCTAGCACCACCCATGGGTCTTGCACCACCCAGGAGGAAGTTCCCAGACTAAAAGTCTGAGAACAGTGTAGCAGCTGCAGCCACGTACCAGTCACATACATTATCTCATTTAATCCTTCCAACAACTCTTTTAGCCAAACTGTTATAATCCAGTTCCATGAATGGAAACTGGCTTAGGTTAAGAAGCTTGTCTAAATTGAGCTGGGATTCATTTAGTCATCTGAGACGGGTTGAGTCTTTAAAATTAAGCGTAGGGCACAAAAGAACACATAGTATTCGCTTCCACTTCTATTAAAATACAAAAACAGGCAAAACTAATGTCCACTGTTAGAAGTCAGGATAATGGTTACCCTAGTGAGAGCGTTGCTGAATGGAGCCTTGAGGGGGGCTTCTGGGGTGCTACAATGCTCCATTCCTTGCTAGGTGCTGATTTTATGGATGTGTTTAAGTTTACAAATTCAAGCTCTACTCTCACGTGCACTTTGCTGTGTGTATGTATATTATGCTTCAATACTAAGTTTTTTAAAATTAAGCCTAGGTTGCATAGAAGAGGAATATAAAATTGCTCTGCCAGAGCAAAAGATAACAAATTATTCCTTGAACTATTGCATTCATATGCTTACTTCTCACCATTATTCTCTAGCATATGTTGAACCCATTTCTTCCGGTAAAGTAAATTTATGCTAAATTCCTACATGAAATAAGTGAATAGTCTGTGGGCTGCATATACTTAATTTATCAAATTTTATGTGTGAGCTTATTCTACTCCACTGTATGAAATCTTTAGCCAGATAGTTTCCCATAAATACTTCACAATTACATTTCTGAACCTTTGCTCAGCCTCTTGCCTTCACCCCAAAGTTCATGCTTTCGCTCCCACTCCACTGAAATCTCCATATTCACCCAATTTCCTGTTGCCAAATATTCATCTATCTAATGTGGTCTACTGGTTACTGAGCACCTCAAAAACTGCATATCACAATATGTTAATCTTGTTCGTTTAGTGTTGATATTCTCTTAATCAACATTCGCTTAATTCACTCTTCTAATTGACCCACATTCTTTCTTTCCAAGTTCCCCGTTCACCCAGAGCTCGTAGGCTAGTAGAACTTCTCCAGTTTATTGACCGTTTTTGCTCAATTAATAATGAGTGCAAATAATGTCAGGTAAGAGGGCTTCTACTACATTTTTTAAAAGTTTAATAGTACATTTTATTTAACCCAATATATCTAAAATATTAGCATTTTAACATGTGATTAGTTTACATTATTAATGAGGGATTTCACATTTTTGTCCCCATTCTAAGTCTTTGAAATCCGATGTACATTTTACACTTACAGCACATTTCACTTCAGACCAGCCACATTTCAGGGGCTCAGTAGCCACATGTGGCAAGTGACTACTGCACAGGGCAGTGCAGTTCTATCTCACTAGGAATTCACAGAGAAAATGTTCTGTAATTCAAAAGAAACGCTCTCTTTCAGGCCACACCAAAACAACTTAGTAAGTTAACGGTGGTAGTAATTCCCCCTTCTTCCCTCCTTCCCCCCCATCTCCCTCGCTTCTCCCTGAGTCTTCTGGAGTTCATTAATTTGATGCCAATTCTCCTTACTGACTGGGGAACCTCGCCTGTCACAGGCTTCAGAGTCTCCATTAGTAAAACGGAGGTCTATTACATTCTTTAACTGTCATATTACTGTCTCTCTCAGGGGATTGTAAGCTCCTCTAGGGAATGTGCCCAGCTTTTTTGCACACCAACTGGAACTGTGCAAAACACAAAAGATGAGGTAGTGAGCAAAAACACTCAGCCCTGCCAGCGAGCTTGAATTCTGGGAGAAGATATTCACAGAGCTTTAAGTGCTATCAAGGTAAGAAATAGGGTCCCATGAGAGGTTGTGAAAAAGGAAACCGATCTGTTTTCCTCAAGAGAAAGTTAGGTTTGCGGGAACTAGGTGAAGAGGGTCGGAGAACAGCAGGCAAAGGCCGCGTGGAGGGAGCGAGCAGTCCATATTCAAAGACACAAAGGCCAGAGTGACTGAGTGGTGAGGCCGGTGGAGAAGGAGGATGGTGCAGAGAAGGCTCCTGAGGGAGAGGGCCTGACCTGGTAGGCCATGAATGCTCTGGGAAGCAGTCTCAGCCGTGGAGACCAGCACGCGGGACATGTATGAGGGAGTGCTCTTGTGACAGGAAGCGGCACTTGGCAGCAGGGTGGGCTCAGTGAGGACCTTGGCCAGCTCCGTGGGGAGCTCTGAGGCTCGTTCAGTTTGTTCCTAGCTGGGTGAGGAGACAGGTCTTTACAGCCCTGGGTCTGCCTTGGAAGTGGGCTGCCCAGGAGGGGGCCCTGCCCTGAGTGAGGACTCTCTCAGCAGAGGCAATTCTTTGACTTCAGCTTCTTTGTGGAGTCAGAGGCAGAAGCATCTGCTGAGAGAGGAAAGAAGGAAATGTTGGTGCAGGAGGTACTATCAGAGACCTGAGGAGAATAAAGAATTTCTGAAATAATCCATGAGAAGACTGGGGAAAGGATTCAATCCAGGAAAACAGTAGAAATACCAAGTGGCACTGGGGCCTGGCTTTAGGGCGGCAAGCTGGACTTCAGGACTTTTGCTAGGTCCATAATGACGTTTTTGTTTTAATTTAGCCCCACTCGTTTCCTCAGCTGGGTGCATGACCTATACACAGTGACACATGTCTGCCCTCCCCTTGGCATCTGCCACCAGGGCCCACTGACCCAGTGCAGCCGCAGAAGCAGCAGACAGCACATCCATCTAACAGATGGATGCACCAAAGGGACTGAGGGGTGAGGGAACGAGGAATGTTACAAACAAAGGTGGTTCACGAAATAAGGCAGGATAACCTCCACAGGAAGTCACTTTGCCTCTTCTAAATTCCCATTGCACATGATCTGTTTCTCACTTGTAGTTGTCATTACTTCCGTTTTTTGTTGTAGCTTTTTTTTGCATGCCTTAGTGCCTCTTCTAGATTTGCAGCTCTCTCGAAGAGTCCCAGCTCCCATTGGGACCTCAATAAATATTTTCTAACTGTTCTAGAATGTTGTCTTCTGGTTTCTGACTCACCTACATTGACTCATCTGCAAAGAATCTATTTATAGCTCATCCAAGTATTTGTTAGGGGAGGAAGAAGGGAGCCTGGATCTACTTTCTGGATTCCTTATTCATTCATTCACTCAGTGATATTGATCATATCCTATCGTAGGGATAGATCAGACCTGCTTCCAATCCTATGGGATTTAATGTTTGGTGGAGAGAGACACACGCTAAACAAATAACCACCCTAGTAAATATATAACTACAAACCATTATAAGCATTCTGAAGAAACGGAATACAGTGCTTTACAAAGTCTGTACTGACGGGTCCAACTAAATAGGTGATCGAGAGGGAAGGTGTCTGTAGGAAAATTATGCTTGAGCAGACCCCCTGCAGAAGAAGTCAAGAGGCAGGGAGATAAAATGTGAGAATATGAACAAAATGAAGCTAAGATTATTTATTGCCTGGCATTTGTTGCCCAGGCTCTATATTGAACACACCTCTAATCTGTGCAACCTCTCGACAAAGCAAGTTTTCTAAGCTTACTGTGACCACTGAAAAAACACATTCTAAGATCCCGGGCCACATCCTCAAGAGGTGTAAGATGCGTGCCTGCACACGGCCTCTGCGTCTTTCAAAGTTTCAGGAAGGCACAAGAACTGGATGGGGCATGTTGCAAGAAGGAACGCCAGCTCTTAACACAAATCCTTTGACCTCCTGGTTCTCAATGAGCAACTGTAGCTACTTCTGGCAGAACCTTCCTCTACAAACATTTATAATCTGTTACTATAACTACATTGAATCTAAAAAAATCAAACCCAACATACACTATTATTAGAGCCTTCTCAGTTACTGTAATTATCAACATATTGTGTTGTCTATTTATCAAGTCCTACAGGACTCTTCATTGAATTAGTGTTTTTTAAAAACCTTAAAATGATTGAAAGGCATATAAAGGCAGTTATTAGGTAAATTCTTTCTTAAAAAACAATGTCATAATAAACAGTCTACACTGGTTTATGTTCATGAATTTTTCTTAGGCACTTTTAACCTCTAGGTTGGTTGGTTTCTTCTTGTCATTCCCGCTCGAGGAGTATCAACTCATCTTGTTCCAGTCATTGTGCTCATTTGTTTTGTATCATAGAAGTTCGAAATAGAAAGATCTTAGCTGTCCCTCTGTAAAATGAGAATTATTAGATTATACTCTGCTGTATTAGTTTTCTATTGCTGCTATAACAAATTACTCCACATTTAGTGGCTTAAAACAACACGAATATATTATCTTACAGTCTGGAGTTTAGAAATTTGAAGTCAGTTTCAATGAGCTAAAATTAAGGAGTCAGAAGGCTGGTATTCCCTCTGGAGGCTCTAGGAGAGAATCCATCCTGGCTTTTCTAGTTCCTAGAGGCTGCCTGCGTCCTTGGCACATGGCCCCTTCTTCCATCTTCAAAGCCAGGAATGGTTGGTGGAGTCTTCCTCATGCCACATCCCTCCGCCATTTCTCTTTCTAGTCAAATCTCTCTCTGTCACCTTTGTGATTACATTGGGCCCACCCAGATAATCCAGACTAATCTCCCCATGCCAAGATCCTTAACTTGATCACATCTGCCAAGTCCTTTTTACCATGTAAGGTAATGTTTATAGGTTCTGGAGATTCACATGTCAACATCTTTGTGGGTCCATTTTCGGCCTCCCACATTAGGCTATTATAATAGTGTGAATTATTGCATTTGTGGCAGATATTTAATCCATGGACCAATTTTGAATAATAGAGTATATATATTAATTTTATAATGCTTCAAAATTGTAGTCAATGAAAAGAAGCTATCCAGATAGCCCCTTATAAGATGGACTTTATCTTAAATGCTCTTTT
>NW_006443225.1:10487699-10515649 GCF_000325575.1 Pteropus alecto | reverse complement strand
GGAAGGAAGGAAGGAAGGAAGGAAGGAAGGAAGGAAGGAAGGGAAGGAAGAAATCAGTTTAGTTTAATATTTGAAGACTATGGAAGCCGAAATTTAAGATGTGGAGGAGAGACCTGGGTTGAAACTTTGGGATGAGCAATAATAGGGATCAGTACAAATTTCTCATGCTTTTGGAGTAGGTTTTAAATAGGAGGACCAAATACCTTAAGAGAGGTGAAATCATGAAATTTACCATAGAATCAAAAATTGGTAAGTCAAAGCAGATATTTTTTTCCACTTTTATAAATTTAATTTAATATTTAAGGTCAATTCTCTCTCTTACAAAATGCACCATTACTAGACACTTACTTTTGGTGCTTAAGAAAAATTTGTTCACAAGTATTCAATTATCTCCAAGTATATTAAACATACATATTTTTTAAATATGAAAGAGAAAACTATAGATTTAATGAGAGATCTCTTGGGAAGTCATACCTGTGCCTCACCACCCACTCTTCAAATTTAATTGGAGTCTTGTTTCCTCTCTGGCACTCGGAGGTTGTAGATGGCCCATTTTCTTGACCCTTAGCCCCGGATCCGCTTGGGAGATGGTGCCAAGCCTCACTTTTCGGGTTCGTCTCTCCCACCCACCTGGCAGTTCTCTCTCTCCATTCCTTCTTCCATTATTGCACAAGATAAGGTAACTGAGCTGAGGCTAGCGTAGTCGTAACTGCTGAAGCATTTCTTTCACAAAAGCAGGACTAAAACAGAAGTTAATTGTTTAAAATGGAATGAGACACTTGACATCTCTTGCCTGTTATGGTATAAGTGCCTTTCCTGAGATCATGTGTTATTTTACAGGCACCTAATTAGTCTCTGTTTGTCAGAACCAGTAGTTTATCGAGTAAAATGTAGCCACATAAAAATGGTCCTTCGAGGAGGGGTCTGTGTTGTAAACTGTAGAATAAATGACTTTGGGACAACTTTAAGGGGTTTCCTTCAAACTTCTCATAACTGTAGAAAAAAGTACCTTTCTTGGTGAGCAAGCAGAGACAGGAAATAGTTAATTGAAACGTTTGTAGGTTACTTACAAGTTACAAAGGACTGTGTTGGAGTCCCAGTGGAAAGAAGAAAAGTGTTTATGTGTTGCCTAAACTGGATTTCCCTGTAGTAATTGGTAAAGGCCAAATTACTGAGGGCGGTGAGTCCCTCTGATGAATATAGGCCACCAGAGAGGCCAGCCCTGAGCAGTGTGCACCTCCAACGGGGCGTGAAACAGACACATCTCCAGGCTTTTGTCCCACAAGCAGACCAGCTTGGGCAGGAAATTCATCTGAGTCTGCTCTGAATTAGATACTACAAAGTTATGAATGGCCCGTCTGCTCACAGGCCAGAGCCGTTGAATCTCTGGAGTCCTCTAACCTTTTCTAATTGCTTCAGTGCATTAAAAAAAAAATTTTTTTTTATTATGCATTGTTTCAGAAAAAATAATTCCAGGAAAGACCCAATAAATTGTTGCTTTACGTAATTCCTCTTTTAGCTATACATTACTAGAGAATGTTTTGTAAAAACTAAGAAAATCTACTAGTCTAAAAATCTATTAAAAGTGACGTAAGAAGAGAAGGCACAGATTGTTGAACAATGACAATCTAATTGGAAGGGAACTGGTTTCTGCAAGGAGTCAGAGAAGCGCGGGGTGTTCTAGGTGTAGCCTCTACCCCCCTTCCCCCATCATTAGTGTTAGGGAATAATAACCAGCCTGTGTGGTGCTCAATGGGTTTCAACACTGGCTTCTGCATTATTTCATTTGGTTCTCGCGGTAACCTCCTGTGGTAGCCATTAAGATTCTATTTTATAGATGAGCAAACTGAGGCATTATGGGACCTGCCCAAGATCATATTGGCAGAGATATATTTATAATAAAGCAAATGAAGCTTAAACTTCAGGGCCCCTGTGACTGTGAGAGCCACCTGGTGTGGTGGGGTGGGGAAACCAGATTGCAATCAGAGCATTTCTGTACAAGCATTTCTGGTAAATTGCCTAAAGACATCTCAGAAGAAAAGATAGAAATCTCCAAATCTCCACAAATGTGTTCTGATTTTCTTTTTCATTCCAAGGAAATATTCAATTCTGTTTTCAATTTTGTATTCTTAAAGAGGGGCCCCCCAAATTGTAAAAGCTTAGGGCCCCGTAAGACGTACATTTGCCTTTACAGACAGGTGGTAAGTGGTAGAGCTGCATTTTGAACTTGGGTCTTCTGATTCTAAAATTCTATGTTCAGACTATGTAGAAACACAGAAAAGTATAACTAGAACATCAGGTGAATAGAAACGCTGGGTAAGAGAACTATAATTGTAAAACTTTTGCAACTGATAAAAGACTGAAAGGAAACACTTTCAAGCTAGCAGTGGTTATAATAGAATTTGTGGATTATGCGAGATTTTTTTTTCCTATTTTTTCTGAAATGTTAGGTTAGCATAATAGTATAAAACAAAACTGGAAATACAGATGAATTACTTGCATTTGAATTTTTTGCTGGTTTCACAAATTACATTTGTTGTTCAAGTCTTAGGTGTTTTTAAAACAAGGCTAAATTACTAACAATTGAACTTATGAATTCAAATAAATTCCAGCAAATAGTTAATTTTTTTCTAAAAGAATTAGTGTCTGATTTATGTTATCTTGGTGGAAGAAGTAACATTGAATTTTATTTCTAAATACCACTAGGTTGGATTTGCTTTGCAGCATATCCTGATTTCTGCTGTGCTCACGTGAGTTTTCTCATTGATAAAGTGGGAGTGATATTGCTTATTCCCCTTCATACATGGTTTCTGGAGGTGGTGAAATTGGATAAGGGGTCAGAAAGCCAGGATCCTCATCCTAGATCTGACTCCAGTCTAGGTCGGTCCTCCTAACTTCAGTCTCCTCTTTCATTAGATGGGAACAGGCTTATCTTTGTTACTAATTTCTGCATCACAATAAAATGAGATAATGAATGCTATGTATCTATCAATTTTGGAGTTATCTACAAAGACGAGTCATTCTTGTTGACCAAATGACCGATTACTGTATTACTACATCAGGAAAACAAGTTATTCTAAATAAAGACCCTGCTCAAATTCTCAGAATAGACTACCCAGCTAGCAAAGGCAAAGATGATGATGATGAGGGCAGGAAACTATATCTGTCTCATCCACTGGTATAGTTTAGTCATGTAGTACAGTGTTTGCAATATAGCAGGTGCTCAATAAATATTCGTGGAATAAATTTATACATGCATATGTGGAAAGACAATTGAATTTTGCTCTATATCATGTTGAGCTCCAATGCTAGAGGGTAATTTTGATCAATGATGATGAAAGAATTGTATTTTAGGCAGAAAGGGCAAGAATGGTAAATGCTGGAGAATGGAAAATTGAGGACATTCATGGGAAATGACAAGTGGCCTACTTTGGTTCAAGTGTGGAATGAATAGTAAGAAATAATAATATAGTGAAAATGCACATTAGGGTCAGATTCTGAATAGTCTTTAAAATCCTGGTAAGAGGTTGAAGCTTATCCTGAAGGAACCTGGGAGTTTATGTCTCTGAGCATGATCAAAGAATTATTTTTTAAAAATAGAGCATGAGTATGTATTATTCCCAATGAACAATAGGAAAATTTTTTTCAGGCAACAAGATGAGACAGGCTACTGATATGGTTGACTTAGTGACTGCTGACCTCAAGCCATAATGCAGTTAGTAATTAAAACTTATTCCTGTCCAATCAATCAACAAATATTTATCAGTACCTTCTGTGTGCAAGACCCTGCATGGACCATGTGCAACAATCACGGATATATAGGGCAAAAGTGAAGATTCATTTTGCTTTAAGCTTTCCTAGAGAGATGGACATATACATGCCAAAAGTTTACCAAAAATACTTGGCAGTCCCTCTTGTGTACCAAAGGAAGGGGGAAAGACAAAGTCCTTTAGGAGTTCTGAGAGGATTGGATGCTAGGCCAGAACAAAGTTGCTATAAAGGACATTATTGGGACCATTAGTGTATTAGTTGGCTTGAGTTGCTATAACAAAATAGTATAAAGAGGTGCCTACAAATTCAGTTTCTGGTGAGGGCCCTCTTCTTGGTTTCTAGAAGGCGAAGACTGCCTTCTGGCTGCATCCTCACATGGAGAGAGAGAGAGACAGACAGAGAGGGAAGGAAGGAGAGAGAGAGAGAGAGAGAGAGAGAGAGAGAGCAGGAAGGAAGGGAGACAAGCAGAAAATAACAAGTGTTGGTGAGGATGTGGAGAAATTGAGAGAGAGAGAGAGAGAGAGGGAGAGAGAGAGAGAGAGAGAGAGAACATGAGAGCAAGCACTCTGGTGTTTCTTCTTATGAGGACTCCACTCTTATTGAATTAGGGCTCCACCTTTATGAACTCATTTAACCTTAATTACTTTCTTGGAGGTCCCATCTCCAGATACAGTCACAATGGGGCTTAGGGCTTTAACATTTGAATTTGGGGGAGACATATTCAGTCCATAGTAGTTAGTAACACTTGAATAAAATTCATAGTTTTGTATCGGTATTAAATTTCATGATTTTGATTATTGTGCTATGGTTGTATAAGTGAATATCTTTGTTCTAGCAAACAGTCACTGAAGTATTTAAGGATAAAGGAGCATGATGTCTGCAACTCTCTTAGTGCAAAGAAAATTGCGTGCATGTGCGTGTGTGTACATGTGTGTGTGTACATACACATAGAGGGAAACAGAATAATTAAACATATGAGGCTAAAATGTCAGCAAAGGGTGAACTCGGTTCAAAAGGCTGTGTGAAAATTCCTTGTGCTCTACTTGCTACTTTTCTTTAATTGTGACATCATTTCAAAATGAAAAGTTAAAGGAAAAAAACATTTCAGGAACCAAAAGAAGGCTGAGATTGTGGAAGAGATAGGAACAAATACTTTCTTCTTTGTTGTCCCCAAACACTGCACCTCTAGCCTAGGCCCATACCCTTTCGCTTTGAGGCCTGTGCTTTGTGTCCATGCCTTATCTCCCTCTTGGGGACAGCAGTGGATTTGTCTCTGTCCTCTCCCAGGACCTAAGGACCAAGGGAGGGCCGAGCACTAGTAGGCGGTTGATAAACCTCATTTAACTGACTTAAAGTGGTAAATGTAATTTATACTTTTATATTTGATTTCCTGTTCATTTTCCAAAGAAGAATGTATATGATGTCACCAGGGAGTCATAAATGAATTTGGGGAATAGGTGTGATAACATCTAAACTTACTGCCATTGCTGAGCACTTTAGATTTAGTGATCGGTATGGTTTTGAGTCCTTCATTCGGTTTCTCTCGCTATAACTTTTTATGATGTGGTTATAAAGATGAATGTTTTCTCAGGCTTGCTGATGGAGAAAAAATGGCATAGGAAATGATTTCCTTAGGCCATAAAACAAATAAGGGGTGAGGGGACAGGATAGGGACAAAGAATCTCTGGACTCTGTGAGACCATTGCAGATTTTATTGCATTCAGCCTGGGATTGTTTTTATCAATCTTTTGATCTGGATAAAGAAGTAGAAACAATTTTTTTCCCCTAATTCTATTGTCTCCATGAAAGACAATTCTATTTTGGGTGAGGATATTCCTTATTCAAGAAAAGCAAATGGGCATAATAAGTTTTCAAGTACAAGAAAATTTAATTAGCTTATGGAATAGTAATTTATTCTGAGAACATGTTCTTCCTATTTGGGGAGAGGGATGTTTAAATAATAATCTCTTTTTAAACAAGGAGGATATCTTTATTTGACAAAATATGCCAGACTCCAAACTTATCACTTCTCCAAATCCCCAACATTTTTGAGGTCGTAGAGGTCCATGAAATCTAAAAGTTTGGGAACCACTCCTGAAGTTCTTGGATAAGAAATTCCATCTCGATGGCTTTTTGCTAGAAGGTTCTAGAAATATTTTTACTCTTTTCCAAGCACTTTGTATGGTCAATTTTTTTTTTTTTTTTTTTAGCTTAAAACAACAAATATTTATTTAGGTCACGATGCTGTGGGTTGTCAGTTTTGGGATGGACTTAGCTGGACGATTCTTCTGCTCTGTGCTTGTGTATCAGTTTTCTGAGTCTGCTGTAACACATAACAAACTTGATGTCTTAAAAACAATAAAAATGTATTTTCTCACAGTTCTGTAGGACAGAATTCCAAAATCAGGTGTAAACAGGTCTGGTTCCCTCTAGAGGCTCTGAGGGAGAATCTATTCCATGCTTCTCTCCCAGCTTTTGGTAGCTTCTGGCAAAACTTGGTGTTCCTTGGTTTGTAGATTCATCGTTCTTATCCCCACCTGCCTCTGCCTTTTAAAATATTTTATATTTTTATTTTTTTCAGTTATAGTTTGCCTACAATATTATATTAGTTTCAGGTGTATAACACAGTGATTAGACATTTATATAACTTACAAAATGATCAGCCTGATAAATCCAGTACCTATCTGACACTGTACATAGTTATTATAATACTAATTATATACTAATTATATTCCCCATGCTATACTCTATAGCCCCATGACTATTCTGTAACTACCAATTTGTACCTCTTAATCCCCTCCCCCTTCATCCATTCCTCTATATGTCCCCCCAATCTGACAACCGACAAAATGCTCTCTGTATCTATGAGCTTGTTTCTGTTGTTTATTTGTTTATCCTGTTCTCTAGATTCCACATATGACATTTATCTTTCTCTGTCTCACTTACTCCACTCAGCACAATACTCTCTAGGTCCATCTGTATTGTTGCAGATGGCAAGGTTTCATTGTTGTTGTTGTTTTTTTAATGTCATTGTATATATATAACACCACCTCTTCTTTATCCATTCATCCATTGATGGTCACCCAGAATACCTTCACATCTTGGTTACTGTAAATAGTGCTCAGTGAACATATGGATTCACATGTCCTTTCCAAGTAATATTTTGTATTTCTTCAGATAAATGCCCAGAAATGGGATGACTGGGTCCTTCTTTGTCTTCTGTTATAGCCTTTGTTTTAAAGTCTATTTTGTGTAGTACAAGTATTGCTACCCTAGCTTATCGTTTTTCTGTTGTTTCCATTTTAATGAAACATCTTGTTCCATCCCTTTACTTTCAGTCTGTGTGTGTCTTTCAGTCTGAAGTGAGTCATATGGGCAGCATATGTAAAGGTCTTGTTTCCTTATCCATTAAGGAATATCTTTTGAATATCCATTTACATTTAAAGTAATTGTTTCTAGATACATAGTTATTGCCATTTTATTATTTATATTTTTTAATTTTTTCTTTCTTCTTCTTCTTCCCCTTCTTCCCCTTCTTCCCTTTCTCCTCCTCCTTCTTGTCCCTCTAGCATTTCCTGTATTACCGGCTTGGTAATGATGAACACCTTTAGCTTTTTCTTGTCTGGGAAGCTCTTTACCTTCAATTCTAAATAATAGCTTTTTCGGGTAGAGTAATCTTTGTTGTAGTTCCTTGCTTTTCATCACTTTGAATATTTTCTGCCAATCCCTTCTTGGCTGCAATGTTTCTGTTGAGAAATCAGCTGACTCTTATGGGAGCTCTCTTGTAGGTAACTAACTGCTTTTCTCTCGCTGTTTTTAAGATTTTCCCTTTGTCTTTAATCTTTGGCATTTTAATTATGACGAGTCTTGGCGTGGGCCTCTTTGAGTTCATTTTGTTTGGGACTCTCTGTAGTTTCTGGGGTTATATGTCTATTTCCTTCACTAGGATTAGGGAAGTTTTCAGTCGTTATTTTTTGAAATAGGTTTTCAATTCCTTGCTCTCTCTCATCTCCTGGTACCCCTATGATGCAAATGTTGATATGCTTAATGTTGTCCCAGAAGCCCCTAACTATTTTCATTTTTTAGGGATTTTTTTTTCTTGTTGCTGTTCTGATTGGATGTTTTCTGTGACCTTTTTGTCTAAATAACTGATTTAATCCTCTGCTTCATCTAATCTACTGTTAATTTCTCTTAAAGTATTCTTTATTTCAATTATTTTATTCTTCATTTCTGACTGGTTCTTTTATATTTTCTATCTCCATTTTTATGTTTTCTCTCTCTTTGTTAAAGTTCCCATTGATTTCATCTACTCTTCCCTTAAGTTCATTGAGCATCGTTATAACAAGTGTTTTGAACTCTGTATCTGGTAGATTGCTTATCTCCATTTTGTTTAGTTCTTTTTCTGGAGCTTTGTTCTAGTCTTTCATTCGGGGCATGTTTCTTTGTCTTCCCATTTTGGCTGCCTACTTGTGTTTGTTTCTATGTATTAGGTAGGGCTGCTATGTCTCCAGGTCTTAGTAGAGTGGCCTTATACAGTAGGTGTGCTGTGGGTCCCAGTGGCACAGTCTTCCCTGGTCACCTGAGCTGGGTGCTCCAGATATGTCTCTTATGTGGGTTGTGTGTACCCTCCTGTTGTAGTTGAACCTTGATTGCTATTTGCTCTTCAATGGGAGGGATTGACCCTTGGGCTGATTGGCTGTGATGACTGGCCATGACTAGTGGAGGAGCTGTTGTGTAGGGATGACCCTACAGAGCAGGATTCACTTTAGCAGGGTTCTGGTGCCTGCTCTGTCTACTCTTTGGTGTGTTGTCCTCAGATGCGACCTCAGGTGGTGCTTTGGCTCAGACAGAAGCCCAGCCCCTGGGCATGTGGGCTGAGGCCACCTGGGAGGGGCCCTGCTGCAGGCCAAGTTCAGCTGTAGCCTGTGCCCTGCCCGGGGCCACCTGGCATAAGCTGCCAAGCAATCAGCAGAGGGCTGCAACACACGCTGGGCTTGGAGTGCTTTGAGAGGCCAAGCTGCAAACTGAGGCTGGCCGCTGCTAGCACGGGGCTTGGAGCTGCTCAGCAAGAGGTATGGGACATGCCAAGGCTGCTTGTTTAGGTTTTGTGAACTTTGAGAGATTTTAGGAAAGTCTGCAGTGTGAGCCAAGATAGGCCGTTTGTACGGAAAAGTCACTGGACACCACCTGGGTGGGCCTGCACATTGGGAGGGGCAGGGCCTCAGGGAAGCACCTGGGTGGAGTGACCTGTGTTAGCTAAATTATTAGAGACTCAGATATGGCGGCTGCCTAGGTCTGCACGCCAGGCCGGGTAGGACTCAACAAAGAGAAAATGCCCTCTCGCAGCACTTCTGTCTGGGAGGAAGCTGCACTTCCAGCCCTCACCCTGAAGCCAGACAACTCAATTCCTCCCTATATGTCCCTGGCACTTTATGAGCAGCCGCCCCAGCGCTGGAGTTCAGCGAGTGAGCCCGTCAGCGGTAAGTCTGTGTGCCAGCCCCTTAAGAGGAACGTCTGTGACTCCCACAGCCCCCCATCTCACTCAGCCACAATCTCCACTGGTTTTCAGTCAGAAGTTGTGGGGACCTCTCTTCCCAGAGTTGGAACCCCAGGCTGGGAGCCCAGTGTGGGACTAGGACCCCTCGCTCCTCCAGAGGAACCTCCACAGCTGAGATGTTTCTCCCAGTTCTCAACTACCGCACGCAAGTGTGGGACCACCCCATTTTCCATCTCCACCCTTCCTACCAGTCTCGAGGTGGCCTCTTCTTTGTGTCCTTAGTTGTAGGACTTCTGTTTAGATAGACTTCAGGTGACTCCCAACGATGATTGTTCTGTAGTTTAGTTGTAATTTTGATGAGGTCGTGAGAGGAAGCAGGCACAGTGTTTACCTACTCCGCCATCTTGACCGGAAGCTTCTCTATTGTCGATGTTCTTGAACGTGTTCTGTGGCCAGTGAACAAGGACACCAACCTTAATGAGAAGTTAGGATTTAGCCTTTGTTGCTGTTTTCTTGGCACATTGATATCAGAAACTCCACTCATATTCGTTGGCAGAGAAGTTAACTTTATAATATTAAATGTGTAAGAACATAGAAGTGGTAAATTTCAGTATAGCCACAATGCTGTCTTTTTAGGTTCTGTGATAAAAGAGAAGTTGATCAGCACTTTTCAACCTGGAATTCTCATATACACTGTTGATCTGTCATAAAGAACAAAGGGCCCCACAGGGAAACAAAGCCCAATGCATTCCAAGCAGCTGCATGGATTTTCTTTTATAATCTAGAGAAAATGGCTTTAAATGACAAAGCAGGACATCTACTTAATAATAACCACAAAGCACGAGTAGCTGGCTGAGGAGGTGTGGTGCTTGGGTGAATGGTGAGAGCATCCCTGGAGGCAGAACCTCTCTGGGCTATGTAATCAAACCATCAAATGTCAGCTATCCTGTCTCTATTAGGAGAGAGCTACCTTATTTATGATTTTATTTTCTTATTTATGATTATATTTTCCCCCTTTTCATGAAAATATTAGATGGAGTGTGTCCTGGAAAAAATACTAAAGTACTATCATGCTTGGGAATGTGATCATTATTTTATAATTCCAATTTATTGTCCTAAGAGTTGAGATGAAGTCATTTCCTGAGACAGATATAAATTATTACAGAAAAAATTAGGAGAGAGAGTTAGAGAGTGTATGTTTGGGGATGGAGTTGTGTGCATTAAATAATTCATGTTAATAGAAAGCTCAAGATATGCATGATTTTTCATTATATAAATAAAATCAATCCAATTTTTGTTGTAGTGATTGCACAATTTGGTGGATTTACTAAAAATTTGGATTGAGTTGAACACTTAAAATGAGTCCACTTTACGGCATGTAAATTATACTTCAAAAAAGCTGTTAACAATTTGTTTTTGTTTGGTATGTATAACCAATAAAATAGTGACAAAACAAGAAAATAGGAGCAAATATTTTTAAAAGATACAGCTCAGCTCACACTATGAGTAATATGTAGGGCTGTGGAGGAAGAATCAAAAGTGAGAATTTGATACTAAACCATATGAAAAACATGAACAAGTTTTTAATTTTCAGTTCGCAGATTATTCTGAATGCTTTGACCCAAATAACAGCTGTCAGTCTGTATTCTGTGTCCACTGATGACTCCATTCAGATTCTGAGGTGCTGATAGAATTTTCAGGGGAGGGTGATTCAGGGTGCCTTTGTGGATTTGATATAGTAGTTATCATTGGGGTGACCATATAATTTATCATCTAACCCAGGCACAGTATGGAGCTTGAAATGTGGTGCTATTGATAATTACAGTGAGACAATAAACAAGCAAATCATATGCAAGGTCCCTGGAGCTCTAATCATGTGTCTGATAACATAACAAGTAGTATGTGAACCCTCGATTCGCTTTATAAGCAGGATTTGAAATCAGAAGACCCACGTTCACCTTTCTGAGCTGTGACTTCCTTAGCTCTAAAATGCAGAAACTTATTCCTTCCCTCCCTACTCCTTTTTTTCCTTCCTTACATTCTTCCTATTTATTGAGCTCCTACTATTTTTTAAATTCTGTCCCAAGAATTCAAGAGAGAAAGATAAACCATTCCAGCCCTCAAGGAACTCCTAGTTTGATTCTAGAAACAGATACAGCTACCTAATTACAATTCTGGAGGCTGTGACCTCTGAGTTAAGTCAAAGTCAGAGCAGGCTTTGGGCAGGGGTGGGAGCAGCTATTTCCTGCGAAATTTTCCAAGGTGAGAAACTCTCTGCAGGGCAGCCCTCCTGGAGGCCTCTGCTCATCTCCTGCATCACCCCGGGCAAGTCTGCTCACTCACAGAGCACCTGGGGGAGGCTAGAGGCAAACACACGATGCTGCCAACCATGTGTAAAGTGTACATCGATGCCACAATCCTACCCCAAGCCCCTGGACATCTGAGTCTCCCCTCTCTGGGGGGACCCTTCTCACCTTCTCTCTCCTCAGATTTCTGTTCACTCTCAGCTTGATCTTTTTTTTTTTTTTTTTAAATAGCCTAGAAATACCTCATCTCTTCCTCCTCCTGCCACACCTATGAAGCGGCCTACATTGCGGCCACCTGGGTATACACTGCTCGCTTCCTCCTTGCACGGGGTGAGCTGTCTGTCTTGCCCCTGAACTGCCCCTCCTGTGAGCAGACCGAGCCTCTCACCATCAAGCTTGTGGCGCTAACAATCCTCCCTCCTCTCCCAGCATCCCTCTCACCTCGATCACTCTCGTCACCCTACAACAGTGTTGAAATATCTCCACCTTAGAAACATCCCTCCCTCGATGAACACCAGCCCCCACACCTTTCTCTGCTGCAAACCACAGCAAAGATCCACTTCCTCACCTTCTCTCTTATTCTGACAAAATTCCGTCTTGCCAGACCAGTGCCCAATTTGCAGTTCTAATTTTATTATCTGACCTTTTAGGGACATGTGACAGAGACAACTCTCTTCCGTCCGAACCTCTCTTTTCACCTGGGATCCTTCTGGATTTTCTCCTTTCTTACTGGCTGCCTTTTCTTGGTTTTCTTTCCTGTCTCCTCATCCTGTGGCCAACTTCTAAACATTGGAGTTCTTAGGCCTCTGCCTTATACCCCTTCTCTATATTTTCCCTCAGATGACCTCAGCTAGTCGTAGTTTTAAATAGTATCTATAAGTAAATGAGAACGCTGTCTTCAGCATTCATTTTTAAATTTATTTTTTAAATCAAAAATAGAGAAAATCAGTCACAAACTCAGTACTCCAAAATAATCAGTTAACATCTAGGTGTATATATTTTTCTTCATACATATACATGCATGTGTACATACATGTGTATGTATATATGATAACAAAATAGAATCGCATTATACATATCATTTTGCAACTTGCTTTTTAAATTTAAGAATGTTTTTGTGGATATCCTTTGATGCCAACATATACAGGTCTCCAACATCATCTTTAATTGTTAGTATTTGACAGTGTGGTTGTTTCTACAATTTATAGAATCCAACCCATTCTGAAATGTTAGAACTGTTTCCAAACCTTTGCTGTTACACAGAAAGACTGTGCTGTGAACCCCTGGCAGCTCTGTCAGTGGGTCCTTCTGAACTGCATTCAGCCAGCCCAGGATGTGTTCCTAGAAGCTGGGAGCTGCTGGGTCACAGTGCCTGCATTTTAATACGTATTACCAAACGTGGTGGAGTCCTAGGGCTTGCATATCTGCTTTCTCTAGCTGAGAGCCAGTCCACCAACATTACCTGTCAGTCTTGGGCTGACAAAATGTTCTTGGCGCCCGCCCTGGGCATGTCCTTTGTTCTCCTGAGTGACCTCAAATGGCCCTGAGCCTGGCACCTGCTAGCATGTGTCCTGTCAGGCCTGGCAGGGGGCAGCCATAGCCTGAGCCCCACAAATATACAAAACTGCCTGAAGAAAGGCCAGGGTGGGGCTGGGCCAGGGCCTTTGTGTATGCCAGACACCAGATGGGACACAATTAGGGATGTGCATAGTGGGTCAGATGGCAGGCTCCGCATGAACCTGCTGCTGCTGCTACTAATACAGACATTTTGGCGGGAAGAAAAAATTCTTTTTAAAAAAAGAACTTTTTCTCTGTGACAGGCCCTTTGGACAAATGTCTTTTTGACTTTGTGTGTGCTTGGGGGCGGAGCTGCAGCTCTGAACTGGGCTCTTTCCTCCTGAGATAAAAGCCTTTTGCTCGTCAGATGTGGGCACCGATGCGGGGGAGTTTCCATACCGCCCTTTAGGGAGCAGACAGCAGGGTGACTTTTGCACTCCGCTGAGCACGGCTGGCCATTGCTAGGAGGACTCTTTGAATGCAAAAGATGTCAGTGAGGGATGGATTTGTGCTGGGTCCAGGGTATGCGCACGTGCACAAAGAAAGGATGCCGAGGAGGAGGGAGGGCCACTGGGCACTCCCAGAGTGAATTCCCCAATTTATTGGGCAGAGCAAGACCTGGCAAGTAGGAGATGCAGGTGGCTTCCTCACCTGGTGTTGATTATATAGCGTGTGTGTGCACGCACACACGTGTGCGATGCTGGTAGAAGATAGGTGGGCAGAACCATACGTTTTCTGTAGCCACGTGTCCCATGGCCTCTGCCACCTGGGGTGAACCTTTCTCTAGGTCTGCAACAAAAGCGATTATAGTAAAAATGACTTATCCAGGCTTAGGGCTTGGGCACCATTTAGATGAAATGCATTTAGTGGTAAGTGCCCTGTTCAGATTTGAATGGAGTGCTGAGTTCTGGAATACTGTTGTCCTGGACCAGTAGACAAAAGGGAGACCACGTGGAAGCCCCTCGACCTCCTGGACATCTGCTCCGCTGACTTCCCTCTTCAGGTCTAGGTGTTCTCTCCAGAAGGATCTAGGTGTTCAGGTCTAGGTGTTCTCTCCAGAAGGATCCCCCTGTTATAACTACAGCAGTGACCCTGGGTCTAACACATCAACACAGCACATCACTTAACTGGACAGCAGTGCATGTTGGTAATGATACTCGGCCCAAACGTACTACGTGGCCATGAGGAGCTGATAGAGGTCTGTAGTGAGTGTGAGAGAGAAGACAGGCAGCTCTGGGTGGGTCCAGGAGAGGGTCACTGTGGGGGTGGCGAGGAGAGAAGGCACATGGCTTGTCTGCTTGGATCCCACCTTCCCTCCTAAACCCATAGTATAATATGCACAGATGTCCATCTGTGTTGGGTGGTGAGTCAGTGGTCTTCTAAAAAGAGTGGAATCTGTGTGTGACTAGACAGAGAGTCCTTTGCAGTTTCAGAAATTGTCCCCTGGAATCCGGACTACTCAGTACACTGTATGGCCAGCCCAAAGAGTCAGGATCCCACATCCACTTCTTCATGGCGTGACTTTGGACCATCCCTTTGTCTCCTGACTCTGTTTCCTTACTGCTAATCAAGAGAGACTAATAACCACTTTACAGGATCAGGGTAAAGATGGAACAAGCTCAGTAAAGATTATGATGACGACGATGACAATGATATTCTTTTCAATACTCACGGTGGCATCTTCCCAGAGAACCAACCTCCCTCTTCCACTACTGCGATAGGCAGGCTGCCTCTTTTCAGAATACTGGTGTCTTTAGATTTCTTTTTCATTTATGTTGAATTCTCTGACTCCGAGAGGTTCAATATAGTGGCCATTAGCTAGCTACATGTGGCTACTCAGCACTTTGAGACATGCTCTGAGTGTAAAGTAAACACCAGATTTCGAAGAGTTAAGACAAAGCAGAATGCAAACTATCTCACTAGTAATTTTTATATTGGCTACATGGTGAAATGACATTATTTTGGATACTGGGCTAAATAAAAATATTAAAATCCATTTCTCTGTTTCTTTTTGCTTTTTAAAATGTGGCTTCTAGAAAGATCAAGATTACATTTTGGGACTGCATTATATGTAATTGGACGCTGCCGACATAAGTACTAGGAAGAAGACTACTTTCTTACTGCCCAGGTCCCGCCCCTCCTCAGAAGGCCGGCTGGTTGGGTGATAGAATGCTCTCATCTGTCTTTACTGTACTCTTCGGGAGCCCAGTCTTTCTGGCTTCCATGTTTTCTGACATAAGATTGCTCTGAGGCTGTGAGTCTTGCCTTCTTTCTCTAAACCGGGAGCCCCTGCACTCAGGTTGACCAACACTGTTCTGCAAATGAAAGCTCTGTCTCTACACCTTATGTTTTAGCAACGTGTAATTAGAGAAGATCCAAGTCAACGGAAAAATCTGCCAGGGGCTTCCAGAGTTCGATGCCTTGTTTAACTAGCCATCTCTTTTCTCTTTTACAAGTTTAAATCAAAACACATGACAGTCAAGCCCTGAGGGGATATTTTGATGTGGTGAGACCTGTGGTTGTGACTTGGAGAAGGTATCTGTCTTTCCCTCTTTGAGCAGCAAGAAGCCCTGAACTCTTCGTCAGCAGGGACTTTACCCCCACGTACAGTCATTCCCCACGAGGACTGCAGAGGGAGAAGAATGACTGGACTCCTTCTCACCTCCACTGGGAAGCAACCGAGCATGTCTCACTTAGTTCCCATCGAGGAAGTGATTTCACACCAACTTCCTGTATTTGGGTCTCGGCCACGCAGAATAAGTAGCATGTCCTCAACTTAGAATTCTCTTCTAAACGGTTTAAGTTCCGTTACATTTCTGTTTTTAAGAGTGCAAACAGGCTCTCAGCACATTGGATAGGTGCTGTGGATGTGTTGGCTGCTTCTGCCGTTAGAGGTGCTGTGACCCTGGCACCCAGCCACCAGCCTGCAGCCCAGGATGAGGCTGGGACTGGCCCTTCCTGGGCACACAACAGTCTTGTGGACTTGGGTGACAGAGAAGCCCCTACTTCCAGGGGTGGAAGGATGCTTGGGATCCCCTCTAGCTTTTGTATTTCATATATTTTAAAAAGCTCTACCCTAGCTTGGCTAACTGCAGTTGAACAAGTCGTTCAGCCTCTGCCTTAAATAAAGGAATTGGCAAAATGGCCAACAGTTCCATCTAGTTCCCAAGTTCTGTGATGTTAATATGAGAAGGAGAAACAGTGGCTCAGAGGAATCAAGTTCACAGGAAAAGGGACTGAACGTCTCTTCTTGGAACAGCCCATACCAAGAAACGAGTAAGGTGAAAGGAGGTTGTTGTGAAGTGGGGTTTCTTATCTGATCATCATCTTCTTTCTGATGATGAATGCGCACAATGATAGTCATCATGACCCCAGATTTTGGTAAGTCAGTGGCTTTAATACTTTCCATCATAACACACCCGTGCTCTGTGGCTATCTTCCTGGGAAGAGGGTTTGTCCTCAGACAAGGCCTCCGTGGGGGCTGGGCTCCAGTCCCGCCCCTGTTCACTTCGAGATGCTAAACATCTATTGATGGCATGGTGGCAGGCAGGTGGGGGAGTGGGGAGATGGAGAATGAGAAAGAAGAGAGTAGCACCTATGTCTTCACCTGGGCATTGTTGGGAGCAATAAGAGAGTCTCATAAAGTCTTATTCTTCCCCATTCACTCCCTCACCTGCAAAGAATGCCTTGTGTATAAAACCTCCAAAGGAAAGCTATGATCGTATCATTGCTCAACATGAAAATCTTTGGTTACTTCCTGCTGCCCACATTTGGGCATTTGGGGCCCTCTATGACCATCTATGACTAATGCCAAGCCTTCCTTTCCCGCTTGCTCTCTCCCACTCCTCAGTCAGATTCTCTCATCTGCTTGGAGAAACCCTTCATCTGCCCCCTCCATGCTTTTTCTGGGCTAGATGCTCTTTCTAAAATGCTCTAATCCCATATCTACCTCTTGAAATCCTAATCATTTAAGGCCCAGCTGGTTCTGCTGTCTCCTTCATGAGGCCTTCCTGGATTTCCTGACCCAGGACTGTTCCCTCCCTTGTCTGAACATTCACAGTCTTTGGTTTGCTTCTTTCTTTTGGTACTACTTGCTTTCTACCCAGTATATTATTTCTATGTATCTTTCACTATGCCTTTATGTACCTGAAAGCACTTTCTCATGTTATGTACTAAGTAGGTATTCAACAAATGTTTCTTGATCCATATATACAATAAAACCAGCACAAAAATGCATGCATCGGTGCTGATGTGGCAGCACAGCAAGACAGCTGCAAGGAAAGACGAAATGGAGATCTAAGAGCAAATGGCCTCAGACCACTTCAAAACACAAAGGCTTTATTTTCTACAACTGATATGCTAGTAGCTTGCCAGCCCTGTCTGCCTTCCAAAGAAGACCTCATTTTTTTTTTTTTTTTTTTGGAGTCCCACACACCTGCATCCCTCTCAGATTGAATAAAAGAAAAAGTGGAAATATAAGATGCACTTAAGGAAAAGAAGTACTAATTTTGAAAGATTATGTTGTGGTTAGGATAATCTCTTAATACAGGGAGTTCGTTTTGATCGCTTTCTGTTTATTGTTTCCTTAAAAAAAAAAAAAAAAAACCTACCCTATTTAAAGCAAGTTTTAAGGCCATATGGGCTCTGAACCAGTGCTTCTCCGACTTGAATGTGCATACACACCATCAGAGGTTCTTACTAAAATGCAGATCTGACTCTGTAGGTCTGGGTGGAGGCTATAATTCTGTATTTCTAACAAGCTCTCAGGCGATACCTGTGCTCTGGTTCTGTGGACAATGCCTTGAGAAGCAGGGATCTATATATCATTTTCAAATTGCATGCAACAGCTAAGTTTTGCAAATCACCTTCCTCACATTGAATCCCCATATTTTTTTTTTTTTGCACTGTTCTTAAGGCTCATTTAGCAGACTTCATTTTATCATGGCTGTGCTATACATTAGAAGTCATCTCCTTGAAGAAAGAAACCATCTGTTATATCTCTATATGTTTCTTTATAACCCTCATACTGCTGACACATAGTAGGTCTTCACGAGTGTTTGTTAAATGAATATATAAGTCAGTTTAAAGGCAAAGCAAAACTATAAGGCTATAGTCTAGGGCATAGTCTTCTCCTTTAGAGAAAGCAGAGCCCAGGGAAAGAAACCAAGGTGTTTTCTGGAAGCTCACCTTCCTCAGGAGCTCACGTCATTGCCTGAAGAGAGGAGCCATTTTGAATTGACTGGACTGAATATACTTTTGGATGCAGACTGCTGGTCAAATTTTGCAATGTCCCACTAGAAACAACACACCTTGTAGAACAAGGCAGTCACCATACACAGGGTTTTAGTATTATGAGCCTCTGGGAATTTCTCACTATAATCCATGTAATTATTCAAATGCTAATTATAGAACGCATGAGGTATCCAGGCTCTTAGCTTAGTTTTTCTTCCTTATTTCTCTCCCTTGTTCTTTGTTGGTTTGTTTGTTCGTTTGTTTTGTCACTATCTGTTATATCAGACACAGAGCTGCTGGTGAGAGTTCCCTAACAGAGACCTCTTCAGAGCACTCTTCCTGTGAGCTTCGTATATCTGCCTGCTGCCAAGCAGCATCGAAAACGTCTGTTTAGCATGGCGTTCTGCACCCTTAGCTGCCTCCCTTCTGCCCCCTTTCCACTTTTATCTCTCATCCTTTCCCATTGGACACCCCACTCCCCTCAAATAGACTGTTTTTCACTCTCCAAGCCCATTCTCAGGCCTCTGTGTTTTTGCTTTTGCTCTTCACTTTGCCTAAAATATAACTCTCCACCTAGCAATCTTGAACTCCTGGGCCTGTCCAATCTCACCTTCTCCTGGGGTCCTCCTGACACCCCAGAAGAATTAATGAGTCTTTCTTGGGGGTCCCTACCTCTTTGTTCCTTTTTTGTTTCTGCATTTATCTCATTGCATTATCGATGGAGCTCTGTGTCCCACCTACCTTCTCCTCTGTGTCCTCAGAACCCAGTGGGCACTCAACCCATGGTCGTTGAAGAAATGAAATGAGCAGGGAGGTCCTTTAGCTGACAGCTCTTCATTACAATCCCTCTTCCTTCCTGTTGACAACCCAGAAGGAATTCACATTGATCCAGCACCAACTATATGCCAAGTTCATTGCCTCCCTGTCTTATTTATTCTTTACAACTTCTCTATATGGTAGATGTTATTATCCTCATTTTACACACGAAGACACGGAGGGTCAGGAAAGTTAAATTACATGACCCAGAGCTTTCTGAAGGTTTTGTCTGCAGACCTGGGGCCCAGAATTTAGCCATATACTCAAAATTAGGACCATGAAAGCCTAAGTCCCATTAAGCATGCAATGAAAACCTACGTTTCCTTAGTAAGGCTATTGGTTGGGTAGGGCATCTGTCAGTGGCATCTGAGTCACGCATTCCTGAAACAAGACTTCAGACATTGAATGGAATTTCCCCCTTTCCCTGTCCCTGGTACATTCATATGACTCAAGTGGAAGGCACAGTAAATAGGGAGCTGGCCGATTTAGTAGGTATGACATTGAGGGTTTGGCAATATTTCTTAACCACAAGTAGCCAAATTATTTTCTTCTGAAAAGGGGTTATTGCTGGTCATGCTCAAGAAGTCATGATTTGAAAACACTTGCAAGGGTCTTTTCTTTTTCTATTCAATTTAAAGACATAAAGGTGATTTCATGCTTGTTTGTCTAGTTCTTCAGATATATCGTACCTCTAGGATTGGTGTAGACACAAACACACTTAGGTCTGTGTCACCTTGGACAAGTTACTGAACTTCTCTGAGCTCTCACTTCCTCATTTAGAAAATGAGGTGGCCTGAGAGCATGTATTTATGAAAACAGGTGCTGAGCCTCTAGTAGCTGCTCACCAACGTTTGCCAAACCTGAGGTCTCAGCTGGCCTAGTCTTCTGCAACACTTCTTTTTCATTGTAATCCTGGACAGGTGCTGAAGTACTTGAGGAATTCTAGAAACAGGTTAGATATAAATTATAAGCAAATATTCAATGATGAGTCTGAATATTTAAAAAAAAAGAGACCTCTTTTCTCTTCAGAAAAACATGGGCCATAGTGAAATTAAGTGAAGGTGATATACAAATGAATAAAACTCACTCATCCGCTGAGGATTTAGAGCCAGCTGGACCACTAGCACCTGAATCCCCCGTTTTTGTTGTTGTTTGTTTGTTTGTCGTAATGCCCACTCTAACCTGTAACAATGTCTGAGTGAGAGGTCTAGATCCTTCTGGACCCCTCTTGGGCCAGGAGCTTGGGTGGGTATCAAGAAAGGATGTAACTTTAATAAGAAACATATTCATCAGAGTATTGTTATAAAGATTAAGACTTTGGGGGGACTCAGTTGCTTTTCTTAATCTAGTGAAATTTACTAAAAAAAGATGTTATGCTGGAGAGCCAGTCTCCCTGCTCTGGTCACAGCTCTTCCTTCAGGAGACCCCAAACCCACATTTGGCACTTGTCATACCTCTTGTTTGTTTGTGCACACAAATGTTTAAGCCTCAAGGTGGTTAACTGACATGTGTTTTGGAAAGAAGCCTGTGGAGATGTTAGAATTAAACTCTAATTGCTGTGGCTGCTTACAGCATCAGGATTTTAAATCATAACATACAATTAAAGCAAGCAAGAAGACTAACTTCAATAATTCTACTACTTATATCTGACATTGATTTTGATAATTCAGAAATTACGATAATCTCTACAGGGAATGCGAGATGAAAGAATCTGTTCTGTTATTGTGGAGAGCATTCAATCTAGGGAAATTGGTTTGTGTAGAATGTGATGTGTATTGTGGGGACCACAGTAGACCTGGCTTGGTGGCTCCTGGCAGTGGGGATTTGAGACCTTCTTGTTGAATAAGATAAGATACCGTTTTGGCCAGAGGTTCTCAGCACCATTTATGTTACACAGTGGACGATGCTGAATTTGCCCAAGAGTGAGATGGAGTCTGTGCAAATCTTTGATGTGTTGCATAGGAGACAGGGTGACAATAGCCTCGTAAAGCTCCACGAATGGACACAGGTCTCACTTCACTGGACACGAATATCTAGAAGGCTTTTTTGTGGCCTCCAGTGCAGACACTAACCTAGGCCTTGGTGTCGAATTCCTTGTTCCTTCCCAATCTGCTGGGCACCCCTCCTGGATACTGGCCCTTTTTCCACACTGCAAGACTTAGGGCTGGCAGATGACTTGAAGACTTTATTCTATGTGAGAACTATGCCTGGACTCAAGGGACAGAGGGACAAGTCACTAAGTTTCAGACCGTCACCAGGGCTCCTTTTTCTCTAGGTGCGATGAGCAAGGGAATGAGTAAATTCCATTCTCAGCGTCTCAGTGAGCGACAGCTCTGGATGTTCGAACGCAAGAAGACAAACTAAAACACCCCCTCTTTTATCATCATAATAATACATGTTTATTGTAGGAGATAAAGAGAACACTGATGTGAAAGAAATAAAAGTTAAATCATCCATAATCCCACATCCAAAGATAATCTCTATGAATGTTTTGGTGTGTATTCTTTATATATTCTAAACATAAAATCAGATCACATCCTGTTTCTACTTTTCACTCCCATATCCAGCAAATACTTACCCTAAGGGCTTGGTAGGGGAGATACAGCGTTCCTGCAAATACCCAACCCTGACTTCAAACTTCCCGAAGCAGCCGAAGCAGCCGACATGATGCTCTCTGCAGGGCTGCCAGGCGTTCTCCTGGCCATAAACATGCAGTGAGTGAGCTAGAGGACGCTGGCCTAGGGAGAGGTCATCCGTGCAGGGGGTATTAACTCGCCAGGGCTGCCATAACAAAATGCCACAGTCTGGAAGTCTTAAACAACAGAAATTTATTTTCTGAGAGTTCTGGAGGCTGGAAGTCTGATACCAAGCTGTCAGCACTTCTGGTTTCTCCCGAGGCCTCCCCTTTGTCTTCTTGCTGTGATCTCCCTGGTCCTGTCTCCACTTCTTATAAAGACACCGGTCCTACTGGATTAGGGCCCCCACCTTATGACTTCATTTAGCCTTAATCTCCTTGTGAAAGACCCCCTCTCTAAATGTGGTTGCATTCTGAGGGCCTGGGAGTTGAGAGAACACAATTCAGCCCGTAACACACAGGGGCACTTTTAAAATGATTTATCTAGCTATTTCTTTATTTATTTTGCTGAACCAAGCCTGTGAATCTGCCCTGGAGCAGACACAGTGAACGTGGAGGTGGACAGTCACACGTGGGAGCCTGACATCACCATCTGAATATCTCTTCCGTAGCCTCCTACTTGTTCAGATCCTGACATTCAATGACGGGCCCTGAGCCCTGGGAAGATATCAGTGTCTTCATTTTGAGAAGGTTCTTTGCAGGGGAACAGAGATGGTGTTTCCTCAGAGACACCCGCTTGGCTGCACGATCCACTGGTCCACGTGATTCTTCAGTTCCTGGGGCTGTTCATCAATGTCCACCCACTGGCTTTGCTTTATGGTGACACAGTGTTCTTCTCGAAATGTGAATTCTTCAGGGCAGTTTTCCTCAGAGTGAAGCCCCTAAGATCTCCACAAGAATTTTGAAATTTTGTGATTTTATTTCAATTGATAATCTTCATTTGGTTTTGATTTCATAGTTCTACAAGAGCCAAAGTATGAGTTTGTGCTTGACTTTAAGTAACATTTAAAAAAATATTGGTCACAGGGGTGATGTGTGGAACTCGAGAATTTTCCGCTTTCCCTTAAAAAGAGAGCTACGTGTCACTGCAGTTTGAGAAACCCCGCTGAAGGGGCCCCCGTGCAGAATGGAGTAGGCATCTGTATGCGGTGGCCAGGGGTGCAGAAAAGAGCTCCACTGCCTGGGTGGATTACACAGCAGAAACTGATCGTTTCACATTCCTGGAGGCTGGAAGTCTGAAGTCGAGGTGTCGTTAGGCTTGGTTCCTTCTGAGGGCGAGTAGGGGCAGATCTGTTTCAGGCTTCTCTCTCTCCTTGGCTTATCGATAGCTGTCCTCTTCCTGTTTCTTCACAAGCTCTTTCCTCCAAGCCTGTCTCTGTGTCCAAATTTCCCTTCTTACAAGGACACCGGTCATATTGGATTAGGGCCCACCTTGATAACCTTGTTTAACTTAATTACCTCTATAAAGGCCTTATCCTCTAACAAGGTCACACTCTGAGGTACTGGGGATTGGGACTTCAATATGTGACATTTCAGGGGGACACAATTCAGCCCGTAACAGTAGGTGGGCTCCACATACCTTGCCCAGAGTTTCTTCTACCAAGAGGCACAACCAGCTGTGGGGTCACATTTGCTTCTGGGCCACAGGCACCACAGAGCTCAGTGACTCCAACACTTCTATGAGTGCCGCACATCCCGGCTACCTGCCCCTCCACTCAGGAATGACCCCACAATTCCAGGGCGATGGGTAATCTCAGGGATGGAGCCAGGGGTGTTGGTGGGCTGCGGGGCCACCATCAAGGCATCTCCCACAGCTCCCTCCGCAGGGCTGGCGAGGTGGGAGCGTTGGAAGAGCTTTCTTTCTCTCATTTAGAAGACACCGTACCAACTCCACTTTCTTAAGCATTTTGGTCCCCAGGAAAGAGATGGATTGTCTTGGTTTCCTCTGGTAAATGGATTGAGAGTATTTAACTTGCCATTCAATAAATGTTTATTGGGTTCCTACTTTTTAAAAAATTGTCATTTGGTGAACGTTCCCAGATAACCATGTTAGATGACCTGCTACCCTTACTATGTGTATATTCTTACCATAACTTTGCAGAGTAGCGATTATTTTCCTTATTTTATGGGTAAGTAATCTGAGGTGAAAGCCGATGTGCCAAGTATAACCCAGACCGTTCTCTCTCTTCCCCTGCCCAGCATCCCCTTGAGTTCAGCCTGACCTGGACTGCCATTCCCCAAACCCAGAGGATCCAGACATCCTGCCCAGAAACACTCCCTGCTTCCACAGTGAGAGAACTCTCCTTCTTGGCCTCTTCAAGTTCTTTCGCGCTGACTGATCTTTGGAATGTCCTCAAGCCCTGTCTCTTTTCTTAGCAAAACTTATACTCATCTTTCAATACCCAGTTCAAATGTCCCTGCCTCCCCAGTCAGATGCTCATGCTTTTATTTCTCTTTTATTCCTGTAAATGCCTCAACTGTAACACAGATCTCATGGTTTTCTAATTAATTTATGTTGGTGTCTTAATCTAGACGGTTGCTCTCCTCAAGGGCAAGGGCCGTCTCTATGTTTCTGTATTCCCAGTGCCCAGCATAATTTGCTAAATAACCGGTCTATCCCATTTGAAATCATTCTGCTTCCTGACTCTGCGCTTCTTTAAACCCTTCTTCCTCTTTTTCTTTCTGACTGCCATCTCGACTTCTCACATCTCACTCTCATCCCATTTCTGCTGTCTCATCCTTCCTAACCTCCGCTTTCTCTTGCTGGCCCCATGATTCCCACTTAGGTACTGTTAAATTCTGTGTTTCTTTAGGATAACGTTTGCTTTTTGTCGTCTTACAGGGCAGGCAGGGATTGCATTTCAAAACACAACATCGAATTGTGACGGAGGGTGTGTTTCTTAATCCCTGTCACAGATCCAGTTTTTGCAGTGGGGGAGGGGCTCTCATCCTGGAGGCCCTCGGCACCATGGGGATTACTTAGGTGGGAATCCGGCCAGGGTTTTCACGAACTGTCTTTCCAGGCGGAGTAAGGAAACTAGAAATGTTCTGAGACTGGAGAAATGCTCTCACATCAAGAAGTGTACCTGTGCCCTGCCCCCTCCAGTACATGTGAGACAGGAACTTCATGGCCCACGTGCCTCCACACTGTTTGTGCTGTTGCCCTGGATACTGGAACACAACCACTGTCTTTCCAGATCAGCGCACCTGCTGAGTAATGGGTTGGCAGAGGGCCTGAGTCGCTCTTCCTGGCTCCCTGGAGTGTGAGGCCACATATCCTCCCTCCGAAAATTCACTGTGATTCCGGTCAGGAATGCTGAAGGAGCTTCTGCCCTTCTCTCGGTCCTGAGAATGGGAGACTAGCCAACAAAACAGTTAGGTCACTGGAAGTGGGGACAACATCCATGCCCTTTGCGCTAAGCCCAGAGGAGCAGGTAGGCGCAGTCTTCACGGTGCAGAAGTCGTGTGGGGACAACACTCTAGGAGTCGGGACGTCCCCAGGCTGGGGCTGCCATCATCAGGCTTGGCACTTTCTCACACCATCCTTCTTCCCACAGCGTTTCTCCGTCAGTGCTAACTAGTGCCAGAAAAGCACCAACCTTGTGGGGAGAGAACTCAGAGTTCAAGGACCATTGCTTCTTTAGAGTGATTTTCTATTGCAGTCAAAATGTGACAAGACCTTGCAGGCATTTTTGCTCTGGGAGTGGTGGGCGGGGGCAGGGTGTGATGATCTAGGTGTGGAGAACAGCAGCCCATGACACTGCTCCCTATGTAACCTTTTCTGCCACCCTTGCAGGTGGAGGTGGGAGGGTATGAGCAGCCTTGGGAACCATGGACCCCTCTGCTCCCAGGAGGATTCAGAGCACCTGGTATTTCCAGACGGCTTGGCTTGGGTATGGCCAGACTTCTCAAACATTTTTACTTTAACACTTCTTAACAGCAAAAGACCATGAAGGTGTGCCCCCAAAAGTCTCCAACCTAAGCTTTTTTTCAAGGCTCGTGTGTGTGTGTGTGCGTGTGTGTGTGCGTGTGTTTTCTTTAAAATTAAACTACTTTTTTGAAACAATTTTAAACTTCCAGAGAAATTGAAAATAATAGTATAAAGAACATTTTTTTCTCCTGAACTATTTAAAAGTCAGTTGCCTACATATTTGTTTTTTTCCCCCAAAAGCAAGCTTTGTCTTATTAACTTTTTTTTTGACTTTAACAACCAATGTTAAATGAAAGTTAGAAAACAGTATTTTTTTTACAGCGAGAATTAAAAACTTTAAAATTATTTTTTTCTTGGCTGTTTTATTTTATTTCTAGTTTTTATTGAGATATAATTGACATATGACATTCTATTAGGTTAAGGTGTACAGGTGATGGTGTGATATATATATATATATATATATACACACACACACATAGTAAATTTCTATAATAAGTTTAGTTAACATCCATCATCTCACATAGTTACATTTTTTTTCTTGTGATGAGAACTTTGAAGATTACTCTCTTACCTACATTTTTATATTCTATAAAAATACCACCTGGATAGTAGTGGAGTCTTCTGAAAAGGGGACCGAGATCAAAGGGGAGAGAAAGAGACTCGCATTTTTTAATGACTAGCTTCTGTATTGCTTGATGTTTTTTATAATGAGAATATATGCACACACTGCTGGTTTGTTTTAAAAGTAAATGAAAAGGGAAAAGTAATAACGAAAAAAATTGAAGAGTAAGTTGCTGGCATGATGCCCTCTCCATAAAGACATTCCCTGTATAACTTAACAAACCTGTTCGATCAGGAAGCTAACATGGCTACATGACTGCCATCTATCTGCACACCTGTCTCAAGTCTCTTCAATTGTCCTAGTGGTGTCCTTCTTCTCAAAAGGACCCAGTGCTCCCCCCACTCTGGGTCACTGTGACTCTGTCTCCTCACCCTGCGTGGTGCCCATCTTGTTTTGGCCAGGCCTGAGTTGTTTAAGAAGGAAAAGGAAAGGAAAGAGGAAGATGTATATACAAAGTACATATTACATATATTATACATAATTTGCTGTGGTTTGGGTATAACACCTTCAGTTAGAGCCTCAGGCTTCAACTGAGATATTCGAGGCAAGTTTGCCCCCGCTGGGAAGCTGCCCCTTCAGGATGGGCTGAGAGTGTCTTTTTGTGCAGTAAGCCCCTGTGCCGGGGCACATGACACTTGCCCCTAGGAAGGGCCCTTAGGGCAGCACACAAATTGAACATTTACTTGCAGTGGGCTCCAGAGTCAGGCTGCCTGGGTTCATCTCCAGGCCTGCCACCAATCGCTGTGTGACCTCAGACAAGCTAATGGACTCTTGAAGCCTCTGTAAATGAAGGGGCTAAAGGAAAGAACTGTCTCATAGCATTGTCTGGGGCACTGAATGAACTAAGGCACTTTGAGCGCAGCGCCTGGCACATGGCAAACACCCAGTAAACATTCACCCCCATTAATACAGCAGCATTTATCTTAATGTAAAGAAGTCCACCACACCCCGCCTGGATGGCCCAGGAAGATGTGTGAGTTTAGCCTGTGGCTTCAGGTAGCCCCTGGCACACAGACCTGGGCACCAGGGGGTGTGCTTCTCCAGTTTCAAAGGCTGGGGATGGCTTTTTGCTCTTTCTCTTCTCAGGCCCGAGGAGCAGGGAATAAACAGCCAGAACATCAAGCCTCCCTTCTCCTTCCTACCTACTTCTACTTCCTCTCACCACATCCTGAGGAAGAACAAAGCAGCTATGGGGGAAAGGAAACAGGATCAGGCTGGGTGGGTTCACAACAGCGCCCAGCTCCCAATGCAGCCAAGGCAGCGTGCTGATGCCCAGAGCCTGGCCACAGAGAGCCGAAATGAAAAATAGCCTTGGTTTTGTTCTGGTTTCTTTATGCTATAGCAAGAGGGCAGGACCCCAGGGCCGAAAATCCCCGCATCCTCTCCCCTGGGACAGCGGTTTTTCTAGACAGCAGGAAAAAAGCTCCATCCTGGCCTCCAGCAGGCTCCTAAACTGGCCACCTGCTCCATCTACAGGGCAGTGCCTTTTCATGACAAACTGAGTCTCCTGGATTGTTTGGGGATGTGGGGTTTGTGTGAGAGACTGGGGAGCCTGCTTTCCTGATGAGGTCATCGTTTCTTGA